>NW_027532607.1:1658284-1670903 GCF_008692635.1 Crocuta crocuta
CACATGCTATTAAACCCCAGGGTCAGTTGGTCAGATCACTTATCTTTGAGACTGGAGGGCCCTGGGCTTTGGCAGAATACTGACTGCCTGGGAATGAGGGCGTTGATTGGAAGCAGACAGAGAAGGGAGAGAATATCGTTCACAACCCGTGAGATGTATAGTTGAGAATCCATCAAAGCCTGAGAAAAACATCATGTGTACAAAATTTCTACTCTTCATTGCTCCTTATTTTTTGTGGAGATGGTACCTATAGTGAAAATCAGTCCCTAAATTAAAACTTTGAGATTCTAGGTTTAAAATAGAAGCTACATTTTACAGTGTTTATTTACTATGGTGGTTATTGTGGGTTAGTGTCCCTGTCACTAAATGGCACAAAAATATCTGTTGTTGGAAATTCTGGAAACAGGTCTCTACCTCTGCTATATAAATTCACTGGAAGTTAGATTTTAGCTTTTTTGTTTGGTAGCTTGTTCTTTTTAAAAAGACCAGCCTTTTTGTGTTAAATTCGTTTTCTCATTGCTACCTATTGCTGTATTTGCTATGCTATAAAAATTCAATGGTTGGAATTTAAATAATGATTAGCGATGTTTGGGATTTGCTTCAGAGTAATCCGTTGGCAGGGAGAGGGGTGTATCTGAACAAAGATTGGACCCATGTTGATAATTATTGAAGCTCAGTGATAGTTACTTGGGGGTTCATTTTACTCTTCATTCTACTTTATTTTTGGAGGTTATTTTCATAAAAAGTGAGGTAGAAACGGGGCTGCTGAGAAATTTAATTCTATGGGTTCCTATGAAGGTTTAAAAAATATCCATATTGGTAGAAGCACTGTCATAATCACACTCCTCATATGTCATCCTCTTATGATGTCCTAGGGGATAGATACAAACAGGATGGGAAGACATAACAAATTCTAGGCAACTGTTTGCAGTGTTTTGGTAGTTGCACTGTTTGGTAGAATTCTTCTACATTGAATATTACTTTTAACTCAAACTCACAATCCTGAGGTCAACACATGCTCCACTCACCGAGCCAGCCAGGTGCCCTCAGTACTACCTGTAAATAAATGACCTATAGATTAGGCCTTGAGAATCATGTTTCTGTAGGACGATTTTATCGTGACAGAATATGCAACTATGTTTTTAAACACAATTTCGTGCAGTATGATAGAATGGTCCTCTACTCTCTCCCGACGTCCTTCATAGGGAATTAGAGTGCTTATTATTTTCACTATTATTTGGGTGAAAAACTAGTTTATTTCTTCATTTATACATGGGGAGACTGAGACCTAGAAAGCTACTTTTCCAGACTGGTACTGTCAAGCGGCAATCACTATCTTTTTTTTTTTTAAATCAATGTCTTTTGTTCTCTGAGTATTTGGCTAAATTATTACTCATCATTTGGACAAGTTCAACAACTTCTGTCCTTCCCTACCACCTCCACAAGAGTTTATAAATACATTAAAATGATCATTATGGAATCAAGGTTCTATTTCTTATTTATGCAAAGTCATATTTAAATTATGTTAAAGAATCAAGAACCATGAAAAGTCAGGTTCAGGGAGGTTTTAGTGACATTTGGAAGAGCTGTTCTTTGTATTCTTTTTCCTATATTCTTATTACTTTGCTTCTTTCCTCACTTCATGAGTTCAATGTGTGTTTTGGCTAACAGTCTTCATTGTGAAATAATAATGTAGGTCAGTGGTCTTAATCATCCCCAAATGTCTGTTAAAAATAAATACATATAAAACAAGAACGTAAGACTAAACTTCTTTAAAAAAGAAAAGAAAAAAGCCCATCATGGAGCATTTTCTGTCCCTACTCTTGTGGCCCCTTTCAAGTTGTAAGTTTAGATTTTTATACTGGAAGCACAGCAGGGTCTAAAATAAAGAATTTTTCACAGAATTGATTTTGTCAGCATGAAATCTGCAGAAATCAATCTGTTATCTTCAGAATGCTGCCTTCCAGCTGGGCCATAGCTAAGACCCCAGGCAATGAGTGGAAGCATATTTGTTTGGTTTTCTAAATGCCAAGAGGCACTTACCTTCCACACCATACAATTTGGTGTGGTTGGCTGCGCAGCTAGTCTTTTTCCGAGGCCAGGAGTGGGTGGGGAAGGAAGGAATTCAGATGAGGATTGAGTTGTGCTAACTACTAGTTTGGTGGGGTTTTCTCCCCTATTTGTTAGTCCTTAGGAAGCCCCTGATCACCTTTCAAGTGGGCAACACAAAATACCCTTTGATAACTTGGACTGTAATACCACGACTTATTATATATTGTACTTATTCCCAGTCCAGATTTTACAAAGAGGCAACCATACGAAGGCAGCCACTCAGAGATTTATACTGGGTTCTGAATTCATTTGGACTTTTATTATTTTTAAAAAATGTTTACGTTTGAGAGAGAGCGAGAGCATGTGCACAAGCAGGGGAGGGACAGGGAGGGAGAGAGAGAGGGGGGTGGATCTAAAGTGGGCTCTGTGCTGACAGCAGAGTCTTATGCAGGGCTCAAACCCACGAACCACGAGATCATGATCTGAGCTAAAGTTGAACGCCTAACCAACTGAGCCACCCAGGCAACCCCTCCTTTGGACTTTTGAAAGAGTTGTTTTAGACAGTCTTCTTTCTCAGCCAGCATGAAAGCAAACCCACACCACTTCGAATTCTGTTTTGATGTTTGTTGCTGCAGCTCTCATAAAAGGGAATGCACTTCTTTTGTGTTCCCCCTCCTTTTTGGAACTTGTTGAATGACACTTCTATTAGGCACAGCCCTGGGAAAGATGCTGTGGTGGGTGAAACAGGGGCCAGGGGAAGAATATTTGCCTCTCTCAGTGAACTGAGAAGTATATTTAAGGCTTTTAGGACATGCTCCCTCCTTAAGTTACAGAGTTCTCACTGACTTTCCCCAGCAAGGCCCAGGTTGCTTTTTCATCTAAATTCCAGTTAAAATTCAGATATTTTTATTTCCCATAAGGTCTTCTACTTTGCCTTTTTGTATCTGTCTTAGATTTATACAGTCATTTTATTTTCCTTTTGTCCCAGGTATTTACCACCAGAGTGTTTTGTGGTTGGGAAAGAGCCACCAAAGATCTCAAATAAAGTTGATGTCTGGTCAGTGGGTGTGATCTTCTACCAGTGTCTTTATGGAAGGAAGGTAAGGAAGGTCAGATGTGGTGGTTTGATGTCCGGCTTGGGTGGTACATGTACACACTGGCATGGTGTCGGTTATTCTCTCAGAATTAACCGTTTGGGTATACGGAGCTTTCGGTTATAGTTCGAGGAAAATACAGACAATAATAACAGCTTTATGCATAAGCAGAACTTTTCAACAGAGTACCTAATGAATTCTGCTGGGCTATTGAAAAACGTGCACTTTTGCCGTTTTCAATTAGATCCAGGATCTGGTTTGATTCTGATAATATGTGCAAGGAATTATATGATCTAGTTTATTTCAAGTATACAGATGTCCCAGGAGGCATTCTTCAGGGTCCCAAAGACTGAAACTTGAATTATCTATAGGGCTCTTGATTCCCAGCCACCTCAGTAGTTAAGCTATTGTTAATAAAAGCCTGCTTTCTATCTTCTGTACTGGGGAAGTGTAGTGTTAGAAAATATTCACTGTCTGTTACCTTTGGATCAAGGTGATAGGTCATTTGGACATATAATAACCTAGGTAGTGACTATACCTAATGAAGTGTTCACATTTATGTTTTCCTTATGAGCACGCTCCCTTAGCATAAACACACATCCCAGGATCCAGGGCATGTATAGTTGTATTTTTGCTGTCAGTGTGTTACAAGTAATCAAAGTTTGTAGGTGTTTCCAACAGTGTAGGTTGTGGGTATAAGCCATTTAGGAGTTCTCCAGCTCCTTCGGAGTTGTTTGTTACAATCCCCAGACCAAGCTCTTAATTCACACTTCAGCTTCCTTTTTAACTTTTCCTTGGTCTTTGTTTCTTTTTGTTTGTTTGTTTTTAATGTTTTATTTATGTTTGGGGGGGTGGGGCAGAGTGTGAGTGAGGGAGGGGCAGAGAGAGAGGGAGACACAGAATCTGAAGCAGGCTCCAGGCCCTGAGCTGTCAGTACAGAGGCTGACATGGGGCTCAAACTCAGAAGCTGAGATCCTGACCTGAGCTGAAGTCGCTTTTGACTGAGCCACCCAGGCACCCCTTGGTCTTTGTTTCTTTATCTTACCCTTTCTAATATGGGGAAATTTCAGAATCAGTAGTGGTTAATTATTATTATTACTATTATTTTAAGGTCTTGTTTTTAAGTAACCCCTACACCCAGTGTGGGGCTCAAACTTATGGCCCCAAGATCAAGAGTCACATGCTCCACTGACTGTGCCAGCCAGGCACCCCCAGTGGGAGTTAATTATTATTTATACTGTCTGATATTGAGGAAGTACTGCTGATAATATTGGTAGAGGTTGTGTAGAAAGAATTGTTTGTGATCTCTTAGTGGAAACATTGTAGAAATGACACCAAACTTGAACTTATATTTTAAGACTATTTGAAAATGGCATATTGGGGAGTGGCAGACATAAGAGCTCCTTAAGCCTACAGGTGTCACTCAGGGCAGAGAGTTTGCTGGTTCCTCCTAGAATGTGTTTTGTTGTTAGCAAAGCTCGGCAGAGGTATTATGATATGGCAGCTGCTGCCAGCTCTGCCTTGACCTCCATGTTGGAGTGTGAGCATGTTTCTTAAGGTCCCACCCTCTCCACCCTTTACCTATAAAAAAAGAGTTAGAGGAGACTATCTCCCAAGTTCTTTCTAGCAATTCTCATCAAAGCATATTTTCTCCTTTCCCTTCACTATGGTTTTGGATTGTGCTCTCTTTAATTTTAACCACAGGCCCATCTCTGTTTGTTATGTTTTTATCTGATAGCCTTTTGGCCACAACCAGTCCCAGCAAGACATTCTACAAGAAAATACTATTCTTAAAGCTACTGAAGTGCAGTTCCCGCCAAAGCCAGTAGTAACACCTGAAGCAAAGGTAAGTTTTGACCCACTGACCAGCAGGAAATAACTGTTGCTTTCTGGATTATCAGTACAAAATTCGGGAGCCATTAAAAGCCTTCTCCCCCTTCTAAATACGTATTATTTCAATCCCTTATCCTGTTCATCTGCTCTCCTACAACAGATCCTTACTGAGTGCCTGTTGAGTACTAGACACTGTCCTAGGTCATAGTGAATGGTGAGTGTGTAGCAATGAAATACAGACAAGGTCCTGCCTAATAGGAGTTTCCGTTTCACCAGGTGAGACAATAACTAACAACGGATCCATCTCAGATGGTGATAGGTGTTATGAAGAAAAAGAAAGGAAGGTACAGGGGTGTAGGGGCAGGAACCCCATTTTTGATGGCATGGTCAGGGAAGGCCTCAGTGGTGAGGTGACGTTTTGAGCCGTCCTAAATAATGTGAAAGTGGGAGCCATGTGTAGAATTGGGAGAAGAATATTCCCCCCCCATTAAGTTTATTTATTAAAAAATTTTTTTTGAGTTTATAAGTTTTTTGAGTTTATTTATTTTGAGAGACAGAGCAGAGGAAGGACAGAGAGAGGGAGAGAGAGAGAATGCCAGGAACGCTCCATGCTGTCAGCACAGAGCCCCATGCAGTGCTCAAACTCACAAACTGTGAGATCATGACCTGAGCTGAAACCAAGAGTTAGATGCTCAACCAACTGAGCCAACCAGGCTCCCCAAAGTTTATTTTTGAGAGAGAGCGCACGAGTGCGAGCAGGAGAGGGGCAGAGAGAGGGAGAGAGAATCCCAGGCAGGTTCCATGATGTCAGCGCAGAGTCCAACTTGGGCCCAATCCCACGAACTGTGAGATCATGACCTGAGCTAAAATCAAGAATGGGTCATTTAACTGACTGAGCCACCCAGGTGCTGGGGGAGAAGAATATTCTAAGCAGAGAAGTATGGGAAGCTCATCAGATCCACAGAGCAGGCGGGACAGGCAGGGGAGAGGCTCAGGGCAGATCGTAGACCGAGATGGGAGGCACATGAAGGTTTTACTCAAGGCAGCAGTGTGATCTGATGGCTGATTCAAAAGCCTGCCTTGGCGCCTGTGAGGAAAGAAAGTTTAAGGCGGAAGGAATTTGTTTGACCAGTTAAGTATCGTATCCAACCCAAGGTAACCCATTTAACTCAAGTTACCATGTCACAAATCTCACTAAGAAGGTTTCATTCTTAAAAAGGCCAAGGATTATTAAGTTTATTTCTGTGACTGTGTTTTTATCTTCCAAATACTTTAATCAGGCAGCTACCTACAGGTATTTTTTATTTTGGAAAACCAGGATTGTTGTAATACTTCTGTGTTTTATTGATTAAACATGGAAAAAAATACATTTTCTGTTTTAGGTTGTATTTTTTTTAAGTAGGCTCCATACCCAGTGCCAAGCCCAACTCAGGGCTTGAACTCAGCAACCCTGAGATCAAGACCTGAGCTGAGATCAAGAGTCAGACGCTTAACCGACTGAGCAACCCAGGCATCCCTGGATTTTTTTAATAGACTTTGTTAGACTTTATTTTTTAAATCAGTTTTAGATTCATAGCATCGTTGAGCAGGAAGTGGAGCGTTCCCCTGTACTTCTGTCCCTACACACGTACCGCTTCCCCCACTGCCAGCATCGCCCACTACAGTGGGACGTTTGATACAGTCGATGGACCTGCAGTGGGACATTATGATCGCCTGAATGTAAAGTGTGATCTTTGGGTGATAATGACATTTTAGATTCTAAGTTTATCCTGAGAGAGAGCGAGCAAGTGCATATGAGCGGGGGAAGGGCAGAGAGAGGGAGAAAGAGAGCATGGAGTCTGACGTGGGGCTTGAACTCACAAACCACAAGATCATGACCTGAGCTTTATCAAGAGTCAGATGCCCAACCGAGCCACCCAGCACCACTAAATTAGGATTCTGAATGAAACCCCACTCAGAGTATAATTCTCTGTCTGCGGGACTCTTGGGGACACAAGTCCTGTGCACGTTTTCCTTTACTGCTTAAGGTGTGTCCCTCATCATTTGCTTGATCGTGTTTTAGGGAAGATTGAGATACACAGGGGAAGCATTTACCAATCTGTGACACATTGGAGTGTTAGTGTCTCCTCACCCTGCCCATGGCAGTGGTTTGTCATTACAGTTTTCACTTCCTCAGGACGTGGCGAGTTGATACGAGACCCTGGTTTGTACACACAGGACCGTCAGGTTAGATGTGCCTGTGTAAACCGGCCAAGGCAGAGAGAGTGATTTTTGTGTTGGTCTTTGTGCCTTGGGGGCAGAGGTATCTAGAGACCAGGTCAAGCTCCGTTCCCACTCAGGAAGGAATGGCTCGGCTGCCTTCTTTGGGGAAGGAGCCTGTGGCCACAGAGGTGCTGCTGCCCGTGTGTCTCCTTGTCTGGTTCTCTGCGGGCGAGCCCCGTGATTTATAGGAAAGGCCCCGAGCCCCTTCTCCTTGGAGGGCGTTTGCTCTGGGCCTGGGCCCTGCCAGCTGCTGCAGAGCCTCAGGGTTCCCTCTGGGAGCGACAGGATTATCTGCCTCAGGCTTCTTCAAGAAACTTTCCTTTCAGGCGTTTATTCGACGATGCTTGGCCTACCGAAAGGAGGACCGCATCGATGTCCAGCAGCTGGCCTGTGACCCCTACTTGCTGCCTCACATCCGAAAATCGGTCTCCACGAGTAGCCCTGCTGGAGCTGCTATTGCATCGACCTCGGGGGCGTCCAATAACAGTTCTTCGAATTGAGACCCACTCCTAGGCCACAAACTGTTCAACACACACAGAGTGGACAAATGGCATTCAGCAGCGGGTTTGGAACATAGCGAATCCGAATGGATCTCATGAAACCTGTACCAGGTGCTTTTATTTTCTTGCTTTTTTCCCATCCATAGAGCATGACAGCATCGATTCTCATTGAGGAGAAGCCTTGGGCAGCTCTGGCCAGGCCTCATAGGAAAAGGCCCCGCCCGAGGTTCCGGCGTCAACGGCCACTACGTGTGGCTGCTCTGAGTGAGGAAAAAATGAAAAAGAAAAACTGGTTCCATGTACTGTGAACTTGAAAACATGCAGACTCAGGGGGGTCCCTGATGCAGTGCTTCAGATGAAGAATGTGGACTTGAAAATACAGACTGGGCTAGTCCAGTGTCTATATTTAAACTTGTTCTTTTCTTTTAATAAAGTTTAGGTAACATCTCCTGAAAAGCTTGTAGCACAAAGGCTCAGCTGGGGATGGTGTTTGACTTCGGAGGAAAAAAGTTGCTATTGCCCGTTAAAGGCACTAGAGTTAGTGTTTTATCCCTAAATAATTTCAATTTTTAAAAACATGCAGCTTCCCTCCCCCCTTTTTTATTTTTGAAAGAATACATTTGGTCATAAAGTGAAACCCGTATTAGCAAGTACGTGGCACTGTTCATTCCAGTCAGATGCAGCTTTCTCCTCCGTCTGGTCCCGTTTGCAACTGCTTCTCTCATCTCAGTAGGGAAAACGTCGAATGGCAGGACTGAGATGTGTGGGGCTTTGCCACTGGACAAAGAACGAGGTTGGAAGCCCACAGCTTGGGAGTCTCTAGGTTTTCAACTATTTCTTCACAATTTGAACACTTGACGGTTGTCCCTTTTAATTTATTTGAAGTGCTATTTTTTTAAATAAAGGTTCATCTGTCCATGCAGTCCTCTTTTGGATTCTCTGAATGTAGTAACTATCAAAAAACTGTTCCAGAGGTAGGCAGAAAATGGGCCAGGGAGCCAAGTGCTCCAGGGATCAGGAGGTCCGACCCAGGAGGGCTACCTGCCGTCTCTGTGTGCTTGCTTAAATGGTGTACCTTTCCTGTTAACCCCGATATTAAAACTTGATCAGCTCATAAGCTTTCCTCTGTTAGATCTTTTGGCAGGAAACAACCTCCCAACCCTCTAAATTTTGTGGATGTGTGCTGATGTGTGTGTCTGTGTGCGCATGTGCACACATGCTTTGTCTAACTCACCTTAACAGATTGATCAAGTGGAGTTAAAAATAATTGCAGGGAGATAGGTATTTTGAATATGAACATTCTTTTGGAACTCCTGGCTTTTGTTTTTACGTTTGGTTGTTTCTGAGATGTGTGATCAGCTGAAGATGGAGCTGAAACGGGAGATGGGTGGCCCCACCGTGCCCTTGAAACAGCAGAGCACTTGACAGTAGAGAGGGGAGGAGGCCAGAGCCTGAGCATGTGGTAGCCAGCTTGGAATGTTTCTGACATATGTGGCAAGAGGGCTCAGCCAGGAATATTTAAAGATGCAGCATTCAGGCATGCGAGAGCCCAGGGCAGGGCGGGGCAGTCAGGAAGGGGAGAGAGTGCTCAGATCACTCTAGTCTGCCTTTCTCGTGTGAAAAATGGCACTGGTGACACTTTGGCTGGGACCTTTGTTGGTTTTGTGGACCTGCTCTGCCCCAGTGTCCCCAGTCCCAGGAGATCTTCGGGGAAGAAGAGGAGGTAACCCCAGCTGCAGAGACGTTTGTGGGTAGATACGGTCTGCGGAACCGAATGGAAGGGAGTCAGCCCAGGAGCCCTCGGTGCTCCCCGCTTTCCATTTTATCATCGCAAGTGTCTATGCACGAGGTGTACACGTGATCTGTGTCTGTGTGTGTTTGTGTAGTGCCTTCTTTTAACCATTACTTTCAAGCTGTTAAGCAGAGAGTCCCTCCAGGGTCTCAGAGGTTGAGCACGACCCTACAAACCCTGAGGGGATGGGTGTCTACGTACGTGAAGAGACGGAGGAGTCGAGACTTACTCAGAGCCTTACGTTCTCTTCTTTTGTCTTCTTCTTCTCATGCAGTGATCTTGCAAGACCTTTGTTTTTAAGGTTGAAAGAATGCCATTTCTTTAAGCCTTCCCTCTAACTTCCTGCCTCCTTCCCGCGCTCCACAGTGAAGCTATAGGACTTTATCTGTCGATCTGCCTTTTCTCCCCTTGCCCTGAAGAAGATATATGCTGTCTCTCCTTGCTTCCCTTGGGTCTAGGGCCTGGTTGGAGCTGACTGGGCTCGCTTGAGTCTGGGCAAGGCCTCTTTCCACTGCATGGACTAGCCCCAGAGAACGTGCGGAATGCTGACTTTTTCTAGACTTTTAAGTAGCCGGTGAAATCACTAAGCAGGGTTCTTCCATGACATTTTGTTAATATGGGTTTCACTTTTTCCGAGGATAATCCCTTATTGCCACAGTTGATTTACTTTAAACAATGACAAAAAAAAAAATGTGTATTAATTTGTAATTAAACCCAGCCAGACTGTTTTGGACTTTCCCAACTTGGGGGGTGGGATGGGGAGGATATTAAAATAAGTTTTAAGAAGTGAATCTCCCAGCCTCTTGATTTTACTTAGTTCTTCAGCTTCAAACAGGGCTGTTTAGCATTTAGGGGGTGGGTAGGCAGGGGAGTCCTGCAGCTGACCAAGTCCCAGTGGACATCGCAGGCATGATCGCCATGTGTTGATTCATATAACACCTTTTGTACCTCCAGTGTGCCAGCAACTAATGCTTGTTGGTGGGAATACAGCAGTGAACAGGATAGGGAAAACTTAGCCATCAGCTTGCAGTCCATGGGGGAAGGGTCTGGGCTCCAGGAAGGGAAGGAATACAGGGCTCTTGATGGGAATGAATTGGGCTCCACCTTATCCATCAGGAGATGGGCAGCTTTTTATGGAGCCTTGCTGCTGAGAGCGAGATGCACCCCACTGGTGTGGCTGACCCACACACACCTGCTGTCGGCCTCTTTCCCCCAGTGCTGTGAGGACAGGTTTTCCTCCAGGTGAGAAGATTAGCAGTCAAGGAGCTCTTGGTTTCCTAATTTAGAAAATAATTCTCTCTAAACACAGTCACCTTCTAGAATGCTAGAGCTAGAAGAATCTTCAGGTCCAGCTCCTCGCTTCTAAGAAGGCTAAGTTTACAACTAGCTTGGCCCACCTTGGGGAGTTTTGCTTTCTGGGAATCTCTATCCCTCCCCCCTCGCACTTACTCATCATTCTACTTGCCCAAGCTGGCTCAGTCTGTAATTAAAATCAGCCCCGGGGTAAGTGGGGGAGAGACGTGATCACAACGCTAGTTGAGGTATGGAAAAATCTCTGCTCCCTAAAATTACCTGTTCTGTTTTAATTTCTTAAGGCAAAATCACCTAGGTTAAGATCGTGGGCTTTAGAAATAGGTCTGGTTCAGATCCGACTTCTGCAAGCTTCAGGGAGAGCTCCTTGCATGGTTGTGAAGAATAGAAATAGGGTATATAAAGCTCCTGGCATGCAAGAGGGGAGTCAAAAAGTGTGGTTTACGGAAAGATCACAGGATCCAGTAAGTAAGATTGCTGGGCCTGAGACCCCCAAGTTTGCTGGTAGAGAGACTCTTCCAAGGTGGTCAGGAGGTCCTCCTGCCTTGGGTAAGTGATGCAGACCTTTGGCTTGAGATTCTCTTTAAACCTCTATAGGTTCAGTCGGCAGTCTTCTCTTACCCCGGGTCCAAGACGGCTTCTAGCGGAATATGGGAGGAACAGCTAATAGGCCGGTGGGTCCCCAGGCCAGCAGCATCAGCATCACCTGCAACCTGTTAGAAATTCCCATTCTCAGCACCTCCCCACCCCCAGTCTGCCTCCCAGATGGCTAGAGCACTGAGGGTCACAAGTCCTGCTGACCTTCCTGTCCGTTGCAGCAATAAGGATGGGGCCATTGGAGAGGGTGGCTCTGTCCAAAACTCACCCACCTAGAAGACAGAGATGACTTTTATTGTCTGTGTTAGGGATAAAATCTGTCTCTTGCTCTGGGCTGTTCTAGGACCAGTGTCACACACACATACGCTCCTTTTTCGGGAGCCCCAGTTGTGGCCAGACAGCACCTCCCTTATACTGGTGCCTTGGTACCTAACAGTACTTTCTGGAATCATTCACTCCTTTGTGCAAAGCTTCTCACCCTTGGCCTTCTCTTAAAAATGTAACAACTCACCAGTACCTTATCATGAATTAACTTAGCACTTTTTCTTTTACCTGTGGGGTCCAGGGCTGCAGGAAAGGGCTGCGGCCTGGGTCAGGCTTAGGAATCCACCCTGGTACTTTGGATCATGGGTGAGAAGAGCCTGGGATTGCAACTCTTTGGAAGGGGTGGCGGTGGAGAGAGCAGAGAGGTTGCAGGGAGAAGAGGGTTAAGGAGGGAGTGGTTAGGGACTCTGGCTGCTGCGGAGCTCTTCAGGTGGGTTGGGGGAACCTGCCAGAGGGATGTAGTGGGAGGAAATACAAGAGCCCTATTGTGCTGGGGTTGCTCAGCAGGGGCCCGAGACAGGCTGGAGTCAGCAAAAGGTGTGTGTGTGTGTGTGTGTGTGTGTGTCTCTCTCTCTCTCTCTCTCTCTCTCTCTCTCATAGGACCGGAGATCGTGTGTGTGTGTCTCTCTCACTGGACCGGAGATCGTGTGTGTGTCTCTCTCACTGGACCGGAGATCGTGTGTGTGTGTGTGTGTGTGTCTCTCACTGGACCGGAGATTGTGTGTGTGTGTGTGTGTGTGTGTGTGTGTGTGTGTCTCACTGGACCGGAGATCGTGTGTGTGTGTGTGTGTCTCTCTCTCACTGGACCGGAGATCGTGTGTGTGTGTGTGTGTGTGTGTGTGTGTGTGTGTGTG
>NW_027532607.1:1671049-1720413 GCF_008692635.1 Crocuta crocuta
GTGTGTGTGTGTGTGTGTGTGTGTGTGTGTGTGTGTGTGTGTGTGGCACTGGACCGGAGATCCCCACTGTGGGTACCAAGGGGTCAGAGAGCAGCTGGCTGACAGACTCGGCTCCACCCACCTCAGGCCATGGGTTTCACCTCCCAGTCTGGAGGGAAGAGCCTGGCTGGGGACCAAGGGTCACCTTTGCCCTCAGTGGCCTCTGGGCACCTGCAGCTGTGGGGCGCAGTGCACTGGGACCCTGTAGGGAAGCTTCCACTGTGTCGCCTCACAGCCTAGGTGTAAACAAGGTAGGAGTAAGCATCTCCCTTATTTTGCAGATGAGGAAACTGAGTCCCAGAGAGATTTGGTAAATGGCAGTAGGTCTAGCAAAATTGAATGGGGAGGGACTATAAACCTGAAAATTTTGTGGGGTGGAGTCTCTGAGTGCCTTTCTTGGAGAGACCGCTATGTGTGGAGGCTGTTCCCAGCTGGAAGCTATCTTGCCCTAACCTAGGATTCCATGCTCCCAGACTCCTGCACTGCCGGCCTGAGAAGTCGAGCTGGAGGCCCATCTGGCCTGAGCATCAGCTCTGCCTCTGTGGTCCTAAGTCAGAACCAAATTTAGGTAGGGCAGCTGAGGGCACGGCTTCACAGAACATTTGTTCTTCAGGTTCCCTGCATATTCTGATCATGGCATCTCTATAGATGAGGAAATGGAAAATCCTGCCCCACTCCAGCCCTGGCCAACTGCTGTCTTCCTGCTCCTTGGTGTCCTAATGGACAGGCAGGAATGGCCCCTCTGCCTTGGCACCCCCAAGTTGCTGTAAGGCTTGGAGTGGATGGGAGATGTGAAGTTGTTTTTGGCAACTGAAAAAGTCAAAGGGTGTTGCTAGATGCTGGCTCTATGTTACAGGGGCCCCTAGAGAGAGGTTTGCAGGATGTAGAAGGTCCCCCAGTGAGGGCCTTGGCCCTGTTCTAGAAGGAACCTGTTCTAGAGCCAGACCTGAGCTCTTCAGCCTGGCTCCATGCCCTGAAAGAAGGGCATGCCTCTGGGAAGCATCAAAAGGAAGGCCTTTCCTACAGATTCATTTCAGGAGTCTTTATACCTGCAGACCCTTTTCAGAACACTGTTCCCAATGTTAACACTAACGCTGCTCCTCGTCCCGCGTTAGCTAGACACAACTGTATCCACAACAGCGGGAGCGCCCTGAGTGAGGACTGCACTCAGGTCACAACTCGAGGCTTGCTGCGTGTGTAGGCCCAGTGCCCACACTCCGAGCTCCAGTTGCCAGTTCTATAAGCTTCCAGCATCTACTCTAAACAGTTTATAATATACTGGGTTAAGCTCTGTGGGAGGTAAAAAAGGTACATCAGACCCAGCTCCTGCTTTAAGGAAGGTTATAATTTAAAAGTTAAATGTAATAAAGCTGGGAGCCGGTAAATTCTTTAAGCACAAGATGGGGTCCCTGAGGAGTGGGGACATGAAGCGGAGATGGGCTTTGAAAGCTGGCCGAAATTAAAGAGAGTGAGAAGGGGTGGGTGTTTGCTGCGAAGGGTCCTTCACACTTTTTGTGCTCTTCCCGTACAGCATGTTTGGCCCTCCAACACCCTGCCCCATACTTCCTCACACCTCCAGGCCTTTGCAAATGCTGTTCTCCTGCCTTGGCTGCCTGACCAACTCTGAAAATTCGGCTCTGCATCACCTGAGGCCTGCCCGCGTGACTCCTCATCATATGAGGCCTGGACTCTCATATCGCCTTATACACCTTTCCCTTAACTCTTGCCTTGCTGTGTGTGTTTGTTTGGCACCAGGAGAACTGGGCCCTTGGTAAGCCTAGGGCCTGCTCAGAAGGATTAAGTTGTTATGGACTCAAGTCTGCACAGATGGTGGTGAGAAAGACCTCAGATGTGAGACGGAGGAGGAAGTTGGGCAGGTCACGGAGTGGAGTGAGCAGATCGGAGCTGGGCTGGGCCAGCCAGGGAGCTGAAGTAGCTGGTCTCAGGTCCTCAACAGCAATGTTTAAAAAAAAAAAAAATTAATCTCCGTGCCTAACATGGGGCTCAAATTGACCACGAGCATGAAATCAAGAGTTGCATGTTCTACTGACTGAGCCAGCCAGGTGCCCCAAATATTTTTAAAAACTTGATGGCAAAGCACAGTAAGGAGCACTTAGCATCTCAACCCAGTACATATTTCACAGAACAGAAATTAGCTCAACATGCAGTATACTCTGATACTTACTGTTTCACTTCATTTTTAAAATGCTGGTTACCACCCGCTGGGGCCCCGTCCACTTACTGTGGTGTCACTCAGGACTCTGGAAGGTCTGGCTATCCTCTAGGAGCCGGGTGGGATGGCAGGCCAGCTGGATGCAGCCGCCTGGCTCCTGTTCTCGCCAGGGGCTCTGTTCCAGCAGGGGTTTAGGATGGGTCAGGGGAGGTTCTGTGTCTGCAAAGCCACCTCCCACCCTGTTTTGCCTCCAGGCCAGAATCCGCAAGAGTCACAGGAAGCTGTTGGCCAAGACCGGGCCCAGCCTTGCTTTGGAAGGTCAAGTACTGAGACTAGAAAAAACCTCCTGCCTGTCCTCCCTGAGTTGAGGAGAGGGAGGCAGGGACCAGGGGACCGCATCAGATGACCTCCTGAAGAGGCAGGTGCAGAAGCGGCCAGCCCAGCCAATGCTGTGGACCAGCATTTCGGGCTGAGGAGTGGGCCTCGACTCCTGCCTCAGCCCCGCCCTCGGGGCACGGACAGGCTCAGAGGGACTGCAGCTCCAGGCTGGGAGCGGCCCCTGAGAGCAGACAGGATGATGTGGCATCCTTCCCCTAAGCCCTGGCACCAGCTGGATAGGGCAGTAGAGGGTTCTGGAAACTGCACTCCATCCAACTGCAGCTGGTTCTTCCGCTCAGCTCTGCCATCCCCACCTCCTTTGGCGCCTCAAGCCAACCTCTGCTCCTCTCTGAACCCCCACTGGCCAGCTTGATCCTGACAAGTGGAGACAGGAGCCAGCGAGGATCCTGGAGACGATGGATTTGTGGTCCCTGCTGCGGCCCACAACCTGGGCTCGGCTCGGCCCACCTGCTCTGAACTTACTCCAAGGCCCTGACTTCCTGACTTCTGTGGGCCTGCCGTGGGGACTGCTTCAACTGGGAATTCATCTCCTGGGGAGGGAGTCTGCACGGCCTGCCTCCTTTGAGGGGTCATGAAGTGATTGCCTCCTACCCCTCGAGAAGGAAAAGACTAGGGGTTTGGAGTCCCTTTAAAGGAACAGTCATCTACAGGCCCTGGGCTGAAAGCCAGTAGATACAAACTCAGTGGCCCTCCAGGGAGTGGGAGGGGGGTGTTCTCTAACAGAAGGGAGAAGGGAGAGAACTACATAGAGAAAGTGGGCAGGGTTTTTCTCAGGTTTTATTTGCGGCCATAATAGGGTAGACCAGTCAAGAGAGAGTGGCAAAACTCCTCAGTAATGTTGCTACAGGAGAAATCTATCCTTTAGGTTAACTGTCCTGCAATCATACAACCTAGAAGAGGTGGAGCCAAATTGAAACTTGAGTCTGTCTGAATCCCAATCTGCCACCTCCCTTCCCTCTTTAGCCCCGTCCCTTCTGAGATCCTCAGTGCTGTGGATGAGGAGGCAGCCATGTGGACTTCAAGGGTCATTTGCCTGAGTGGAGACCCAAGAGTTTGAGCTGCAGGGAGAGGACAGAGAAGGTGGGAATGGCATAGGCCAGCCCCCTGCTTGGCCAGATTTCTCCCCTGGTTTTGGAAAGTTTCGGGCTGAGGAAAATCAGAGATGCCCTCTTTGGGTTCACATTCTCTTCTCCAGGTAAGGACTGACCGCACCTTGCTTTCCATCCTCCCTGGCCATCCAATTGCATTCTCCCTGTGTTCTTCTTTTGTAAGCTTTGTTATAGGTCTGGTCTGCTGGGGGTGTCCAGAGGCTTTGCACGCCCCGGGCACCCTCTGGCTGGAGAGGCCGCTGAGCCCCAGAACCAGGGAAGAGAAGACTAATGCAGGAGGAGCCCTAAGCACAGTGAGTAATGACAGCAAAACTTGCACCTCCAAGGGCTCCAGGACTCAGAAGGGAAGTGACTTTGCTCAGGGAAATGTGGTGACGAAGGACACAGCTGGAATTCCAACTCAGCTGTAGCCCCCAGGCCTGGACTCCTCCCATCCATGCTTGGCGATTTAGGGGCGTGCGTGCGTTAGCCAGCCGAAGCGAGCATGAGATGCTCCTGCCTGGCTTGGTTACGCTGCAGAGTACCAGTTCTGTGTACACCTAACAGATGTTCAGACAGGGAAAGGAGCTTGTATTGTTCTCTCCGCCAAAGGAAAGCCCCCAGTATCGCAATCCTGACAAAACTGACCTGTGCGGCTCTCATGGACAGTGGGGTTGTGGATGAGTGGAGAGGCAGGCAGGCAGGCAGGATGAGAGGTGAGGAGTAAAGGAGACACCCCGATGGCAAAGGAAGGTGGGAAGCAGGGAGGGGACGAACAGTCCCTGAACATCTTTATCCAGGGGCTGTGCCATCCCTATATATGTCACATTTAATTCTCAGAACAAGGTAGGAATTGTTGCCGCTTTTACAAATAGGAATCGTGAACTCAGAGCTTGAGTAACTCACTGGATGCCGCAAGGCTGGTAAGGGGGAGAGTCAGGATTCGAACTGGGGTCTTTCTGACTCCAGAGTCTGTGCTCTTTGCACTCACTAAACTGGTTTTGATGAAATCCACAAACCCATAGTGGCTGCTGCCGGCTAGCTGTGTCTGAAGGAGAGCCATTTCTCAGTATCGATTCTGCCATAGTACATACCATCCCACCAAAAATCTCCTAGGCCAGGTCACAGACTTCACTAAGTCCCCAGCACCTACCTTCGTGCCTGACACATAGTAATAAATGGCTGTTCAGCTGAGCTTTAACAGGAATGGTGAGCGGGCTGTAGGCACAGAGGACACTGGCCCTTCTTTGGAAGTAGAGGAGGGTCTGGGTGCTCGTAAAGGGTCCCTCTGAAAGCCTTAGGCCTCTCAGGACAGCCACCACTCCTGCAGACTGTGACCATGTTCCACTGACAGCTGATGGTGCACAGGATCTTGAAGCAGTGGGGGACCGACTGGATTTTCCAGAGAGAATTGCTCAGGCATGGCCCAGCTCTCTGCCCTCCGAGCTCAAGATCTAAGACAGATGGTGGCCACAGATGTGGGCCCAGACAGTCAGCAGAATACAGTGTGTAACCCTGAAACACTGGAGCAGGAAGTCTCACGCTCGGCAGAGGCTAGAATAGGGCCTCAGAGACTTGGCCAGACATCTGTCCCTGCGAGTGCAATGCACTTGTGCTCCTCAGCCTCCGAGCGGCCGTCTTCTCTGCCTGGAGGATGCAAAAATTGGGTCTGTCTGCCCCACTAAAAACTCTTCTAGGGCTACGAGTGTTTGCTCACCTTTGTTCCCCCAGCAGCTAGCACAGGGCTAGTAATCAGTGGTTGTTGAGTGGGTGAATGAAGAAATGAGAGTATCTCCCGTGTGTTGGGGACTCTGTGTCCTGTGCAGGCAAGTACTGGACCTTCTGGACCCACGTGATTGACTGGTAAGGTCAGGTAGTTGGCTTCTGCCCTGCTGGTGGGAAGAACGGTGGGGAATGCAGACCCAGCCGTGTTCCAGAACCTGGAGGGCAGGTACCCTGCCTGAGTTCCCCTGGAGAGGAAAGGGGACCCCTTGGTGAGGACTGTGGCCAGCACATCCGAAGCTAAGTGGACATAGGGAAGCCTATGACTTCGAGAAAAAGCATCCTGTGATCTGGCCTCAAGACGGAAAAAGAGAAGCTTAGTTAAAGCTGGCCAATCCTCAGCCGCCTTGTAGATAAACAGGACTGTGAAAAGGGGAGGCCAAGGGGATGCTCTTTGAGGCAGCCACAGCATGGCCAGTCACCTGTAGGGCGCTGGGACATGCCACACCAAGATGTGTCCCAGAGGGCAGTGAAGTCCCCAGAAGGCACTTGGTTCTGTCAGACTGCCCCAAGCCAGCTGTGCAGGGCCAGGGGGCTCCCTTGGCCTGGCTGCTAACCATTTTTTTAGGGCCAGAGTGTGGATCGTGAGAACCTTTTCCAGGGGACGAGATTTCACATGGGTGCTCACTTTGGGGCCCTGCAGCCTCTGGGCTGACATTTGCCAAGAATCTCAGCCCAGCAGAGAGAGAGTTAAATGAGCATCTCTGGCCCCAGACCCTTACTGCAGAGATGGGGAGAAGATTTACTCAGGGTAGTTAAAAAGGAGAAAAGTTTGAGTTCCCTATTTCCAAAAATAGCACGGAGGTGGACAGCACAGGAAACAGTAAAATTTATATTACAGTTTCATAGTGTTTTTATTTGATGACCCTTGGTGGGAAAACGTGAATCTCCTTTGCATTTAGGGTCTCTAAGTGCCTCAGTCCTCCTCTGAGCCCAGAGATCCCAAGCCACTTTCCAGAGTTGCTCAAAGAATCAGAGGTAGAGCTGGGGCTAGACTCCAACATCCTGACTCCCAATCCAGTGCTCTGCGCTGTGGTGACCTGTTGCATAATACGGAATAACTGTGGATTGTCTTCCCTTTTATGAAATTTCCGTTCGGTCCTTTGCGACCCGCCAGCAGTATGGTTGCTGGTTAAGAGTGAGGACGTCTGTCTTAAGTGGATAGATTTTTCTCTAGGTTTCTGGATACAACCCCAACTAGCAAAAAGCATTGCACTGCTCTGCGCCAAGGACGCTGACCCAGGGGTCGCGCAAATGCTAAAACAAGACGTGCAAGTGTTTGCGCTCCGCACATGGCCGGGCCCTGCCTCCCCCTCCCCCAATCTTCGCCCCGGTGGCCGAGCCCTGGGCTCCGCCCCTTTCCCCCCAGACCCGAGGAGGGGTCCTCCTAGGCGTAGAGGTAGCTGATGCTCGCCAGAGCAGACGTCCGCAGAAAAGCGCGATAGAGGGGGCGCCCGCGGCCCGACTCTGGCCGCCTGGGTCAGNTCGCTTCCCCGCCCGCGCCAGCCGGGGGCTGTGACGCAGCGTCTGGGGCTCCAAGCCTGGACTGAGACGAGAGGGAAGGCGAGGCGGGGAGAGGGAGGGCAACGGAGAGCGAGAGGAAGAGCGCACGCCGGGGTCCTCCTCCCCCCCCCAGATCCNTCACCCCGAGAGGCATCACTTCGTCCCGACCCGAGGAAGACGCGAGCCCCTCGCGGGCGGTCATCACAGCCCCAGCGCCCGCGCTTCCACCGCGCGCCGCGCCCGTGCGCCCTCGGTCCCCGCATCCCCGCGTCCCCAGCGCCGCGGGCATGAGGCCCAGCCGGCCGGTCCCCGAGCCCTGGTCTCGTCACCTGCTGCGCTGCATCCTGCTCCTCGGGGGTCTGCACCTCGGCGCCCCCGGGGACGCCGCCGCCGCCGCCGCCCTCCCGGGTAAGGCGCTGCCAACTTGGCCAACTTCGGGGGCTGGGCCGGGGGAAGGGGGGTAGTAACGGGGAGCGGGCCGCTCTCCACTTTTCCCTCCTTTTTTCTTTTTTTTCCAGAAACGCGTGTGCGTGTTCGTGTGTGCGTGTGCGTGCGTGTGCGTGCGTGTGTGTGTGACTGGGTTTTAAAAAATCGTCTCCGCTTTTCTGAAAGCGGGGTGGGGAGGAGACGGGAGGAGGAGCACGCCCGCCGGGAGGTGGGGGAGGACCTGAGTGGAACCAGATGTGGCAGGCGGCGGGGGAGGGGAGCCTGGGGGTCTCGAGCTGCCTCAGAGGAAGAGGGCGGGCTCCGGGAGGACCCCCGCACCCGCCCTCCGGGACCACCCGGCGCCGGCCCTGCCCTGGGCCCGCAGACGTGCGGGGCGCGTCCGGGGAAGCTAGAGGCTCCCTCCAGGCCAGTCCCTTAGCTTTGCCCCAGGACCTATGCGTTATTGTTGTTTTCGAATTATTTGTAAGGACTCGTTTGCCTTTCCTGGCATCTCGGGGGCGTTTATATTTTCTTTTCCACACTTGGTTTTCAAGGACAGCTTGCGGCATGTGGCAACCTCACTGCTTGAAGGAAGCGCCGTGGGGCAGTTTTGTGCCCCCAGGATGCAGCTACAAGCTGGGCTCTGTGTGTGTGTGTGTGTGTGTGTGTGTGTGTGTGTGTGGGGTGTTGTNTTCTTTATTCCATTTATTTATGTATCCGGAGGATGAAATAGAAATTTGGAGCTTACACTTAAAATTCTGTTGTGCATCCAGGGCCCTGTGTGTGTGTGTGTGTGTGTGTGTGTGTGTGTGTGTGGTGTTGTGTGGGTGGCTGTGACCAAACTGGCACCCCTCCAGAGTAGACAGACCTTGGGCGCCAAAAGAGCTGCTAAAGATGCAAAAATCCAACCAACAAAACAAAAAACTGAATTTGTGCCTTTTCTTGCCGCTGCTCTTTCAAAGGGTGACAGTGACATGTGGGGACAGACAGACCCCTCACCAAGAATCTGAGAACTAAAGGGAAAGATCTACTTCCGGAGGTGGGGAGGGGGTGGGAGTCAAAGCCGGAGCCTCCCGGAGTGTAGTTACTACAGCCCCAGTGCTGGGCCCGGCTTCATCTTGCTTTATGTTTAATTTGCGGCTGGGGGTGAGTGGAAGGGGACAGTAGTGCAGTGTTTGCAGTTTTCTGCAGAACCCACACAGCCCCCTGGAGGGTCTGGGTTCTCTAGCTGTGGCCGATGCTTGCTTGCTTGCTTGGCCTGGTCTGCATGACGTGTCGTAGGGGACCAAGACACATAATTTGCCCCACTGTGCCGTCCTGATTGTGTGCATGGGAGTGATGGGGTTTGGAGTGACCCACGTTCAGACCAAATAGACACCCCCTTGCTCCGCCGAATTCCACACCCACCTGGAGTTGAAGGTTAGGCACAAACCAGGCAGCATCTCCCTACCCGCCGCTGCCCCCTGCCTCCCTGCCTTCCTGCCTGTGTCTTGCTCCTCTGTGCAGGATCTCCAAAGAGGCAGGCTGGGAGGGGTGGAGGAGGCTGGTCATTCCAACAGCCCAGGAGCACATTTTAAAGTCAGGCCCTGGGAGAGTCGTGGCCTAGATGCTGACTCGGCCTTCCTCCCCCCCACCCCACCCCTTCCCTGGAGCTTTTGACAGAGGGAGCTGGAAATGCCTGGGGAGAGGCCCCATCAGGGAGGGCGCCTACAGTGTCCCCTCTGCCTTCTCGTCCCCCCCCTCTCCTTGCCCTCCCTCGGGCTGTGTCTCAGGGCTTGTAGCCCCCACAGGCTCAGAGGGGCCCCTTCCCAGTGGCGTTGCATTAAACACCCCCCGCAAGAAGCTTAGATGTGGGCAGGGAGGTGGCAGTGGGGGAACGGGTTCCCACAGTGGCAGTAAAGTGACAGGAGGGAGAAGTTGCTGTCCCTGCACATCGTTGTTCCCTCTGCCTGGGATGCTTCTTCCTCATGACCCTGTACCAGATGAATTTGGTGGTTCTGGGAACAGTTTACTGGCATCATGATCCTAATAGTCCAGGAAATGCTTGGGGGAGATGGATTGGGCTAGGCAGGCCAGTGTGCTGGGGAGGAATTTTGGGGGGGGGTATCTGCAAGTGGCTTTCTGACCACCAGCAGGGGAGCCCTCTGAGGTGAGAGTATGGGGCACCACAGTGCCCCTTGGGGGCGGCGAGGCAGTGCCTTGTTGGTATGTGATGGCAGAACCTATCTCCTTTCCAGCTCCATCGAGCGCCCCACACTGTGTGGCTGGAAGACCTCTTTGTTAATTGCAGGGTTGGTGTGGTTTTTTGTAGCATTCACTGCTCAAGGCTGAAGCAGATACGTAGGGGGTGGGTGGAAGGGACAGAAGAGTGTAAGACATTCTCAGATCAAGTTTTGTCAGAGGTGGGAGAAAAAATGAGTGGGGCAAAGGGCCCCAAGGCTCTCTGTGGGACCAGGCTTTGCAGCAGCAGGAAGGAGAACCACGAGAGAGGCCCGGAAGGGCTAGGTATCTGGGAATGTTGTGGAAGCTTGCTAGGCTGGGGTGTAGAGTTCCCAGGTTGGGTGGAGAAGAGACTTTAGTGAAAGGGGAAGCTGGCCAGGTGGCTGGGAGGCCAAAATGGGGGACAGTACTTGCCGGTCAGGGATGGAGAACCCCAGGGAACGCCTTGGGTTTCTGAACAGATGAACGGGTGCAAATTGGAAAGGGGGTTGCTGGGGGCCCCGGGGATCAGGTTCCCAGGTTGAAGAGTGAAGAGACCTTGGGAGGTCTTCCTGTGAGGACAGACTGCTGTCTAGAGAACAGGGAGGGAGACGGTCCTTCTGAAAGGCAGGCAGGTATTGCTGCTACAGCCAGTCGGCCAGACAAATAGCCTGCACTTCTGGCCCAGCTCCTGGTGAGTCATGGAGTTCAGAGCCTTCTTATTTCCCTCCAGCCCCCAAAACCCACTCTTCCTTGCTCTAACCCGCTGGCCTCCTGTGGGCTGCCAGGGCCGGGGCGGTGCCTGGCTGAGCCGTGGTTGGTGCTGGGGGGCTGGCCCTCCCCTCGTGCTCACCTGGACAAGGTGAGGGGGCAGGCAGGGGAGGAGGAAGCCCGGGTCTTGTCCCCATCTGTTCACAGTAGAGAAATCTTGCCTTTCTGATGCTTGTATGGTACAGCGATTTGGGCCGATGAGATGATTTCAGAAGTACCATGAAATTCTCCGAAGAGTATTCGTTTGGACACTAATAAGCCCTGTTGGCACCCTGCGGAGGGACGAGGTGATAACAGCGACGGCTACCATTATTCATGGGCCGGGCGCTGTGCCCTGTGCTTTACAGGCAACAGCTCTTGTATCTCACAGCCCTGGGGGGGCGTCCCCACCACTGGCAGTCAGCTCACCGCCACACCATTAGAAGGTGGTAAAAGCAAGATTCGAACTCAGGTATGGCGACTGAGCCTGAACGCTTTAGTACCAGACCGTGCTGCATCTCTGAATTATGTGGTATGTGTTAGGAAAGGCTGGAAAGTTCTGCTGGATGGGTTTCCCCCACTAGCTCTAAGCCCTCTAGAACACTCTCTCGATGCGTCTGTTATCCTGAGAGGTACCCTAGGAAGACGGCAGAGTGGGCAGCCCTCTGTTTATACCCCGGCTGTGTCAGGGGGCTTGTCTCTCCCCCAGTCCCACTGGGTCCAAGACGCAGGGACTGAATCCCGCTCAGTGTCCTCAGGATGTCTGAGATGCCCCCTCTGAGGAGGCCTCCATAAGCGAGTGACTGAAGGGGCCTGATGGAGGAGGAGCCACCCCCCCCCGTCCCCCCAGCTTCCCAAGGGTTAGGGATTCATAGGCTCATTCATTTCGTTTGAGGATCGTGGGCTGCACTAAGAGCAGGGATGACTGTGGCCTGTCCTTTTGAGCCCACCTCTGCCTACCCCTCCGGTGGGGGTCCCTGGACTTGGAGGGTCTGGCCACTGCTGACAGGAAGTGCCCCTTCCTGTCTGGTCCTCTGTGAGATGGGAGGGGCCGCTCCCCATGACTGGCTCCTATAAATCTGGGTGGGGTGGGCCATGGCAGTGGTGACGCAGCTCTTGGATCTCACCCTGGGCACTGCAGATCCCTGTTACTCCTCAGCTCCTCAGCTAGGGGTGGGGTCAGTAAACAGGCAGGCTGGGTGAAGGCCACATTAGTGGCATCTGTGACCCAGGAGACCTGCCGGCATCAGTCAGCTCCAGCCACTTAGGGGACAGATTGGGTTGGCTCCCAAGCTTTTCACGTGGTCTGATGGGCAGGCAACACCAAGGGGTTCGTTCCTTTCCTGCCCTTCCCCCTCCCCTCCCCTTGACTGTGCAGACCCCTCCCATCCTACTTGCTGCGGGGTGGGGGGGCATGCTCCTCTGCTTCACTTCAGCCCTGCCCTCCCCAACTTCAGTTTCTCTGACTGCATTCTGCCCACACAACTCTGGTTGTGTTGCTAGATCATGGCCAGGAAACCGCAGTTCTTCCCAGGTCCCCCACCCCACCCCCCATCCTTAGCACATCTGCTCGTCTCCCCTGAACCTTCCTCTGCCCCGGAGGCCCTTACCTTCTCCTCCCTGGCTGCTGCTGCTCCTCCTTTCAAGACTCAGGATCCTGGGGGCGCCTGGGTGGCTTAGTCACTGAGCGTCCAACTTTAGCTCAGGTCATGATCTCATCGTTCATGAGTTTGAGCCCTACGTTGGCCTCTGTGCTGACAGCTCGGAGCCTGGAGTCTGCTTTAGATTCTGTGTCCCCCTCTCTCTCTGCTTCTCCCCTACCCATGCTCTTTCTCTCTGTCTCTCAAAAATAAATAAACATTAAAAAAAAAAAAAAAAAGACTCAGGATCCTGAGAAGGACACAGAGGAGTCTTGGTCACTGCCTCAGGCTCACCTGGGCTAAGAGGAGACCAGCATCCAGACACTGCACACAGGGATAAACTCCAGCATGGAGGAGGGGACCCCTCTCTGTATCTTTCTCTGGGTCACCTCTGGGATGACACAGTGATATGCTTTTGTCTTGAGCTTCCTATGGGTAAAAACAGGAAGCCAGAGTCCCATCTGTTCCTGGCATCCTCAGAGAGTGTTTGGAAGGGGAAGGTGATGTGGTGTGCTGCCCGTCTCCATCAGTGTAGACTGAGGTAGAAACAAGGTGTGGCCAGGATTGTTCCCACCTCCCCTCAGTCCTCCAGAAATGTAAATCAAGACTGAGGTAATGCCACTCACTAGCTGTGTGAGTTTCTTCATTTGTAAAATGGGAAAAAGAAAACAATACTCCGTAGGAGTATCGTAAGAATTACACAGAGATGAGATAATATGTGTTTGAGATGCGTGCCTGGTTCAGAGTAATTTCTTAGCAAACAGTATTAAATTATTGCTATTTTTATTAGTATTAGGAAGGGAGAACATGAATATCAAGGGACTTAAATGTGAAAAACCGCAGTCCTCAACATACGAGATCCTAACTATAGTGCATTTAAAAAAAAAAAAAAAAGCAGGTCTAAACCTGTTACATCTCGGTGACACTTTGCTAATTACTACAAGTGCCTAAAAGTAACCAGACTTTTTCTGAACATTAATTTAAATCCTAAAGGGAAAAAAAAATTCCATCCTCAATTGTTCTTGCTCCTAAAACCTTTCAACTCCCTACCTCCCCTCTTCACTTCCTTTCTTCGTGAAGCTTCTCCAGCTGACCTTCACGTAGGAACTGAGGAGTGTCCTATACTCTGGACTTTCAGTGTGAAAACCCAGCTCAGACAGTCCCCTGGCGAGCAGAGCTGCTGCCTGACCCCTGGCCACTGTAGCATGCTGCGTCTGGATGGTCACGGTCACGAGGCTCCCGGATTACTAATTTCAGTGACTCTCAGGCCTCACCTTGCAGTGGGGGTGCTGTTGATAACCTCAGTTTGGAGAATGCGTGCTCCGCGAAACACAGACCATACAGAAGTAAAACTTGAATGGTTTGGGCTTCTCCTTCCCCTCAGCCCTCAGCTTACAGTAAACCCTGTCATGGGGTCATCTTCCGGTTTTGATGCATATGCACACACACATGAATACTCCTTTTACACAGTTGGGGCCTTATTTTATTTATGATGCGATAAGATAGTTTTTATTTTATAATTCTTTTTTTTTTTTTAATTTTTAATGTTTTATTTATTTCTGAGAGAGAGAGATAGCATGAGCAGGGTAGGGTCAGAGAGAGAGGGAGACACAGAATCCGAAACAGGCTCCAGGCTCTTGAGCTGGCTGTCAGCACAGAGCCCGGCGCAGGGCTCGAACCCATGAACCATGAGATCATGACCTGAGCTGAAGTTGGACGCTCAACTGACTGAGCCTTTATTTTATAATTCTTGCGGGTCTTTCCATGACAGGCTACAGAGCTGCACCCCTTTTTTTTTTTTTTTAAACTTTTTCATGTTTATTTTTGAGAGACACACAGAGTATGAGCGGGGGAGGGGCAGAGAGGGAGGAAGACAGAATTCCAAGTAGGCTCCAGGCTCTGAGCTGTCAGCACAGAGCCCAAGGCGGGCCTCGAACGCACAAACTGTGAGATCATGACCTGAACCACCCAGACACCCCTACTGCCACATCTTTAATATAGTGCTCAGGATTCTGATGTAAGGGTGTACAAAAAACTGCTTTCCTACAGATGGACACTTTGAAAATTCTCTCCTCCTCTGGCCTTTGTCACTCAGTTTGCAGCCGTGGTCTCTACCTCCTGTCTCCCTCCATCCTCAGTGCAGAGCCCAGCCCAGCATTGCTGCCACATTTGTTCCTGAAAGTCAGATTTAATCCTCAACAGAACAAGGTGTGAACTTCCAGAACTGGGAATTTGAGGGTAAGCCAAGTTCAGGTTCTAATCTTTCTCTTCAACCTCCGGCGCAAGTCAAACTGACCTCCTTGCTGTCGTGTAGAGATGGCCCCGGTTATGCCCAGTGCAACCTCTGCTCAAGCTTTTCTTCCTGTTCGGAGCACCTGCTTCCACAGGTCTGAGTCCCAGCTCATACCTGAGCCCGTGAGTTGCCCTCAGCTATAAGAAGCCTTTCTTTCTAGAGCTCTTCCCATGTTTCATCACTGCCGCCTGCCCGGTAGAGCTACTCCCTCCCTTCCTGGACTCCCGGACAGGCGTTTATGGCCCTGCCCTGGTCCCAGCACGGTGCCTTGGACACAGTGGCATTTAGCAAGTACTTACTGAAACTGGAACAAAAAAGAGGAAAGAAAGAGCAGAACAGTGTTCCAAAGAACCTCCCGTCACCACGGGTTTTTTTGAGGTATAATTGACCTGTAACATTCTGTTAGTTTAAGGTGTTCAGCGTAATGATTTGACACATGTATATGTTGTGAAATGATTGCCCCGTTAAGTTCAGTTAACATCCATTGCCTCACATGGCTACAAAAGTTTTTTTTTCTTGTGATGAGAATTTTCCTTTGTATTAGAAAGGCAATAAGGAGAGTTATCCTTCTAGAGTTTTAGATGACGTCACAATCATGAAAAACATATGGCACGGAATTAAAATAAGCAGAAAAAATCCAATGGACTGGAATAAATTCCAGAAATAGACTTAAACTTGTTATAAGAACTTAATGGGAGAAACACCAGCAGCCACATACTAATGGGGAAAAGAATCTTTACTTTTTTTTTTTTAATGTTTTATTTATTTCTAGGAGAGAGAGAGAGAGAGAGAGACAGCGTGAGCAGGGGAGGGTCAGAGAGAGAGGGAGTCACAGACTGAAACAGGCTCCAGGCTCTGAGCTGGCAGTCAGCACAGAGCCCGACGCGGGGCCCAAACCCACGAACTGCGAGATCATGACCTAAGTGAAAGTCGGATGCTTAACCGACTAAGCCACCCAGGCGCCCCCAAGAATCTTTACTTTTAAATGGTGTTGGACAACTGGATTATAATTAAAGTTTTAATTTCAATCTATAGCTGATCACACATGAGGAAATTCATAGGGCGTGGAAAGTGAAAAGATCACTAGAAATTAAAGAAATTAACTTTCTTTAATTACATTTAAACTACCAAAACCAGAACACCTAATCTTGGCAGAGCTATGAAGAAACCCATCTATATGACTAGGGCACTTTAAATTGGTTCAGTTTTTCAGGATTCGGCCTTGCAGACAATATGTAAGAAACTAGTTATGTAAGACTTCATATCCTTTGACCTCATAATTCCACTTTGGGGAATTTATAAGGCATTCATCCGAAAGAAAAAAAATGCTCATAGTAGTGCTATTTATAGTAGCAAAACAAACTGGAAACCCTTCAAATGCCAGATGATAAGATCATGGCTAAGCAAACTACCATGTCTTAACACTATGGACAATTTATGTAGCTCTCAATGGCAAATACCCAGCTAATGTCAGTACATACACAAAAGTCTAAGAAGGTAAGTTTTCATGACCACAAGACAATCTTACAAAAAATAAGTAAGAGTAACAAGTGGAGATGCATGCCTTATCATGGACCTTCATATTTCATTTATTCACTTAACCGTTTTGGTTTTGTTTTCCTGAGTGCTGACAGTGTTGCCAGGCATACCGTAGGGTTTGGTGCTGAGGACACCATGGTGACCGAGCTGGACATGGTTTCTGCCTTCCTGAAGCATGTATTTTGAAAGTAATTCTCCCAAAATGTAGAACAACATAGAGTCAAATGTTCACTGATTCCATCTTAGGTGCAATTTTTAAGTTTATTTAAAAAAGATGGGAGGACCCCCTGGGGTGGCTCAGTCAGTTTGGCTCAGGTCATAATTTCACGATTTGTGGGTTCGAGCCCTGCGTCAGGCTCCGCACTGACAGCTTGGAGCCTGCTTGGGATTCTCTCTCTGCCCCTCCCCCATGTGCTCTCTCTTTCTCTCAAAATAAATAAATTTTAAAAAAGATAGGAAGTGGGGCGCCTGGGTGGCTTAGTCGGTTGAGCGTCTGACTTTCGCTTAGGTCATGATCTCGCNAGATAGGTAGCATAGACATCTCTGAAATCTTAGACATGGGGTTGGGAACCTGTCTGAGAGGAGAGAAGCCTTGAGTGAGACCATCCTAGGCAAGTAGGAATTCAACTGGGAATAGCCTTGTGGTGAGTCTTGGTCCCCAAGAAAGGATTTTCTGATTTAACCCCAGAGATACTAAACCTCATTTCTGAAGGATCTGAGGATATAAGAGCAATGCTGCTTTAGAAGAGCCTGGAAGCACTGTTTATTTATCATAGCCAAAACAAAAAAATGTACATTGAAAGAAATATGGATAAATGAGTATAGACATACAGTGAAATAAAACGCAGCAATGAAAGTAGTGAATCTCAGCTGAAGGCATCATCAAGGGTGAATCTTGGAGACAGAATACTGAGTGGGGTAAAAAATGCCAGAGTACTACTTTAGTATATTCTTTCTCAAACCTTGGAAAAGCTGAAAAAATAGTGAGCACCCATATACTCTTTACCTAGAAGCACCAACTGTTAACATTTAGTCACATTTGCTTTAGTTCAGTGTGTGTGTGTGTGTCTGTCTGTCTGTCTGGTGAAGCTTTGAGGCATTTGTAGGCATGACATTGCACACCTAAATACTTCACCATCTGTTAACTAATAATATGGACATTATCCTTTATAACTATAATACCATAATCATGTTCAAGAAGTATACAGCAATTTTTTTTATATGCAGTCTGTGTTTGGGTTTCTCTAGTTGTCCCAAGAATACCCTTTACAGCTGGTTTTTGTTTTTGTTTTAAGTACAGGATCCAAATTGGTGTCCTGTCTCTTCAATCTCTTTTATTCTAGAATAGTTGCTTGGTCTTTTTGTCTTAGAAGCATTGCATTTTTTATGACTTCAGGCCGGTTGTTTAGTAGAATGTCCGCAGTCTGTTTGTCTGATGTTCACTCATTACGTTCATGTTCAACCTTTTTGGGAAGAAAACTACGTGGGAGATGTGTCCTTTCCATTGTATCACATTAAATATGATAGTTCCTGTACTGGTGATGCTAACTTCGGTCGCTTGCTTCAGGTTGTTTACCAGATTTCTCCTCTAAAAAGTTACCTTTTCCCCTTTGTATTTAGTAGATAATCCAAGGAATTTCAACTTAAAACAAAGAGGAACAACTAAAAAGGAGCAACTAAAAAAGCAAAGTTGTTCATAGCAGCACCATTCATAATAGCCCCAAACTGAAATCCAGCCCTAACCCAAAACTACCCAAATGTCTGTCAACATTGGAAGGGATACATTACGGTAGCTCCACCCAAATGCATAGTATAGAGCAATGAGAAGGAACAATCCGCAACTCCGTGCAACAGTGTGGATGGAGTTCACAAACATTGAGCAAGATGCAAGGGAGCTCGTGATCCCACCAATATAAAATACAAGAAAGAGGCAAAATTAATCTATCCTATTTGAAATCAGGAGAGTGTTTACCATTAGTGAGAGCAGTTGTGACCAGAAAGAGTCTTAAATAAAATTTAAAAAGAACAACAAACAGGGAAAGGAGATCTATCATGTATTTGGCAAGAAGCTCATAGAGGCCAGTAAGGAAAAATACAGGAATCTCCAGTAGGATTTTTTTTAAAGTTTATTTATTTATTTTAGGAGAGAAAGAGCAAGAGGAGAAGAGGGGCAGAGGGAAAGAGAGAAAGAGAGAAAGAATCCCAAGCTGGCTCCATGCTCTGTGAAGAGCCCAACACACGGCTCAATCTCACGAATGGTGAGATCATGACCTTGGCAGAAATCAAGAGTCTGGTGCTTACCTGACCGAGCCACCCACGTGCCCCTACCCAAGTAGTTTTAAGGGATCTAAAATCAGAATAGATAAGACAGCAAAGTCTGTGAACTGAGTTTGCAAAGAAGAGTAGCAATGTCTACTAAGCCTATGGAAGATGTTTAAAATTACTAGCAATCAAACAAGGTACCACTTTCACCTCTGCAGTAGTGCCAACAAAGATTGATGTAACAATATCTTCAATATAACATTAGTTATCATTATGAAAATCTCTTTATAAGTTGAAGACTATTAGTAGTGAGTATACATAGTGTAGTGTAATATACAGGGCCTCATGGAATAACAGGCATTAAAATGGATTTTTCAAAAGTTTTTGGAGACAAAAATCCTTTTCTGAAATGTTAAGATTCAAAAACGTCTGTATAGGTGTGTGATGTACCCGCATATATAATGTATACATATATACACTGTACACATTCTATATGCATGTTATAATATGTACATGCGCATGAGTATATAGTGTATTTTCAGTATATAGATAAAAATTGGCAGAAAAGTCATACTAAACTTTAACACAAGTTATAGGTCATATTCTACTGCACTATACCATATTGTGTTATATATTAACCAACAGGGTAATTATAGATAAGACTTTTTTTTGTTTGAACACGTCTGCATTTTTGGCAGTTGGGAGGCTGGGGGCAACTTTCTCCGCGTTCCACCACGTGACGCCAGCAGCGCTCCCCTGACTCCCACCACGTAACCGGGCCGAGCCCGTAGCACGTGACTCCGCGGAGCCAATCAGAGGTGCGCTGGGAGGGCGGGCCTTTCCCTGGCGGCCAGGACGCCAAGGGGTCCGTCCTGGGCTGCGCTTTGGCTTTGGAGCGGGGTGGGTGGCCCTGGGGACTGCGACCCTGGCCTGCCGAGACTTTGGCGGCAGTTTTCCCCCTGAGTCCCTCGCGTCGTTATTTTAAGTGCCGAATTAGGAATCGGAGTCGGGCCTCCCAGGGCGAGTGCAGGGTGTCGGTGCAGCTGTAGGGACCCGGCTCGTCGCGCTTCCCCTTAACAGACCTCCGAACGCGAGGTTGCCCCTCTCCACCTTGGACTTAGCCATTGAGTGTGTACAGAAGGGGCTAGGGGAGAGGACCCACAACGCTGAACTGCAAGTTTGCACTAACAGCAGGGCACAGAAGTCTATAAGCATTCAGTAACAATACGCATGTCCCATCTGGAGAGCACATCACAAGGGCGCCAGTCAGTTAAGGGGACAGGCTTTTGAAAGGATTTGTGCTTTTTTTTTTTTTTAATTTTTTATATATTTCTGAGAGAGAGAGGGAGACAGTGTGAGCAGGGGAGGGTCAGAGAGAGAGGGAGACACAGAATCTGAAACAGGCTCCAGGCTCTGAACTAGCTGTCAGCACAGAGCCTGACGCGGGGCTCGAATCCACAAACCGTGAGATCATGAGCTGAGCAGAAGTCGGACGCTTAACCGACTGAGCCACCCAGGCGCCCCGGCTTTATGCTTTTTAAAATCTTATGACATTTCTGTGTAACACTTATATGCAACAAATGGGAAACGGAGACTACATGAATATTTACTGCGCACGTAAGGTCAGCCAGAGTCAGTGTTAGGCAATTCCACGCACACTATATTTTAAGTCTCCTATTCCTCCCTTTCACAGATGAGGAAATTGAGTCAGAAAAATTTAGAGCCAGGATTATGTAGCTGGTGAGTGGCAGAGCCAAGGGTGTCATGCAGGCCTGTTTGTTTCCCTCCTTGGTCGTCTTTTATTTTACAAATAAATGTTGATTAAAATATAATGAACATTTGTGAACCCACCACCTAATCCAAGACCCAGGGCATTCCAACACTTCTATCTAGCTATGTGCTTCTCATCTGTCTTCCTCCTCATTCCCGGCAACCCAACTCTGCCCTAAACTTTGTTTTTATCAATCCGTTGTTTTTAAACATTTTAATCCTTGCAGTATAATATAAATGCAGGAAAGTGAACATATAAATGTTGAATGAGTTTTCACGAACAGCACACCCATGACGCCAGTGTTCAGAGCCAGCAAGTAAGAACATTACTAATATTACTAGTATTCCAAGTGCTTGTAAAGATGTTGTTTGGTGGTCTAATTAGACATGGATATTTTTTCTTTGTGAACTGTGTTCATATCCTTGATCATCTTACATCTTCAGATCTTAGCGGCTGAAACTTATCCAGGTCTCTCTATTTTTCTCATTGACTTACAAAAGTTGCTGTATTTGTGACAAGTATTTTCCAGTTTGTTGTTCAGTTAAATTTTTTATTTGGGGGGGTATCTGGCTGTTTCAGTCAGCAAAGCATGTGACTCTTGATCTGAGTCATGAGTTTCAGCCCATGTTGGATATAGAGATTACTTAAAAAATACATTTTGGGGTACCTGGGTGGCTTAGTCAGTTTAGTGTCCAGCTCGGTTTCGGCTCATGTCAGGATCCCTGGGTGAAGGGATTGAGCTCTGTGTGGGGCTCCATGCTGAGCATGGAGCCTGCCTAGGATTCTCCCTCTCTCTTTTTCTCTCTCTTTCTTCCCCCTCCCCTCCCCCACTCATGCATTCTCTCTCCCTCTAATAAAAAAAATACATTTTCATGATTGTAAGAAAATTGCACTTATTTATAGCATACAATTCAAATAATGGGAAAAAGTTACCAAAAAAGAAATTTTACCTTAAATCTCATCACTAGGAAACAACCACTGTTAACATTTTGGAGACTATCCTTTCAAATATTCCTCCCTTCTGTCTCCCTCTTCCTTTATGAAACTTGATGAATGTGTTCAGGTTGTTTTGTAACATTCTTTCAAGCGCCAATATGTCATCAGTGTGTTTCTACCTGACGCTTCTGTTGGTTGGGTGAATTCCATTGTACCTTTGTACCATAACTTATCTCTTGTTGGCCACTTGGGTCATTTCTCATTTCACTGTTGTGGACAACCCTGGATGCATCTTAGCACACTGGATCTACAGAATGATGGGGATCCTGCCTCGGGGCGGGGAAGGTGGCTTGCCTGGCATCAATTTAATGCATCCGGACTCACCCAGCTTCTTTGTTGTTACGGAGCAGAGGCTCCTTGGCATGAGGACTAGGTGTTTGGTCTCCCCCATCTGTAGACTCTCCCTGGGACCACCTCTTCTGGTTTATTTCTTTCATCTCCCATTCCATATGGGCTGAGTTTAGTGTAGAACTCTGCACATATAGGTTGAGGTCACTTAGGGTTAAGTTAGAAACAAAGGACAGACACACACACATACACATATTCTCTACTTAAAATTAGCAAATATGTTCATTGCAGAAAATGCAAAGAAGAGATAAAAAACCTATCAGCTATCTCATAAGTCAGTGATAACCACTGTGGACACTTAGGTGTATATGGTGAGTCTACAACTCTGGGGTGCGTGGGAATCTTGTTTGCAATCCAGATATTCCTTTACTCTGTGATTCTGCTTCAGTAGGTCTGTTGCAGGGCCTGGGCACCTGCATTGCTCCCCAGACAATTTAGACACTCAGGTTTAAGAACAAAAAAGCACTAATGTTTTTCCAGACTTCACTTGATTTAAAAGAAAATAGAGGGGCGCCTGGGTGGCTCAGTCGGTTGGGCAGCCAGCTTCAGCTCAGGTCATGATCTCGCAGTTTGTGGGTTTGAGTCCCACATCGGGCTCTATGCTGACAGCCTCGATCCTGGAGCCTGCTTCAGATTCTGTCTCCCTCTCTCTCTGCTCCTCCCCCATTCGTGCTCTGTCTCTCTCTCAAAAGTAATAAATAAGCATAAACATTTTATAAAGAAGATAGAAATGAGATCATATTATACATTTATTTTAAAAATATATGTATTTATTTAAGTAATCTCTACACCCAACATGGGGCTTGAACTTATGGCTCTGAGATCAAGAGTCACATGCTCCACCGACTGAGCCAGCCAGGTGCCCAGCATTTGTGCTTTTGAAAGCTTTTGATATATATTGTTAAATTCTCCTCCAAGAAAGTTGCCCTGCTACCAGCATGTGGGTTGCTGCTCTTACCATGAGCTCACTTTTTGCTGGGCAGGTTGCTGAGCCCTTTCTAGCCGTGGTCTCAACCAGTACTGCCAACTACCTGGTGCATAGCACCCAGCATGGCTCCTGGCACAGGCTAACCCTTTCTCCACAGAACAAATGACAACACTGAGGGATGAAGAGGTCAAATGACCAGTTTGAGAGCAGGAATTCAAACCCAGCCTTGTATCTAGAGCCCAAGAGCTCTTAACCACGCCGTGATTTTATTTATTTATTTATTTATTTTTTAAATACATCTTGTTTTCTTTCTTTTTTTAAACATTTTCATTTTAGAGAAAGAGAGAGTGCACATGTGAGCAGGGAAGGGGGCTGGGGGGGGAGAGAGAGAGAGAGAGAGAGAGAGAGAGAGAGAGAATCTCAAGCAGGTGCCACACTCNACTCATCAGGTACAGAGCATCTTCAAGCGTCTTCGTGTATAATCCTCCCAGAAACCCAGAAGACGGGCCTTATTAGTGTCCTTTCAAAAGCAAGGCTTCCAGATGAGGCAGCCGGCCCCAGGGCCCGTGCAGGGATTTGAACCCGGGTGGGTACAGATCTCCGAGCTCCTCTCCTAACCCCCCCACTGCCATGCCTCCTGGAGAAGGTGTGGGCAAAGTCCTAGTGGCCTGTCATTCCAGAAGTCAGCAAGTGCTTCATCTTTGGCATATCGTTTTAGGGAGATCCTGAAGGTTCCCAAGCCAAAAAGATTCTAAATTCGGTTAACTTTATTTTAATTTTTTTTAAATATTTTTATTACTTATTTCTAGGAGAGAGAGAGAGAGACAGCGTGAGCAGGGGAGGGTCAGAGAGAGAGGGAGACACAGAATCCTAAACAGGCTCCAGGCTCTGAGCTGGCAGTCAGCACAGAGCCCGATGCGGGGCTCGAACCCATGAACCGCGAGATCATGACCTAAGCAAAAGTCGGACGCTCAACCAACTAAGCCACCCAGGCGCCCCTAAATTCGGTTAACTTTAAAGAGTGCCACGCTCTGCTTTTAGAACCTAACAAGTCATCCTTGGAGGCTGCCATGTCAGAAGGTCAGGAAATTGCCAGAGAGCAGAGCAAAAGCTCATTTTGAAACGTGTCATGATTTCTCAGAATCTTGTTGTGCTGCGTCTCAGAAGTGTGTCACGCAGGGGATACAGCATGTCACAGGGAGTTGTGCTGGCAGTGGAGCCTCGCTTTGAGGACCCTCCCCCCCCCTTTGTTTTTTTTGGTTTTGAAATAGGCATAGCTCTCTGGCCTTTTTTTTTTTTTTGAGAGAGAGAGAAAGTGCAAGTTGGGGAGGGGCAGAGAGAGAGAGGGAGAGAGAGAGTATCCCAAGGAGGCTCTGCACAGTCAGTGCAGAGCCCGATGCGGAGCTGGAACCCAGGAACAGCCAGATCATGACCCTAGACAAAGTCGGAAGCTTAACTGACTAAGCCACCCAGGCGCCCCCTCTGGTCATTCTTCACAGAGACCAGGATACTGAAGAACATTTCTCCTATTTGATAAAAAGTCATGCAAGCATGATAATATATGGCCACTCTCATCCTACCTCAGTGTTGGGGTGGGTGCTGGGGGGTTTGCAACAGGGATGGGTGGGGGCTGGGACAAGGTAGTGAGCCCCCTCCCGGGTGGGCAGCTCCACCCATGAATGGGGACTGGTTGCTTGTGGACACACTGGCCTTCCAGTGTTTCCAAGGGAAACTGGAAATCCAGATTTTTATGTAAAATCTCTCTGTCTCTTTTTCTCTCTAAGTAGGCTCTATGCCCAATATGGGGCTTGAACTCACAACCCTGAGATCAAGAGTCGCATGCTCTATTGAGCCAGCCAGGGGCTCCCTCTGTGAAACCTCTTGAGTTTTAAATGTTGCCTCACTTACACGTGATGACCAAATATAACCTGCCTGTGGGTTTTCAATTTAAAGCACCTGGAATAAGTTGTTCAGTGCTCAGCTCTGCAGCCGGTCCTCTGGACTCCCATGTGAGCTCTGCCCCTTATCAACTGCATTATCAGGCTGTCTTACTATCTCATTTAATACCTCATATACCTCATCTGTCAGGTGGAGATGGTAATTTTACCTACTTCTGAGGGCCGTTATGAGAATTAACGAGAAAAGTGTGAAACCGGCACCTGGTACCACAGTAAACATTAACTTTCAGATTTCAGTACTTTTACATCTCATTATTTGCGTCTCTTCCCGTAAGTGCTGGGTGGCCCTGTGTCCTAGTGTGCCTGGGACAGTCCTGGTTCCATCTTGTTGTACTGTTGTAATTATTACGAACTCCCTTTTTATTCTCAGTATGAGACAGTAAATTACATAGTCAACCTATATAAGCAAATACTGGCATTGCGCCATTTAGGACTTTAACAAGTTTTAGCTTGAAAAGATCATGATTCCAATTGCATGAGGATCCTTGGACAGGTCACTTAAGCTTTCCATGTTTATGTTTTTTTTGTTTTTTGTTTTTTTTAATGTTTTTATTTATTTCTAGGAGAGAGAGAGAGAGAGAGACAGCGTGAGCAGGGGAGGGTCACAGAGAGAGGGAATCACAGACTCTGAAACAGGCTCCAGGCTCTGAGCTGGCAGTCAGCACAGAGCCCGACGCGGGGCTCGAACCCACCAACGCGAGATCATGACCCAAGCGAAAGTCGGACGCTTAACCGACTAAGCCACCCAGGCGCCCCTAGCTTTCCATGTTTCTGTTTCCACAGTCTTGTCAAAGGTTCAGAAAAAAGCAGAATGAATCACTGAAGTATAATTAGAACAAGTTTCTTGTCCACACACCAAAGATTGCAAACCAGGAGGGCTCAACCCAAAACATGGAATGAGGCTCAGAGGTATATTGTTAATAAAGCAGCTTAGATAGACCAGAGGCAGTGACTGTTTATACTTCACAGTGATTAGTTATAATATTAGAGTTTTCTTTTTTTTTAAGTTTATTTTTATTTTTGAGAGAGACACAGAAAGCGAGCTGGGGAGGAACAGAGAGAAAAGGAGAGAGAGAATCCTGAGCAGGCTCTGCACTGTCAGCACGGAGCCCGAAGCAAGGCTCGAACTCATGAACTGTGAGATCGTGACCTGAGTTGAAACCAAGAGTCAGATGCTTAACTGACTGAGCCACCCAGGCACCACTAATACTAGAATTTTCTTAAATGAAAGGGAGATGGTTCATGGTTACCTCGTATCAATTTTGGGGATCCATTTAAGTTTTGCTTATGACTTTCAGAGGCATTCGTTAAGTATTGATCCAGTTCAAGTTAGCTTTGCTTGTGTTGCAAAATAAGCTAAATTAAGCTTTGTTTGTATGACTAAACTGGTTTTGTCTGCTCAGAGAATTTTCAAGTCTAGTCTCCCTAGGTGTTTGATTTTACTATTCTAAGGGATTGACAAGATGAATTCTAAGATCCCACAGTCCACATTCATCTTGTCATTTGATAAACATTTATTGTGAGTCCAGATTATGCCGGGGATGTGGAGAGGCCAGAGACAGAGGTTAATAAGGACCTTTTGGGCAGTGGGGTGGGAATCCCTACCAGGTTTTTCAAGTGTGATTTGAAAGACTTAGCTACAAATTGTTCGCGAAATGTTTCTAGTCAATTGAATGTTTATATTTGAAACTTCAGTTTCTAGCAAACAAACCATTACATTCAGTATAATTCTCTACGCTTTTCTATTTTGTGAGTGGCTATCTAATTTTAAAGAATTATTTCAGTGTGGAAAATTAGAAAATACAGAAAGGCCCCAAGGAAATTCTTTCTTCCGTTGATCCTGCTGCAGTGAGCAAGGGGGCATCTAACGGTTTAGCTTTAGGTTACTCCCCCATCCCCACCCACCCCTGCAGCCACTTTGTCAAAACTAAAATTTAAAATGCTGCTCTCCCCAAATTTGTGTACTTCATAATAAACTAATTCTCTCTTCATCCATCCATCCAACCTCCATCAACCAGGTATGGAATACCCATTCTGGCGCTGTGCCTGGGGCCCTAGATGGCTGTCCTGTCAGAGATTTTACAAAATCATCTGTTCGCGACTTCCTCCTGCAGATAAACACGTGTGGCTCAGCACAGGTCAGGGCCTGCTGTCATGAGTCATGAGTGGACATTGCTGGGCAGGTGACGTCTGCGCCTCCAGGACTCTACCCGCCTCCGGCCCTGAATCTGGTCCTTCGCGGGCGGGTCAGAGGGGCTGGACGGTGCCGGCCCAGAAAGCCACTTCCTGCCGCGACCGGAGCCCCTGGGGGAAGGAAGTGGCTTCGGGCTGTTTATTTTGGCTGTGGGCAGGCAGACGGCGCCGGGGGCCGCGGGTTGCGCAGACCCAGCGTTGGCAGAGCCCGGCCGGGAAGCGGGCGGACCTCGCGGCCGCGGGTGGGGGGAGGCCCGCGCCGAAAGGCTGGGGGCGCGCTGCCGAGAGGGGGCGCCAGGAAGGGGGGCGGCGCGTCGCGGAGGGGGGCGCGCGGCCGAGGAGGGGGCCGCAGTGGCCGCGAAGACTCCGAGGGGCCGCCCGGTCCCTGCCCCAGGTCCTGGGGCGGGTGAGGGGGGAAGGGGTCGAGGTGTGCCCGCCCCCGGGATGCTCCCGTGAGGAGGCGAGCTGGGGAAGGGGCACAGAGGACATGCCTGGGAGCCGAGGGTCCGACCCGAGCTTAGAGGCCCCGAGCTTAGCGGCGTGATCGCTTCTGTAGGGGCCCTGCGGCACCCCGGTTTCATCCTGCCTGGTGGGGCCCGGGAAAGGACAGGCCGCAAAGATTGTGCTGCTTTGGTTTGAGGAGACGAAAGCCGGCAGAGGGTGAGATCAAACAGCACTGTGTCGCCAGGGGGGGAGGCCAGGGCCCGAAAGTATTTGCATTCCCAGAGATGCCCAGGTGTGGGGGGCAGGGGGCCAGCCCTAGTCAGCCGACACCGCTTGGGGGACCAGGGGACCCGGCAGAGTGGCAGGGAGGGTGAAAATTGCCTTTCCGAATTTAGGAATAATCCAGGCCCTTCCCACCCGCTTGGCGTACCCCTCCCTTGCGTTTATTAGGCGGACATCGTAAGTCCACCTCAACCCATTGCCCGCTTTAACATCTTCCTGGAGCGGAGCAGGTCGCATTTTGCAGCACATAAATTTTAAGTGGGGGGGGGGGAGAAGAGCATGTCTAGAAATGAATGATAGAGGAAACTCACCATGGCTGGAGGGAGATTGGGAGAGACTACACACACGTGTGACAGCAGCGGATGGGGGCTGTGTGTGCTGAGTTTGGTCACATGCACTTTAAGCAATGGAGAGCAGACAGTTTGGCCCTGCTGGAATGCAGGGGTGGTTGGGAGGAGGGAGGAGAGTGTGGAAAGCCTGGAGCACGGAGGGTAGACGGAAGCCCACAATCTCCCAGGATTTGGGTGGGGATATTGCACAGTTGGACAGGGCATTGGGCCCCTGTGTCCTGTAACTGCCTTGCTCTTCTCTGGAAGGGATGCCCCACCTCCCCCATCCAGGTCCAGTGTGCACATGGACACGGACACAGCCTCTAGTAGAAGGTAGGGAAGGGTGGGGTGCTGGGTCCCCAGGGTTAGCTTTTCAACAGGGCGGGGCTGGCAGCTTCTGCTGACTCAGGGACATTTCCAGGCCTGGCCTCAGGGCCAAGCGGCTTATTGAAAACAGCTGCTCTTCTTGGCTGGTGGCCCTGCGGCCCCTGGCTCTCCCTGGGATGACCCTTTGCCTCTGCATGGCCTGAGGAGGCCTGGGGAGGGGGGCCAATTACAGAGAGACTCAGTGGTTAGAGGTCACCCTGCCATGCCCTGGGGGATCAAATCTGGTCAGCCCCCAGAGCTCCCCAGCTGGTCCCTTAGGAGCTGAGCCAGGCTGGTTGCTGCGTCCCCAGTCTTTGCTCTTGCCATTCCCCCACCTCGAAACACCTTCCTTTGCTTTTGTCTCTGCTGGTGCTTCTCGGGGTTTTGTTTGACATGCCTCTCCTTCAGCAGATTTTGAGAGTGTGCTGAGTGCCAGGCACTCTGCTAGAATTACCTTCCCCCTCTGCTTCCCTCAGCACCATGTCTTCCACTTGTAATGGAGAGTAGCTGTCTTATCCGAGGTCAGACCTCTGGCTGCCTTCACTGCTGGGCCGAGTCCCGGGAAGCTGCTGGGACAGCTGAGAGCTTTGCTCCTGAGAGACAGACAGTTCTGAGTCTTTGCACTCAGCCTCAGGACTCCGCCAAAGCATTGCGTGTACCTTACAGCAGATGGGAAAGGAAAAGAGGCCACAGTGACGGTCAACAGGCAGGGAGGAGACAGGGGCTGCTCAGTGTAGGGCACATAGCTTTAAAACCCAGTTGCTTCTGAGCTCAGGTATAAATGTCCAGGCTGATGACCCGGAGATGTCCGAGAAGGAAGGGAATGTGGACACTGCAGCAGAAAGGTTCCTGTTTTCTGGAAAATCCGTATGGATTTTATCCGTATGGATATCTGTTGGATAGTATTATCCAACAACTTCATCCCCAGCCACACAGTATGAATTGGACCTGGGGGTTTTACACACTGGCTGATGTGTTGCTTCTAGCTTTTTCATGGACTGCTTCGTGCATTCTGCCTCTCCAGCTTCATGGCAAATGTCATGAGGCCAGAGGCTGTGTTGTCTAGTTTCCCCATCGTACTTAGTCATAAATGCTTCATAAATGCTTGTCATCTGCACGAGTGAGAAAGCCTCTGAGGGAGCAGGCAGAAGGGTGATTAGGAGGATGGGGTGAGGGGGCCTGGCCTCCAAGTACCTCCTCTGACAAGCCCGAGAGGCTCATTGCTGGTCTGAGGGTCAGGGGGGATCCTGGAACGATGGCCTCCAGGCAGTAAGGAGGCTGGGAGAGAGGCTGTGGCTCCAAGACCCAGGGTTGTGTGTTTATCAGGATTCTTTTGGTTACAAGGACAGGAACCCAATGTAGACAAGCTCAGCACAAAAGGGGAATGTGGCTGCAAACGAGCCCGAATGATTCACAGGCTGGAAGAAGAGCCACAGGAACTCAGGGTCTGGGACTGGGTATTTAGCGCATGAAGACTTGTTTCCTCCCCCTCACATTGCTCAGCTGTACTTGTCTCTGTCCCCATTCTTATCTGTAGCAGGAAGGTCTTTCCCTTATGGTAGGAAACACGGCCACTGGCAGCCAGAGTTTCGCGATCTCAACACACAGAGAAAATCACGTGTTCCGGGGAGACCTCTGATCAGTCCTGTTGGAGTTGTGTGCCCGGTCACCGTGCCAGGGGCATGGACGCTGTTACTGGCCAGCGGTGAGCTTTGTGCCCCTCACGTAGCCAGATCACAGTGCAGGAAAGTCATAAATGAGAAGAAGAAGGGATGGGAAGTTTGCTGGGCAGACAAAAACAAAGGCCGGAGACTGAGGGCAGTTCAGTGAGGTTGAGGATTCTGTTACCATCTCCATGTCTTCCATGGAGAGCCCAGTGCCAACCAGACCGTATGGCGACGGGGCCCAGATTATGTCTCCGTTACTCGCCACTATGCCCTCGGAGCCTGGCACCATGCCTGGGACCTGTGAAAGTCTCAATACATACCTGTTGAATGAATGGATGGATGGATAGATGTGCTCAATGCATAGTTTCCTGCCTGGTTTCATTCATTTATTTATTCACTCACTGAGCAAGTACACAAGGAGCCACGACCTGGCACCCAGCACTGTGCGAGGCGTGGTGTGGTTGCAAACAAAATGCAGAAGGTCGTCTTTGTCCTTGAGGGATGTACCACAACCCTAGTGAGGGACATTTCTGCTTCCTGTGCTGACACCTGATGCTCCCCAGGGCATGGTGAGTGAGGCTAAGACTGGAGGGGCCCTTCCCCAGATGGGGGGGCGCCAGGCCTCTGCACCCTGAGCTCCCTCTGCTGCCTCATTCGGGCTGGCTGAGCACAGGGCTGCAAAGAACAGTCTGTGTTCAAAACACCTTTGTGCCCTTCCCTCTCCCCCTTAGCATTTCCAGCTCTGCCAAGGCTGGGCTTCACCTCTTCCTGAATTGGGTCCTGGAGAAAGAGCCTCCTTTCTGCCAGGGCCCAGGCACAACTCCCTAGACTTTGAAAGGTAGAAAATGCTCTTTCAAGTCCCCTCCCCCCCACCGAGGTCCCAGCTTGGAGAAGTCCCCGAGATCCACCTCTAAGAAACCCCCTCAGCTTCCCCTTTTCTTTGTAGCTCTCCTGCCTTCCACCCCTCTGCTCCCAAATTCCTGTTCTTTTCTCATTTGCTGCCAAGGCAGTTCTTTGACTTGCATTCTTCCCGTTGCCTCCTCCAGACCCTCAGTGACTTCAGAGAGTCTCCCACCCCAGAAGCGCAGCTCCCTCCTACGCCCCCAGACACCTGGCTTTTAAGGGCTTGTTTGCCTCGTGTCCTGTGTGTCCAAACCCACTGTTCTTCTCTAACTAGTGCCGTGTGTTTCCGCGTGGCCCCAGCGTCGCTTGGGACGTGCACACACACAGCAGGCGCGCCAGGAAGGTATGTGGATTTGTGCCTAGAACCCTAATCGTCATAGGAAGGAGGGGACTTGCAGGTGTGGTTCATGTGACAGAGGAGGAAACTGAGACCTTGAAAGGTACTGCGATTGGGCATCCTAAACTCTCCTCTCTGGGTCTCAGTTTCCTCATCTGTCAAATGAGGGGAAGGTGGCCTGACCCTGGGACTGCCTCCCCCCGACTGACACAGACCCCCCTCATTTGCCATTTATTACAACTGCACAGACTGGCCGGAGCACTTCAGCCCACATGTGGGTTTTCTGGTTGGGGTGGAGCAGAGGGTTCTATCCCCCTGGGCTGCCCTGGGCTCCTGTGATGTTTGGGGCTCTATTGTCCTGTCTCATCTCTGAGAAACATTTACAAAAGCAGCACTGTTTTCTCCCTTTTCCGGTCCCAGGCCCTTTCCCTACCCCCTGCCAAGGGCCACTTTCTGTTACTACTGACTGTCCTCACTGGAGGGGACTTTTTGAGAATCAAACACCCAGTCCTTAGGGGAGCCTCAGGCAGGCCTGGATCAAGGCATGGGGCCAGTTGATGGTTTCAGAGGGTGTGGCTGGGGAAGGGAAGGGGCAGGCTGAGGGGAGGGTGCAGAGAGGACCCCCACCCTGGTTTTGTTGAAGGGTAGAGCAACCAGTGTCCCTGCGCCATCAGCCTTCTTACCATGGTGTTTTGTTTGTTTTTTTTAAATGTTTTATTTATTTCTGAGAGAGAGAGACAGCATGAGCAGGGGAGGATCAGAGAGAGAGGGAGACACAGAATCTGAAACAGGCTCCAGGCTCCGAGCTAGCTGTCAGCACAGAGCCCGATGCGGGGCTCGAACCCATGGACCGTGAGATCATGACCTGAGCCGAAGTTGGAGGCTTAACCAACTGAGCCACCCAGACGCCCGTTACCATGGTGTTTTGAGCACTCAGTGACAATAGCTATGACAGCACTCTGTTTTAGGAAAATTACTTTGGCAGCTGGATCAAGGAAGAGAAAGATTGACTAGTTGTGATTGTTATCTAGGCAGGAGGTTCGTTCATTCATTCGTTCATTCATTCATGCACGTGTCCATCCAATATTTATTAAGTTATTTATTGTGTGTCAGGCAGAGTTGTAGGTGCTTTGGATGCAGTGGTGGCAAAAACTGAAAAAGTCCTTGGGAGCTTATGAACAAGAAGAGAGACACACAAAATAGACAGAAGCATGTCAGATAATGAGTTTTGCTTCTGGAAATGTCAGTGTAGTTGGTACCAGTCTAGCTCTCTGGTCAGGGATACTTAGAGACAAAGGATATAATATAAAACACAGTGGTTTGAGAGCAATTTAAAACAGGCAGATCCTGGGGAGAAAACAATCGCCAAAAGAAAAGAAGCGATGAAGTGAGAGGCTTATTTATGCAGCGTGTCTGTCTCGTCTCTTTCTCCCACTGAGAGCACTGCCCTGTTTGAGGACCTCAGAGAGCAAGTGGCAGTTTTACTGTTTGGGGCTACCAGAAGCTCCTAAACTGTGCATGGGCAGCGCAAGGCATTAGGGAACCCACCAAGAAATAGCAGCTGAGAGCCAGAGGTTTCAGATGCTGCCTGGTGCTGGGGAGACAGAATTTGGAATTCAAGTTCCACGAAGTTAGAGGGGCTTGGTAATTGCCTAAGGTTTTCCTTTGAAACTCCAGAAGGGTCTCACCTTGTGATTAAACCCAAGGCTAACAGCCACACCCTAAGACTACGAGAACCCAAAACAACCCCACCCTGACAAAGCCTAAAGCCAAGCCTCTACAGGATCAAGATGATCCACCAGTAATTTAACTGCCTGCCAGAACAAAACTCAACATTCTTTTTAGGAAGATTAAAAAAAAAAAAAATTCAGACTCCCTATAACATGTCATCCACAACATTCTGTATACAGTAAGAAAGAAAAAGATCCGGGCTCTTTATAACCTTATCCACAATGTCCAGTATGTAACAAAAATTACTAGACATGCAGTCAGCTGGAAGAAGTGACCCATAATCAAGAGAAAAAATAATCATTAGACAAAGGCTCACAGAGAACCCAGATGTTGACAAAAAATCAGATAATAATAAATATTGTGAAGAGAACTACAGTCGAGCAATATGATAGAGAATAACTGAGTGGCTACTTTAGGTCAGAGGGGACTCTTTAAAGATATGACCTTTTTGAGAAGTGAAATATCAGGCAGAGGAAATCATGTAAAGACGTTGAGGCAAGAAAGTACGAAGCCTGGGGTGCCTGGCTGGCTCAGTCAGTGGAGCAGCAACTCTTGATCTCAGGGTCATGAGTTGGAGCCCCATGTTGGGTGTAGAGATTATGTAGAAAAAATAAAACCTTTAGGGGCGTCTGGGTGGCTCAGTCAGTTAAGTGTCTGACTTCGACTCAGGTCATCTCACAGCTCGTGAGTTCAAGCCCCACATCAGGCTCTGTGCTGACAGCTCGGAGCCTGGAGCCTGTTCAAGAAAGGGCAAGGAGAGCAATGTGATTTGAGCAAGGAAGAATAGTGTGATCAAAGATCAAACTGGTAGGCAGGACCAGATCATGTAGGATCTTGTGGCTCATGGTAAGAAATTTGAATTTTATTTGAAGAATGTTGAATTCATTGCCTTTGAAGGACTGTAAGCAGGAGGGAAACTTAACTCGCGTATGTTATTTTATATCTTACTACTGAGTGAGGGTGTTTGACATAGTTACAAGCCAAGTGCATTTCATTTTTTCTAGCTGTGTATATGTATCCTTCTCTACTACGTTGTTGATATTTTCCTCATAATTCATCCTATTTTTTGTAGAAACTCTTTTTATATTAGGGAATAAGCTATTTGCCACCAGTTAGTTACGTATATATTTGTCATTGAAATTCTGGCTTTGTTTATTTTATTTTATTTTATTATTATTTTTTTTTTTGCCATGGAAAAGATTATTAGGTCATTGAATACATCATTGTTTACTTTATGACCTTTAGCCCTCCANTCACAGACTCTGAAATAGGCTCCAGGCTCTGAGCTGGCAGTCAGCACAGAGCCTGACACGGGTCCCGAACCCACGAACCGTGAGATCATGACCTAAGCAAAAGTCGGACGCTTAACCGACTAAGCCACCCAGGCGTCCCATTGAACTTACTTACATCTTTAAAAAGTCGTTCCAGCTGGCCATGAGAATGACTTATAGAGGGATGGGATAAGACCATGGTGGAACAGAAGGAGCTTGGGGTTTGGACTCAGGAGACTGGGACCACATTTCAGCTCCTTTCTCACCAGCCTCGTGATCGGTCAAATCATTTCACTACCCTTAGTCAGTTTCTTTACCTGTAACATGGAATCATAATAATAATAAATGGCAACAACAGTAATTTACATTGCTCTTACTCTGGGCCAGACCCCGCTCCAAACACTGTACAGGTATTCTCGCATTTAACCTTTACAATAGTCTGATGAGGAAACTGAGTCAGAGAGAGGCAATGCGACTTGCCCAAGTCGCACATTAAGTGGCAGAGCTGGGATTTGAACCCTAGCAGTCAGATTCATGCTTTTAAGACCTGGAAATTATCCTGAGGGACAAGTGGCTCATGTATGCAAACGTTCTTGGTGACAGGGATGTGCTGTGTGTGTGTTGTGTGCATGTAGGTGGTGAAACGTGGATGTCAGGCCTGGGCTTGCTTCCTGGCTGTGTGACACCTTGAGCAGGTTGCCTTTTGATGCTAAACTAATCATGATCATCCTTCTTTTTTATTCCTGTCTCCCTCCCTCCATCCCTCCCTTCCTTCTCCCCTTCCTTCCTTCCTTCCTCCCTTCCTCCCTCCCTCTCTCTACTTTCCCTCTCAGCTTTACTGAAATACAGTTCACATCTGAAAGAACTCATCCACTTAAAATATACAATTAATTGGGTTTTACTCTAGTCACAGAATTTGGCAGCTATCATGACAATCTAATTTTAGAACATTTTCATCATCCCACAAGACCTCCCTCCCATTCCCATAACCCCCAGCCCAGCCCCAGCCCCAGGCAGCCACTATCTACTTCCCATACCTTTAAGTCTCCATTTCTTAATCTGTGAAGTCAGTGTGCTTAGGGGCAGGTTCGGTTTCACTGCCTTCCCCAGTGTCTGCACAGTGAGGTGATGGGCTAATCGATGCGGGACTGGGGGAAGCCCTCTACAGAGCTAAATGCTGCTTAAAAAATAAGCTGTGCAATGGTTCTGGGAGGCGTGAATGGTTGGATATGGATATGGAGGTGTTGGGAAGATTCTAGAAGTCAGGAAAGGAAGGAGTCAGTGAAGCTGAGGGGCGAAGGGGAAGAACAAGACCAGTTACCCCAGGCCAGAGAGACACTTTGGTGGGAAAAACACACTCTGTCACGGAGACCGGGATAAAGTTGCGACGTGCCGAGTGATGTCAGCGTGTCCGCTGCTCCTCTCAAGATCTTGGGAAAAGTAATCAGTTTCCAACTTGCCAGGTGGAGTCGGGCTTGCTTTTTGGAGGTGGGCGGAGGGCTGAGTCCTGCCTCTAGGCTGAGCATGGGGCTAGAGCAGAGGCTCGCCATGCAGCCTCGGCCTCATCTGGGCACAGGGGGACAGCATCGCCCCTCGCCCCCACCCGAAAGGGTTGGTAATGAGGACCGAGGGAAGACACACAACCCGGTGCCAGGCTCAGGGGCAGTGTCTGAAGGTGGCACTGGCCATCGAGAGCCAGCCTGGAGAGCCCCTGGGGTGGCATCATGCCCTGCCTTCCCTTCCAGAATCCAACGTCTTCCTCATCTTCAGCCATGGACTGCAGGGCTGCCTGGAGGCCCAGGGTGGGCAAGTCCGAGTCTCCCCAGCCTGCAACACCAGCCTTCCCGCCCAGCGCTGGAAGTGGGTCTCCCGAAACCGGCTCTTCAACCTGGGCGCCATGCAGTGCTTGGGCACCGGCTGGCCGGGCACCAACACCACAGCCTCCCTGGGCATGTACGAATGTGACCGGGAGGCCCTGAATCTCCGCTGGCACTGTCGCACCCTGGGTGACCAGCTGTCCTTGCTCCTGGGGGGTCGCACTGGCAACACCTCCAAGGCCGGCGGCCCCGAGCGCGGTGACCAGACCCGCAGTGGCCAGTGGCGCATCTACGGCAGCGATGAGGATCTGTGCGCCCGGCCCTACTATGGTGAGAGGCCGCTTGCAGGGCAGGGGCGGAAGGGCAGTGTCAGGAGGGCTGGAGGACAGAGTGACGGGTGCAGAAGCGACAAGGCGCTAGGCCTCTGCACACCTTTGGCAGCTGTATCTTTAATTGTGATGGGAAGCACTTGGGAATAATTAAGAATATTAACCTCAAAGCATTCATTTTCAAGGACTTAGAAGTTAATACATGCTTGTGAAGCCCTCAAACGGTATGACAGTGTATCACGTAAATTTAAATGCCCTTCTCCCAGGCCCACTCTTGCGGGCATACCCTAGAAGAGGGTCTGGCTCCCCATTCTGCAGGGGTGACCGGGGACCAGAGTCACCCGGTGAGGGGCCTTTTGTGGTGGACAGCTCTGTCCAGGGGGGTCCTTTTCCTGTAAGACATCCTGAGTTCTGAGATGGGACTTGTGAGGAGGGGCAGCTAGAATTTGGAGAGGCATTAGGGACCCTGGGGGGACCCCTTCCCAGCGCTGTGGGATGAGCAGGAGGACCTCTCCCGCCCAGGGAGGGCTCCTGGGCTGACCTGATGGCAGAGGGGGCCTCAGCCTTAAGCACTGCTTTGGCCTTAGCGTTGCTGCCCCATCCCTGGCTCCCCGGGGTAGGGGGTTTTCCCTGAGTGGGGGAGGGAGGTGGGCAGCCTCTGGGGTCCACGCGCCAAGACACCGGCTCACCAGCTCCGTTCTGCAGAGGTCTACACCATCCAGGGGAACTCGCACGGGAAGCCATGCACCATCCCCTTCAAGTACGACAACCAGTGGTTCCACAGCTGCACCAGCACGGGCCGCGAGGATGGGCACCTGTGGTGCGCCACCACCCAGGACTACGGCAAGGACGAGCGCTGGGGCTTTTGCCCCATCAAGAGTGAGAGCAGGGTGGGGAGGGTGGGCCAGGGTGGCTCCTGGAGGGAGGCCGACCACCAGGGGCCTCAGCGTGGGTGGAGGAACTCTCCGGACTGGGGTGATAAGATGCCCCTCCTTGTAGCGCGGAGCGGTGTGTGTGGGGTCCGCACCCCTTGAGGGACTCCCGTGTGGGACCCATGTCCCGCTGTCGTGGTGGCAGGTAACGACTGTGAGACCTTCTGGGACAAGGACCAGCTGACCGACAGCTGCTACCAGTTTAACTTCCAGTCCACGCTGTCGTGGAGGGAGGCCTGGGCCAGCTGCGAGCAGCAGGGGGCGGACCTGCTGAGCATCACTGAGATCCACGAGCAGACCTACATCAACGGTGAGGGGGCAGGGCCGTCCCGGGGGGTACCTGGGCCTGGCAGCGGGGGACAGGGCAGGGTGGCAGCAGCCTGATACCTGCTGCCTGCCTTTGGAGGGCCCTGGGCCCTACCTGCTGGTGGGGCAGGGGTGCCCTTGGTGGGGGCACACAGTGAGTGGGCTGAGGGTGGGCCAGTCCCCTTCGGACCATCTCTGTCTTGCTGTCAGGGCTCCTCACTGGCTACAGCTCCACGCTGTGGATTGGCCTTAATGACCTGGACACCAGTGGAGGCTGGCAGTGGTCGGACAACTCACCCTTGAAGTACCTCAACTGGGAGAGCGGTGAGGCGTGGGGTTCGGGCGCAGGGCGGCCTGGGGACCGCACAGGCATTTGGCCTCCTGTTGATGCCTCCCCTGGAACCTTTCTCCAGGCTGGGTGGGGGAAGGGCGGTGGGGCAGCTTCCGTCCCCTGCTGGATCGGGCCCCACCCCCATCTCTGCTCCTGCCGTGGCCTTGTGTGAACCAGAACCCGATGCCCTTTCCTCAGGGCGCAGGGCCTGGGGCACAGGCTGGATTTCAGGCCCTGCCGGTTCCTTCGGCTGCACCCAAGGCACCAGCAGCCCGGCCAGGGAGGCCTCGGGGGACGGTCACCAGTGCTGGGAAGAGGGTTTGGGACCACTTGGTGGGGGGTGGGGGGGCGCGAGGTGAGAGGCAGCGAGGGGCCCAAGGGAGCAAGCAGGAGGCGGTGAGAAGGGCCCAGGGGCCCGGGTGTGAGTATCTCTCTCCCGGGCTGCTGGTGCCCTGCCCTCCCCGCAGATCAGCCGGACAACCCGAGTGAGGAGAACTGCGGGGTGATCCGCACCGAGTCCTCGGGCGGCTGGCAGAACCGAGACTGCAGCATCGCGCTGCCCTACGTGTGCAAGAAGAAGCCTAACGCCACTGCCGAGCGCCCGCCCCCTGGTGAGCGGAGGTCTGGCTCCGGGCTGGGAGGGGCCGGTTGGGCCGGACTCCAAGCCTCTCTGTGCTGATGGACAAACCCGAATGTGGTTAAATGCTGGTAATCCCCACTGTCCTTGTAGCAGTCACACTCAGCTGGAGGTGACAGACATCTCAACACTCCATCAGGATACCCTGAGTTATGTACCGCTATAAAAATATGTGTGATAGATGTTAGAGAAGACATGCCTAGAGAAGAAACCGCTTAAGCTCCTGGGAGTTAAGGAGGGTTTCATGGAAGCCACTTTTGATTTGGGTCTTTCAAGTTGACTGTGAAGAGATGTGAGGGAAGGGCGTTCCTGGCAGAGGGAATGGCATGTGCAAAGGTGCAGGGGCATGGAAGTATACAGCAGCTTTCAGTTTGGTGAGTATCGCAGTCTGGTTGGAGTGTAGACTCTGTGTAGCTGTGGTGTTTGGACCAGCCTCATGGCATCATCACCTGGGGGCTGTTACAAACCCAGAATCTCAGCACCCCCACCTGGCCTGCATTTCACAGGATTGTCAGGCAAGGTGTGTGCAGGTGCAGCCGAGGCACGCTGGCTTAGAGGGCGTGCTGAAGAGAACAGCTCAGAAAGGCAGGTTGCAGCCAGTCCCTGAAGGGTCTTGGCTGCTGGGTCAAGTCTGGGTGGGATCAGGTAGGCTGTGGGGAGCCTCTGCGGGGTTTTTAATCCAGGGAGTGTCTTGCTCACATTTGTGATTCACAGAGATAGCTGTAGGGCCCTATGGAGGAGGTTGGGGTATTGGGCACAGCATTGCTCTAGGGACTGTGCTCCTCCCTGCTGTGTGGCTTTAGGCAGACAGCTCCATCTCTGAGCACAGATTACGAATAAGCTCCTACCCCTTGCAGGGTTGTAAGGCTGGAGACCGGGCCTCGCCCAAAGGAGCGGGTCTGTGGGTGGCAGAGGATGTTTGTCCGTGTAGGTCGTCAGGGCTATGACGGGAGTCCGGTAGCCGTGGGGGTGGTGAAGAGGGAATTTTGTTACAAGGAAAAATACATCACAACCAGGAAAAAATGGATAGACTCACAGAAAATAAAGAGCTTAGAGACCGAGATTTCTGCTTCTGTTGCCAAAGATGGATTCAGGGCTATCAGCCGGCCACTGCTTTCTGTCCTTCTCCCCTAATGGGTCAGGAACAAAGGCCTAAAACATTGGCACCCCACTTGTAGGTCACCTCACCTCCAGCTGGAGGGGCCCTGGGGCAGGCTCCAGTTCTAGGTCTTCTCAGACCTAGAAGGAAGGAGGGCCCCACTGTGGGCAGGCCTGACCTATCTGTGGCCCCCTTTGGGCCTAGCCCCTCACCAAGTCCTCTGTCCCCTGGATCTCCCCAGGGTGGCCCCATTGGGGGAGGTCTCCTCTGAGGCCTCATGGACCTGCAGATGTGTCTGTGGCCTCGAAGTGCCTCTTTCATCCCACCCTGCATGAGGCATCTTTTCTGAGCAGTTTCTCGAATGCCTTCGGCCTTCTGGGTCTCATCACGCATGTCATTCCAAAGGCAGGCGCCATTGTGTTCCTAAAGCATCCATATTTCCCAAGTTTCCTTCCTCCCAACAGCCCAGAGAAGGCCTCCTGGGGTCTGAACTTGGGTTCTGTCTGTGGCGGCAGCCTTGGGTCTTAGCCAGGAGGCCCAGGAGATGATTGACAAGTCAGAGCTGAGAAGCGAGTCAGCTCAGGCCTCTGAGAAACAGTATGCTGGACGCTGGATCGTCTCACAGAATGGAGTGGATCCCAGAATCCCAGTCTGGGGTGATGCTTCGAGTGGGCACATGCTTTCCTGCCTGGCGGGGCAGAATCCTGCCCGAGCCTGACATTGTGGGTGGTTTAGTAAAGTCTTGTTTTCTCTTGCCAAGGCCTAGTGAGGGCTTGTTTGCTTCAGCTGCTCTGGGACCCCGATCCCTAGAGAGTGACCCTGAAATGCATGGAAGTGGGGGTGAGGAAGAGCCGGTTACTGGTTAGTTTCTCAGCCCTGAGTGGAGCTGAGGTTGGGGGAAGGAGCAAGTGACTTCCTGGGCCTCTGGCCTGGTGGCCTCACTTCCCCATCCCTACATCCTGGACTGCCGAGGTCAGCACCGAATCCACACTCCATACATGCTATGAGATAGTGACGGTGTTCTCGTTTTTTAAGCAAGGTGGACATAAGCTAAGTTTGAATCGTATAATAGGAAATCCCATTGAAAAATGTTTTTAATGTTTATTTATTTTTGAGAGACAGAGAAAAATAGCATGCGTGGGGGAGGGGCAGAGAGAGAGGGAGACACAGAATCTGAAGCAGGCTCCAGGCTCTGAGTTGTCAGCACACAGCCCGACGTGGGGCTTGAGCCCACGAACTGTGAGATCAAGACCTGAGCCAAAGTCAGTCACTCAACCGACGGCGCCACCCAGGCACCCCAGGAAATCCCGTTTACAGAGGAGGAAACTGAGGCTCCCAGGGCTGGTCTGAGCCAAGTCCCCTCACGCATCTCTTCCTGAAAGCCCTAGCTGGAGGGGCTGTCCTGTCTTGGGTGAAGTCTGCCACCACCTCCTGGGGTTCCAGCCATCCTAGAGGGCTTTGTCTTTTCAGAATCGGTCAGCATTCAGACCTGTTCTGGCGGCCAGGGTGGATCAGAGGCAGGTGTGGGGAGGAGGTGACTTCAGGGCCCTGCCCGTGTTGACACACTGCGGGTCAAGGTCTCTCCCCCGCCCCCCCCCCGCCCCGGGCTAGGTGGCTTGGTCCCTGAATGGCACCTCGTGGGTCTCTGCAGACGTGTGGGCCAACGTGAAGGTGGAGTGTGAGCCCAGCTGGCAGCCTTTCCAGGGCCACTGCTACCGCCTGCAGGCTGAGAAGCGAAGTTGGCAGGAGTCCAAGAAAGCGTGTCTGCGGGGCGGGGGCGACCTGCTCAGCATCCACAGCATGGCCGAGCTTGAGTTCATCACCAAGCAGATCAAGCAAGGTGAGTGGCTGCTCGTCCACGCACCTGGGGCGAGGGCCGCGCCTTCCCAGTGCCCGTCCTGTCCTGCCCAAGAGGCGACGGGACTGTCTGTCTGCTGCTGCTGGCTGAGGCTGACCTCTCTGTCTTCTCTCCCGTCGGCCCTGCTGTATCCCAGAGGTGGAGGAGCTGTGGATTGGCCTCAATGATTTGAAACTGCAGATGAATTTTGAGTGGTCTGATGGGAGCCTTGTGAGCTTCACCCACTGGCACCCCTTTGAGCCCAACAACTTCCGGGACAGCCTGGAAGACTGTGTCACCATCTGGGGGCCGGTGAGAAGCCCCTCTCCCCACCCTCCTGGTGCTACTGTCCGCTTCTGCCTCGATACCCCCACCCCCATGGCCTCTCGGAAGCCCCCACTTCCCCACCAGCCCTTTCCCTTCCCTGTGCAGAGATTGCAAGGATTTGAATCCTCCCCACCCCCAACTAGCTGGGTCACTTTGGGCAAGTTACTTAACCTCTCTGTGCCTTGGTTTCCTCATCTGTCAAAGGAACACTAACAGTGGAAACCTCAGGGGGTCATTGAGAGGATTAAAGGAGTTAATTCTCGTGAAGCCTTAGGAAGTTGCCTGGCATGATCTTGGTCTACCAGCTGCTCTTCCCTAACGGCAGGTGGCATCAGAAGCCACGTTTTGTGGACAGGCTCCGTTGGCACGGCTGCTCTGTAGCCAGCCCTACCCAGCCCAGGGTCCTGTCTCCTCAAAATATTATGGGGTGATGACTGTTTGCCGTGGTTTGGGCTCAGATGCAGTGTGGGTAAATGAAGGAATTGATGTAGGGCTTCAAGCAAAGAGAAGAGACCCTTAAAAAAGTGACCAAATCACAGGGACAGAGTACAGACTCCAGGGACAGATAGGACATTCTGCTGTGAGTTACTGCAAAACAGTGCCAGGACTAGAGACAGAGCCATCTGGCATAAGGGATGCTATTTAAAAATATACAAACAATTGTTTGTTGAGTGTCTGCCACGTGCCAGGCATTCTCCTGGGGACTGGGACGCAGACACCTCTGCCCTCTGTTGGAGCTAAAGGCACACAAAGTGCTGGCTGGGAGACTGGGGACACGGGACAGTCTGGAACACAGAGAGGACAAGCCTCTTGCTCAGAATCACACAACAAGTTGGAGGCGGGAGCGGGTCTAAAAATCAGGTTCACCGAAGGGTTTGGGGGCGGGTGGGGGTTGGCGGCTGAGACTCTCCCTCATCCTGTGTCCTTAGGAAGGTCGGTGGAATGATAGTCCCTGTAACCAGTCCCTGCCGTCCATCTGCAAGAAGGCGGGCCAGCTGAGCCAGGGGGCAGCCGAGGAGGACCATGGCTGCCGGAAGGTGAGGGAGCTGCCCTTGGGTGGGGCCGACCAGAGGGACTCCTGGGGGAGGGAGGGGACAGCCCCCCCCTCCCCTGCATCCTCCCATCCTTCGCACACCCCTTCCTCCTGCTTTCCCTGTGGCTGTGTTCCAGAAAGAGTGACATTGGATAATGCAGGGTGGGGGTAGGGTGGGGGCTGTTGGGAGGAAGCAGAGCTCCCCACCCCCACTCTTTTTGGGAAAGCCGCTTCTCAGAGGCAGCAGAGAACAGGAGGTGGGTGTGGACAGGCCCCCAGGCCCTCACCGGAGTGAGGCTGCACGCCCCCGCCCCCAGCTCTGTCTCTGCCCGCAGGACTGCCCGTGTCAGGGGGGCAGTGCATGTGTGACTGAGCGGCCCATGTCCTCCCAGACTCCCCACAACCTGGGCCTCAGCCAAGCAGGGGTGTACGTGGTGTGGATGAATGTGGGGAGGTTACTCAAAAAAGGCCCTTTAAGGTGTTTTGGCCCCTGGTGGCTCCATCTGCTGAGGCCACGTTCCTGCCAGCCCCTTGCTGCCGGTCTGCCTCCTCGCCCTGTTTTCCTTTCGATTAAGCCCCCTTACCACACCCCCACCTCACATGAACCCCAAGTTCTCCCCCAGGGGAGGGGCCCGAAACAACAACAGGCATGACCTGCAGTGGGGAGGAGAGAGAGCAGACGGGCCCCGCTGAAGCATATGGGGGCACGGCACGGGCAGAGACTAGCCCAGGGCTCTGTCCTGGCTTGGGTGAGGTGGGGGCAGGGAGAGAAGAGGCGTGACTAAGGCCCCCGGCACCAGGGCTGCCTGAGATGTCCGTGCAGTGTTGAGCAGCCCCGGTTCACACCCTGGGAGAGCCGGGGTCTTGGCATAGCCTTCCCCCCGCCCCACCAGCTTCTCTTTTGCTCTGGCTCCTGCCCAAGGGGCTGTAACTTTCTCCCAACCTTGAATCCACCCCAAGGCTTCCCATCTCAAGAGCTCCTGGAGATGAAGGCCTTGGGAGGCATCTTGTGTCGTCTTGGGATGGAGCAGGGCTGCCGTGGGGACAGGAGCAGCCTTTGTGGTGTGAGTTCAAGTGTGAGCTCCACCTTGTACTGTCTGTGTACAAAGTCCAGTCACTTCATTTCTCTGAGCCTCAGCTGCTGTTGTGAAAGGCGGGAGCAGAGAGCTCAGGGTGGCCCAAGGCGGGCGGGAGGTCTGTTGGGTGAAGACTCGGCTGGTCTCGTGGGGGTTGGGTGGTAGAGGACCGGCCCCTGAGGAGCTGTGTTCTCTTCCAAAGCTTCGCTGCTCCTCGCTGAGGGTCCGCGCCCCAGGCTAGCTGCCTCCTCCGCTCACTGAACCCTTTCCAGGACCCGAGGATTACCCAGCCCTTCCGCATCCTGGCACCTCTCCCAGCTTTTCAGTTCTGATTTCGCAGCCAACTGGCAATTTTCCCACCGTGACTCTTTGTTTAAATGCCCGAGACAGGAGTCCAGCGGGCCGCCCATCGTTCCTCACCAGCCCACAGCCGGGTCACTGGCTACCTCCAGACTGGCCGCCCGTGGGCCGTGCTTCTACCTCTGGTCTGGCCATTGTGGCTACCAGTAGGGAGTGGGGATGTGAAGTGATAAGGTGCAGAACACAGCACAGGAAGAGCCGTCTCTGGTGTCAGACCAGTCTCCTCTGTCCTGTGCCCAGGCCTGTGGCACATTCAGTGATGCCACGGATGGCATCCCCCACCCCAAGATTTATGGCTGAGGGAGGAGCGTCCTCCTCACAGACGTCCCTCTTCTACCCGCTCTCTCGAGCCAGGGTTGGACGTGGCACAGCCCATCCTGCTACTGGCTGGGAGAGGACCAAGTAAGCTACAGTGAGGCCCGGCGCCTGTGCACCAGCCACGGCTCTCAGCTGGTCACCATCACCAACAGGTACAGACCGGGGCGTGTGCCCAGACCAGCCCTCGACGCCTGTCTTGATGCCTAATGTGGGCCCTGCACCAAACAGGTGGCATTGTAACATTAAGCGCAGAGGGACCTGAGTCCTTGAAGCCTCAGATGGCTTTAGGACCTTTTTCTATTATTGTCACAAGAATGGTTCCCGTTTATTAAGCGACCCCAGTGTAGGGCAGGGCAGGGGCAGCAACAGGTGTAGATGTGGGCTGGATGCCCAAGAGAGGCCTTGGCTGTGTCTGATTTTCTTTCTTCTCAGCAAGGCACGGAGGTGCAGGCAGTAAGCGGGGAGCTTGGTTGCTATATGTCAGCCGTAGGGTCCCCATGGGTCCCTCAGGTTACTGGTTGGGGGGTGGGCAGGGCATCGGGCCTGTGGTCCAGGGAGTGGTCGGGGTGAAGGCAAGCTCCCTGCCTGACCAGCTTCTCTCCTACAGGTTTGAGCAGGCCTTTGTCAGCAGCCTCATCTACAACTGGGAGGGCGAGTACTTTTGGACGGCCCTGCAGGACCTCAACAGCACCGGCTCCTTCCGCTGGCTCAGCGGGGATGAGGTCATGTACACCCACTGGAACCGGGACCAGCCTGGTGAGCCCCTCCTGCACTGCGCTTGGCCAGCCCCTTCTCTGACTTTCCTTGGTGAAGCCAGGAGGCCGTAGGCACCTGCCCCGCTGGGACCGAGTCCCAGGGCTTCCCAGCAAACTGATCGTCGGTACAGCATGGAGCAGTGGTGAGGGACACAGGCTCTGGGGCCAAATTGCCTGGTGCGTCTTTGAGCTTCAATTTCTCCTCTGTCAAATGAGGATAATGGTACTTTCCTCATAAGGTTGGTGTGAGGCTGAGATGGATTAATAGATGTGAAGTGCTTCATTATTAGATGGGACGCGAGCACAGGAGCTCACTATTAGGATTATTGCCATTTCACATTCGGTATCGTTTGTAGCCTTTTCAATTCCCCGACGAGACAGATGGTCAGACAGCCTCAGAGTAGTTAAGTGACTTGCCTAAGATCTCACACAGGAGTAAACACAGAGCCGGGACTCTGCCTCCATTCCTTTCTGGGTCCCTGCTGACGGCCGAGCTGGTCACCCAGTGTGCGGGGCGAGACTGGGGTGGTGCCCTGTGGGGAGGACTGGGCCATGAGTCCTCAGCAGACGGGTCTCTTGCTCCCTCCTCCAGGGTACAGCCGTGGGGGCTGCGTGGCCCTGGCCACGGGCAGTGCCATGGGGCTGTGGGAGGTGAAGAATTGCACCGCGTTCCGGGCCCGCTACATCTGCCGGCAGAGCCTGGGCACGCCAGTGACGCCCGAGCTGCCTGGGCCAGACCCCACGCCCAGCCTCACCGGCTCCTGTCCCCAGGGCTGGGGGTCAGACCCCAAACTCCGGCACTGCTATAAGGTAGGCAGCCTGCCAGCATGGGAGGAGGGAGAGAAACTGGAGTGAAGGAGCCGCACGCCTGGGGCGAGGGCAGCCCCAGCAGGGCCCAGGCCCCATCCAGGCAACTGGGCCCCGGGGACACTGTTTCTCCACAGCCACCTGCAGGCAGAGGTAATTTCCGATGACAGTCTTGTCAGTGGAATGTCAGGTGTGGCACATAGTAGGTGCTTGATAAACATGTGAGGGATTGGAAAAAACAAACAAACATGGAGATAATCCATTTCAGAGGTTCCCAAATGTTGGGGCTGGGCTATCTGCATTTCATCATCATCTGGGCAGCTTGATAAAAATAAATGCCTGGGGCTGCCACTATGGAGAGTGGGGTTCACCAGGTTGGGACGGGGCCTGGTGCTCTAAACTTTTAATCCCTGCTGGGTTTGGGAGCCACTGATGTAGTCCAAGGTCTTCTATTACATGAGGAAGCTGAGTCCATGGAAGGGAGGGGACTGGCCCACAGTGCACTGTGGCTGGTTCAGGGGTCTGGGCAGGGGGTATTCTCTAGGGGCTGGCTGTGTCAGCTCCCCTCCCGGAGGCTCATTCTCTGTTGCGCAGGCTTGTCTTAGCTAGCCTGCACCCCCATCCAGTGAGGCCCCAGCCCCCCTCCCACTGCTGTCATCGGAGGGCGGGCGGACCAGTGGGGACAGCGTGGACACCTGGACTTTGTTCCTATAGGTGTTCAGCTCAGAGCGGCTGCAGAACAAGAAGAACTGGGTGCAGGCCCAGAGGGCCTGCCAAGATTTGGGAGCCCAGCTGCTGAGCCTGGCCAGCTATGAGGAGGAGCACTTTGTGGCCAACATGCTCAACAAGATCTTCGGGTACTGAGCCTGGGGCGGTGGTCTGCATGCACCTGTGTGGGCTCTTGGCTCTGCTGGGCAGGGGGCAGGGTAGGGCGCCCCCAGTGAGGCCTGTCCAAGGGCTGGGAATGACCTGTGTATCCGCAGCTAATGCCAGGACCATCCTGTCCTCCGTCAGGTAGTCCTCTTCTCCCTGGGATTGGAGACTGTTGCTCTCCAGTGTCAGGGAGCCAGCAGTGGCCCCCTCGGACTCCCACACCTTTACAAAAGTAACTATCCTCCCCATCCCTCTGCAAGCCAATCCAAGTAGAGCATCCCCCACCGCCCAACCATCCCGTATGGACCAACTCTCCTCAATAAACCGGGTTTCCTGAGAGAGAGGAGGACAGGAGCTACCAAAGTGAGCATCTGCTCATGGGGGTCCCTCCAGGACCCTGTGTCTGTCCTGTGGACCCCCAGCATCCTATGACACAGAGCACCTATAATCCCTTAGCAGGGGGAAAAGTCCAAATGGACCCAGGCTTCCTAAGATCTTAATTCCAGGGCCATGCCTTTTCAGCAAACATCAAGATTACATTATGTGACTAGTCATTACAGCTCTCGTTGATGGCTTCTCACCACATCTCAGGCACTGCACTAAACAGTTCATCACATTCAGTCTTTTCTTCAACCCTACGAACTAGACATTATCACTGACCCTTGTGTGCTGATAGAGAAGTTGGGCCTGCTGTCACAGAGCTGCTCCCTGGGTGACCCTGGCCTGGAATCTACTTTTACCTGATTCCAGAGCCCCAGGTCTATGCTGCATCCCCATGGACTTACTAAAGCCCTTAAGTGAAAGCCTCTGGAGCCTTGCTGGAAGGGCAGACCCCACCCGATGGGAGCCAGGCCACTTTCCCCCAGTGAGTTGGCCGCCTCATCCAGCGGGCTCAGTTCTTCGAGGGTGAAGCCCAGAGGGAGAGGCCCCAGGCCCTTGGGATTGCTCCTCTCATCTCTTCTGTCCCCACCCCTGTATTGTGCTGAAGTGAATCAGAGCCCGAGATCCATGAGCAGAACTGGTTCTGGATCGGTCTGAACCGTCGAGATCCCGGAGCGGGGCAGAGCTGGCGCTGGAGCGACGGCTTGGGGGTGAGCCGGCCTGGAGGGGACAGGTCAGGCGGTGGGCGGGCCTAGGTGGGCAGGGCTCGATTATGGACGTGGTCTTTCTGGGGCGGGACTGGACTTGGAGGTGGGTGAGGTTTCGCTGAGTTCGGGCATTTGGCCGACCCTGCAGGTAAAAGAAAGGGGGGTGGGGTGTCCAGCCCGGGTTAAGGGTTCCCAGCTCAGGTCGGGCCTGTGGTTCGTCTGTCCTGGGGACGCTGAGGCCTGCGCCCCGTGCCTGACCACCCTCTCGCACTCCCACCTCCAGTTCTCTTACCACAATTTTGACCGGAGCCGGCATGACGATGATGACATCCGGGGCTGTGCAGTGCTTGACCTGGCCTCCCTGCAGTGGGTGGCCATGCAGTGCGAGACGCAGCTGGACTGGATCTGCAAGATCCCTCGAGGTTGGGTGGGATGGCGCTGGGAAACGGGGGACGCGGCAAAGGGCGGCGGGGCCGGGAATCCAGGGGAGGGTCTTCTTTCCCTGCAGCGTCTCTATCCCTGTTGTCTCTCTAGGCACAGACGTGCGGGAGCCCGACGTCAGCCCACAAGGTGAGGCGCCTTGCCCCCCACCCCGGGCTGTGTGGAGAGGGTGAGGGACGTCACCCACCCAGCAGGGCCTGGCTGAGGTGGAACGAAAGGAGTTAGGGATCGGAGCCCAGGGAAGGGGAATCAGGACGCCTGGAGCCCTATCGACCTCCGTCTCTGAGCAGGGGCAAGCTTGGGCCTGGAGTGATTCCTGCCCCAGGTCCTAGTGGCTCGAAAGCCACCTGCTGCCTGCCCTTGGACGGGCCTTGCCCACCGGGCCAGCAGGCAAGCCCCCACCCCGGCTGCTGCTCGAATGCTCACACTGCCCCCGCAGGCCGGCGGGAGTGGCTGCGTTTCCAGGAGGCCGAGTACAAGTTCTTCGAGCACCACTCCACGTGGGCCCAGGCGCAGCGCATCTGCACGTGGTTCCAGGCCGAGCTGGCCTCCGTGCACAGTCAGGCCGAGCTGGACTTCCTGGGGCACAACTTGCAGAAGGTGACCACTTGAGCGGGCAGGGGGAGGGCCGGGCCGGGAGGAGAGGCCCTGCCACCCCTCATCTGCCTGACCGGTTTCCCCAGTTCTCCCGGGGCCAGGAGCAGCACTGGTGGATCGGCCTGCACACTGCAGAGAGTGATGGGCGTTTCCGGTAAGAGCCAGGCAAGAGGGGGTGGGGGGAGCAGCGGGTGTGGTAGGGAGGGCGTGCCTGGATGGCCACCCACTGCCCAGGTGGGAGCTAGGGAGGCTGCCCACAGAGGCACATAGACCTGAATTTGAATCCAGCTCTTGTTCCTCACTGGCTGCGTGGCCTTGATCAAATGGGCCTTGATTTTCTAACACGGAGCATGATGAGGCCTGCCTGGTAGGATTGCTCTGAGGATCAGAAAGAAGCCTTGTGAAGTCCTGAGCACAGCATCCAGCACATAATTGGGCACCAAATAATGGCAGCTCATCTTCTGCTGGGGTCACTCATGAATAAGGCTCCCTCAGGACACGGACAAGAACATAATGATGTCCAGAGGGGCCTCTCTGTATTCAGTACCCACCTACCCTGCCTGAGGTGGCTGGAGGCAGCGAGGACCAGGAGCACATAGCGCTCTCAGCACGCTGTTACCCGTGGACCTCTATTCTGGGATCCTCACACTTTTCTAGTGAGGGAATGAGAGTCTGGAGGGCTGGGCTTTACGTGGAGGCACCAGCTGCCCTGAGCTCAGTAGCCTCATTCTTAGCCTGGAGCCCCTGGACTTGGGCCCTCCCCCCCCCCACCGCTCACAGTGGC
>NW_027532607.1:1720441-1722118 GCF_008692635.1 Crocuta crocuta
CCTTACAGTGGCCTTCATCGCTGCATTCAAGGGAGGTTGGGCCCAGGGCCAATGCTGGAGTCACCTCTGCTTGGTGCCATTGCAGGTGGACAGATGGTTCCATTATAAACTTCATCTCCTGGGCACCCGGTAAACCTCGGCCCATCGGCAAGGATAAGAAGTGTGTGTACATGACCGCCAGCCGAGGTGAGAGGAAGGTGGGGGCAGAGAGGGTGCAGAAGCCCAAGAAAAGGCTGATGTTGGGGGGCAGTGAGGTGAGCCTAGCCAAGCCCGACAGTCTCTTCTCATTCTCTTCATTCCCACAACCCAAGAGGGGTAGACCCAGAGAGGGGACCTGTCCCCATGATCCAGCAGCCACAGAGGACTAGAGTTCAGAGCTGGACACAGGCTGGGTATGAGGCAAGGGTGCTGCCAGCCCTGTCCTATGCTAGAGTGACTGCCCCCTTCTTTCTACAGAGGACTGGGGGGACCAGAGGTGCCTGACGGCCTTGCCTTACATCTGCAAGCGCAGCAACAGCACTGGAGAGCCACAGCCCCCAGACCTGCCACCCACGGCCCTGGGGGGCTGCCCTTCTGGCTGGGACCAGTTCCTCAACAAGGTAGGAGATGGGGAGGGGGCCCCCGAGGGAGTCAGGGGAGAGGATATGAACATGGGAGGCCAAGTTTCAGGAGTCCTGGCCCTTTGACAACATCAAATTCATGACCTCTTGCCTATACCCACCAACGTCTCTCCTACTTGGCCCCAGTGCCAGGGCCAGACTCCCTGGAAAATAACTCCTTTTGGTAGCACCTTCTAATCACCAGGTAGAGTATCCACATAGTGTGGTGAGTTTTCGAGATTAGTGGTCACCAACCATTTTCATACTGTTTGATAATTTTGATAAACTTCTATTAGGAAAACAAAATATTGAACATACAAAGTATGTGTATGTATGTACATCGTATATATGTGTGTGTGAATACATATATATTTACTTGTGTACTAATGTGATTAATGTTATATATGGTAAAATATGCACAAGAACAAAAGAATATAAAGCATGAGCTAAGTATTAAAAGAGAATTTATTTTTTTTAAAGTTAAAAAAATTTTTTTTAATGTTTATTTATTTTTAAGAGAGAGAAACAGAGACAGAACATGAGTCAGGGAGGGGCAGAATTCGAAGCAGGTGCCAGGCTCTGAGCTGTCAGCACAGAGCCTGATGTAGGGCTTGAACTCACAGACTGTGAGATCATGACCTGAGCTAAAGTCGGATGCCCAACCAACTGAGTCACCCACACGCCCCTTGAAAAAGTACTTTTAAGTTTAAAAATGTTTTCTATATTAGTGGTGTGAGAAAAGCACTCAAAAATGATCAATAGTAATTTTTCCTATTTAAGTAATTTGGATAAGAGCAAAGTAATTGCATATATTTCATTATTTAAAAAAGTATCTTGGTCTGACACTTTATGATTCAGGACTTCACAGATCGTGTCTGAAGTTCAGATTATTTTAAAACGTGGATTTAATGGTTATTGTAGATGAAAAGGTTGCCTCCCAAAGACAAATGCATCAAAATGAAAAAGTTCATTCATCGTTGGCTGATCTTTCTTTATTTTCTAGTCCTTCTACCAATTAAAAAAGGTTTTCGTTTCAAAATTGGCTGCTAAGTTTCCACATTCTATACTAATCTGACTC
>NW_027532607.1:1722232-1726993 GCF_008692635.1 Crocuta crocuta
ATGCCCATCACCCCCCTCCCCCTCCCCCCCCACCCCTATTAGCCCTGTTTGTTCTCAGCATTCAACAGTCTCTCATGGTTTGCATTTGGAAGATTTTTTGAAATACCATTTAGGAAATTCTTTTCCCAAGGGTTTTGAGTGTGCAGAGAGGAAAGTTTGGGGGAATAACATGAATCTGAAGGGATGCTTCCAAACAGGTCTTCAAAATGTTCCTTTGAGAGTGTGAATTTCTTTCCAAAAGTGATTACTTCTGCACTTGTGGGTTGATTGATCATATCTGATTAGACCTTCATTGTTTTTATCTTGTGGCCTACAAGAGTTTGTCCCAGGAAGAGAGGAGCATGATTTTCCTGTTTGCGCCGGCCATCAGGAGTATGAGCTTTAGTCCATGCTTGCTTTGGCCGAGGTTGTAAAACCACTTAGCCGGATTGTGAGGATTAGATTAGTTAACACTAGATCATATAATCCGTAAATCGTTGTCCTGTAATGGAGTGCAGCCAGCCCTTGGTGTCAGGGAGCTCTTACAGTCTTTAGAATATTCAAGGGAATATTATACCTTTTCTAGAAACAAACTCATGTATTATTAAAACTTTGGAAAAAACAGAAAAAAAGAAAATGAAACTCATCCTTTCCAGAAATAACCACCATTAATATTTATTGCTCTGCTTCCTGCCTTTTTCCACACAATTGAGATCGTACTGCCTAATGCGATCAAACTTCTCAGTGCTGTATTTTGAGCATTTTTCTCATGTCATTACCTTTTCAAAAACTTATTCTTGTGGTTTCTTCTGTCTGACATAAAACAGAGTATATTGTATGTATGTAATTGGTCTCCTTCTTTCAAAAAACCTTTTTTTAAATGTTTATTTATTTTTGAGAGAGAGGCAGGGTTGGGGGGAAGTGGAGGGGGCAGACACAAAATCCAAAGCAGGCTCCAGGCTCTGAGCTGTCAGCACAGAGCCCAATGCAGGGCTTGAACTTACAAAGTGTGAGATCATGACCTGAGCAGACGTCAGATGCTTAACCGACTGAGCCACCCAGGCAACTCTAGCTGGTCTCTTTCTTAATGTATCAACATCATTGTACAGATACTAGTTACTCCCCAGTCAGAAGCCTTTGAATTATGCGAGGCTGTTTGCTCCTTCACTTCCTGGCCCCAGACATCTTGCTCTACTTGTTCTTTGCCTTCTTTGCAGCCCCATAGCATTTGGATGTAGGGAGAGAGAGTAAGGGTCTGCCTCTCCCACTGGCCTTAAGCTCCTGGAGGCCAGGGCCACTGGCTCCTGACGTATCACTAAATACACTTGCACATGATAGGAAGTCCCTTAGTGTTTGTTGGGGTGAGCCGAATACTTTCTCTCTTTAACTGCTGATACTTGCTGATACTGATGTGACCTTGCCGCTTCTCATTTTATGACTAATTATTTTGCTAGCTATTTAGAGGAGGCTTCAGAGTATCTCTGAACTACTTCTGTGAAACCAGATGCATGGGCTTTGTGATAAAACCTCCCCCAAACTCTTGCATTATTTCTGGGTTTAACGTTTTCTACCCCAAATCTGATATTTGCATCAGTAAGCTGATGGGAGAGCTAATCATAATAGTAGTACTAAGAGCTTTTACTTGTTAAGCACCTGCTCCACTCTGCTCTTTAACCCTTAAAATAACCCCAAAAGACAGATTGTTTTATTCCCATTTTACAGAAAGGTTAAGTTAGATCTGGAATCTGAGAGGCACGCCCCCCGGCCCTCTGTGACTCCAAAGCTTCCTTCCTTTCTTTCTCCCCCATCCTGCCAAGGAAGAAATTACTGGAAATCATTCATTTCAAATAGTCTTCACTTGAAAGATTTCCCACACAGGGTTCCTTTGGCCTTATGGAAGTAGTGGAGGTGGGAACAGAGAAACAAATATTATAGAGTTACAAGCTGCTGCCTACAGAGATCATTCAGAAGTAAAGATGTCATACAAGCGAGCATGAGTTCATGGAGTAAAATAGTGGATTTCAGGCAACTCTCAGAAATGTGTTTAGCTGAAATTGAGAAAGACCTTGTCTCCATGCGTAGCCCAGGTGCTACTGTCATAGGTAATAGAGACTTTGGTGGCCCAAAGAAATCCTGCCACTTACAAATTCCCCCAAACGTAGATAAGTGTGTGAGAACATGGGGCGCCGGGCTGAGAGGGCACCAGAGCCTTGCTCAAGGAGCCCCAGATGTCCTGGTTCTGATTTATTGTTCTCACAGCCTTCAAAGCCTCCCAGGACCTGCCGCTGAGGGCTCTGCAGCGGAGTTTCTGGGTTTGTGGGGCAGGGCGGTGGGGCGGGACATCACGCCTCCCCCTCCGCCCCAGTGTTTCCGAATCCAGGGCCAGGACCCTCAGGACCGGGTGAAGTGGTCAGAGGCACAGTTCTCCTGTGAACAGCAAGAGGCCCAACTGGTCACCATTGCAAACCCCTTAGAGCAAGGTAGGGCCAGCCCATGGGAAGGCCCCAGTATCCTGATACGATCCCCCCAAGATGGCTAGAGCTGAGCGAGCAAGAGGCTGCTGCCCTGTCGCTCATAATTCTCTCTTCTGGGGGGGCTGTAGCGTTCATCACAGCCAGCCTGCCCAATGTGACCTTTGACCTTTGGATTGGCCTCCATGCCTCTCAGAGGAACTTCCAGTGGGTGGAGCAGGAGCCTCTGCTGTATACCAACTGGGCACCTGGGGAGCCCTCTGGCCCCAGCCCTGCTCCCAGTGGCAACATACCGGTGAGGAAGGCCCTCCCTCGGCACCCCCACCCCAGCCTGCCGCACTTGCCTTCACTCCCGGGGTCCCCCTCTCTTGCAGCCTCTTTGCTCAGAGTGGCACAAGGGGAGAGCTGCCGGGGCTCCCCTGAGCAGTTCCTTTCCCCCAGACCAGCTGTGCGGTGGTCTTGCACAGCCCCTCCGCTCCCTTCACTGGCCGCTGGGACGATCGGAGCTGCGCGGAGGAGACACATGGCTTCATCTGCCAGAAGGGCACGGGTACGTGTCACCCGCGAACTTGGAAGACATCAGCACTGGGGCCAGACGCTGTGGGCCATGCCAGGAGGACTGAAACATAGTCTCATAGACCCAGGACCCCCCCTGAGGTCACCCCCAGAGTCTAATCTCTGCTTGGGAAGCAGATGGGCCGAAAGGCCAGGCGCCAGTCAGAGGAAGAGGCAGTGGAGTGCCGAGGGGTCTCGGGAGGAAGGTTTGGGGGTACGGAGGGCTGACCAGGGGCAGCTAGACACTGCGCCTGCCTAGTGTCAGGAACCTGAAGTTCCGCGTCTGAGGCGCCTGTGGCCCCATGCGTGTTCTGTGTCGGTTCCTGGGGTAGGACTAGGTCAAGGCTCCAGCTTGCTTCTCTGTTTATCAGCGAGAATCTATTGTTAGTAATGGTGGCTAACACTTCCTGTTAGTCTGTGCCAGGCACCATGCCCGACAGGGACCTGGTCTCTGCCTGATGGCTGGAGCTCCCTCAGCTTCGTGCCTGGGAGTGGGGTGGGGGAGGCAGAGCCTGGCCTGAGCTCCGTCCCCTTCCCTGTAGACCCTTCCCTGAGCCCATCCCCAGCAGCAGCGCCCCCTGCCCCGGGCACTGAGCTCTCCTACCTCAACGGCACCTTCCGGCTGCTGCAGAAGCCTCTGCGCTGGCACGATGCCCTCCTGCTGTGTGAGAGCCGCAACGCCAGCCTGGCCCGCGTGCCTGACCCCTACACCCAGGCCTTCCTCACGCAGGCTGCCCGAGGGCTGCGCACCCCACTCTGGATCGGGCTGGCCAGTGAGGAGGTGGGCCCCCAACGCCTGTCCTGGCGCCGGGCCGGGGACCGCTCCCCTGATTTCCCTCCGTCTCCTCTCAACTCCTTGCCTTACCTTACCCGCCTTCCCCCACCCGCTGGCCCCCTTCCTTGCACCCTGATGGCCCCCTCGTGCCCAGGGCTCCCGGCGGTACTCCTGGGTCTCGGAGGAGCCGCTGAGCTACATGAGCTGGCAGGACGGGGAGCCCCAGCAGCCGGGGGGCTGCGCCTACGTGGATGTGGATGGGGCCTGGCGCACCACCGGCTGCAACACCAAGCTACAGGGCGCTGTCTGTGGCAGGAACAGTGGTGAGTGCCCAGCCGCTGGGGCCGAGGGGCGGACAAGGCGCTCTGGGACGCTTCTTCAACCCTGCACCCTGCACCACAGGGCCCCCTCCTCCCCGAAGAATAAGCTACCACGGCAGCTGTCCCCAAGGGCTGGCCGACTCTGCCTGGATTCCCTTCAGGGAGCATTGCTACTCCTTCCACATGGAGCTGCTGCTGGGCCACAAGGAGGCGCTGCAGCACTGCCAGAGAGGTGGGCTGGGGCCTCGTGGGTGGTGTGTGGTCTCTGCCACCCCCCCCACCCCCTCGGGGAGACCTGTCTGCCCTGACATGGGCCTCTCTTGTGTCCAGTGGGTGGGGCAGTCTTATCCATTCTGGATGAGATGGAGAACGTGTTTGTCTGGGAGCACCTGCAGAGCTCCGAGGGCCAGAGTCGGGGTGCCTGGCTGGGCATGAACTTCAACCCCAAAGGTGGGTGTCCTGTGTGTGGCCTTGGGAGGGTGAAGCCTCAGGGTGGAGGGGGAAAGCCCTCCACCAGGGCTTGGTGGGGGTGAGGACCTGGGGGGGGTGGGCATTGGTTCTAGAACAGGCCTGCTCTCTTGCATCCGCTCCTGCTCCACCTTGTCTCCCCCCCCCCCCCCCCCCCCCCCCTGGCCTTCTTTCCCCCAGAGGGCGCCCCGTC
>NW_027532607.1:1727019-1738940 GCF_008692635.1 Crocuta crocuta
CCCCCCCCCCCCCCCCCGGCGCCCTCTCAGTGACTTGTTTCCCTCAGGAGGCACCCTGGTCTGGCATGACAACACAGCTGTGAACTACTCCAACTGGGGGCCCCCGGGCCTGGGCCCCAGCATGCTGAGCCACAACAGCTGCTACTGGATCCAGAGCAGCAGCGGCCTGTGGCGCCCGGGCGCCTGCACCAACATTACCATGGGCGTCGTCTGCAAGCTCCCTCGAGGTGAGCGCCCTGGTGGCCGCAGGGCCTCCTGCCGCCCCCACACAGGCGGCGCTGGGCCTCGGCCAGGGGCCTGCTTCTCATTCCTCCAGAGACGCAGCAGATGGGAGGGTGGGCCCCGACAGGCCCCGGGCCGCCAAGGACCCTCCCCTGGGATAAATTGGTCTGTAGGAGGGCTGGCCCTTCCTACAACTTTCCAAACTAGACAGCAAACCCATCATTTTGTAGCGGTTAAGGGCAGGAACAAGGTTCAAGCCCCGGGCAAACCACTTTACCAACTCCGTGACCTTGGGCAAGTTAGTTAAAACCTGTGGACTCAGTTTCTTCATCTGTAAAATAAGGATAATAACAGTACCTACGAAATTAAATGAGCTCATAACGCGGCTGGCACTCAGGAAGTGCTCGCTACGCATTTTCTTATTATTCCTGTTAACGACTTCGGTTATTAACCGGTCCCTCCCTCTTCCACGCAGCTGAGGAAAGCAGCTTCTCTCCGTCAGGTGAGTCCACGGCAGGGCCGAGACCCGCCCTCACCCCGCTTTCCCCCCGCGTGCAGGGCAGTGGGCGGACGGGTGGCCTCTCCCCTGAGTGTCTGGCTTGCCGCAGCAGCGCTTCCGGAAAACCCGGCAGCCTTGGTGGTGGTGCTGATGGCCGTGCTGCTGCTCCTGGCCCTCCTGACCGCAGCCTTGATCCTCTACCGGCGGCGACAGAGCGCGGAGCGGGGGACCTTCGAGGGCGCCCGTTACAGCCGCAGCGCCTCTGGCCCTGGCGAGGCCACTGAGAAGAACATTCTGGTGTCTGACATGGAAATGAATGAGCAGCAGGAGTAGAGCCAAGGGCGTGGGCAGGGCAGGGACAGGAGGAGTGGGGAGGCTGGGCCCTGGGTCAGCGGGGGGGCCCCCACCAGCCACCAGCCCAGGTGGCTTATGGAGGGCTGCCTTTGGGAGCCACTGCCGGGCACTGGGGCTGAGCAGGGCCTGGCTGGTGGGGTCCCTCCCTCCCATGAGGGTTGGGCTGAGACCTGGCTGAGTGCAGAGTGGTGTTTCCCTTTTGGGGGGCCTAAGGTCTTGTCACCTAGGCCTGCGCCCCCATGGTGACCAGAAGCAGGACGGGAGCCTCTTTCTGCCCCTTTCTCCCCAGGCCCCCCTGCCCGGGCCTGCTGACCCACGCCCCAGGACCCCCTTCTCATTGCAGAACCTGAGGGTCCTCCCCTGAGCCCTCAGCCAGCCTCTGTCGCTTCTCTCCTCCCTGGCAGCCTTGGCTCCGAACCCCTCTCTCCCGCATTCCCTCTCCCTGCTTCTCATGCAGCCCTTCCTTCTGAGCCAGAGCCCCAGGGTTTGGGGAACCCTGTTGCTCATGGTGGGTGTCACCTGAGGGAGCCAAGCATCTGTCACTCCTGTGCCTGCTGGGGTGGTCCGTGGGGCATGGCAGGAGGGGCCTGGGCTGGGCTTGAGAACCGGGGCACCACTGGGGTGTCCGCTGGGCTGGAGACAGGACTGGGAGAGACGCCCTGACCTCCTGAGGGTGACCGGGCTGAAGTGTCATCTCCTGCCGGTTAGGGGAGGGCTCTGTCCCTAAAGAGTCCCCTGTGGGGACCAAAGTAAGTTCCTTAACGTTTCCAGCTCTTGGCTCTGGCTGGGAGAGAGGAGGGGGTTGCCAGAGTCCTAGGGGCCTCAGAAGCAGGAGGCCGCCCTCTAGTGGGGCCCAGAGGAACAGTGCCCAAGCTCCGGGAGGGGCCCAGTCCCAGGGCGCTGACTCAGTGCCTTCCGGAACCCTGGCGGGGGGGCTGGGGCAGACGGCCAGTCCCTGTGCCACGGCACGGGGCAGTGTGAACACAGACTCAAAGACATGGTCCTTTTTTTGTAGCTCTTAATTTTTTTTAATGTGCCATTATTGTGAAAAAAAAGAAAAGAGAAAAAAGCAAACAAATAAAACACCTTTAAGAGGCTTGAGAGAGGAGGGTCCCTACTTCGATCTGTTGTCAAAAACCTTGTTCCTCATACGGCCTCTGAGCTAAACGTCGCATTTGGAGTTCGCGTCGTGTAGTCTTTTCTGCAGTCTGCCATTTTGCTTCTATGTCTGGGCCCCATGGAGACCCCTGGGCCCTTGTCTCTTCTTCTGGGCCCTTGCCTTCCTGGGGCTGCTTTAGGGATATTTGAGGATTAAATGAGATCATCTGTGCAAAGCGGTTAGCCCAGCACCTCGGAGCTCAGGCAGTAAATGTCCCATAAATGCCAGCTGTGACTTGCTTCTGGGCTGCGGCTCCCAGGGCAGTCTTGGAGGTGCGCAGGCCAGCCCTGGGCAGGAAGTTGCCCCTCACCATCTTCCCAAGGCAGCCGCCATACCTGCCTCGGAGCTTCGAGAAAGCGCACATGTGTTCTTGGGGAGCTTGGGGTCTGAAACCCCCCAGAGGCGGGGGAGTGTGTGGTCTGCAGGACCTCTCTCCCACCAGCGTTCACGCAGGATATTTGAGCTGGGGACAGAGCAGCGAACAGGGAGAAGGCTCTGCTAGTAAATGATGGTCAACGATGCCAGGTACGGGCTAGGTGCTGTGGGGAAGACTGAAATAGGCCATGGGAAGGGGGTGTTAGTTTGAACCGGCTGGTGGGGTAGCATCGCATCAGAGGAAGGGAGATGAACCTGAAGGAAGTGAGGGAATGAGCAGTGGAAACATCTAGGCAGGTCCAGGCAGGCGTCTGGGCCCTGCCGTGTGGTGGGCTCCGGTGCTTCAGAGGACCAGCAAGGAGGCCAGGCTGGCTGGAAGGTGGGGAAGGGGAGCGTGGGGGAGTCCAAGGCCTTGAAGGCAGTGGTAAGAGAGTATGGATGTTGTTTGAGGCATAGTAGGAAGTCGGTGGAAATGGCTAATCCGACTGTCCTTTGAAGATGGTGGTGCGGATGAGTACCTCGGCGTGGTCAGGTTCTGGGCGCCGGCACGTATTACATGCATGCTTTACCTTGTTTGTGACTTTTAAAAGCAAGTTTCTGTTTTTTTTCTGAATAGGTGGTAACATCACATGGTTCAGGGTCTAAACCTAAAGAGTAGGAAAAGATACACTTTGAGAAGTCCAAACTTTTGGCCCGGACAGCAGGGTAAATTCGGTGCCGTTATTTGAGCGGGGGGCAGGGGCCCGAGGTTGGGCCTGTGAGCTGCTTCTCTGAATCCATGACTGAGGCCAAACCTGTGGCCCGCCCCCCCCAGCTCTCGCCTCCCTGCAGTGGCTCTCCTGACAGGCAGCAGCAGCGGCAGCAGGACCCGCGGAGGGATCTGGTCACTTTGCGGGTGGCGGGGTGGGGGAGCCCCAATCCCACAGGGGAAGGGTCCTTAATGATTAATCCACTTCACCCTGAAGTGATTTGCTCTCCAAATTGGGGAGTGGCTCCCTTTGTGCTTTAAGTGCCCTGCCACTATCTGCAGCTCAAAAGACTGCTTGACCGGGGGCCGCAGGGAGCCACCTTGGGGCAGAAGCTCGCTCAGAAGCCTGCTGCTGACCCCTTGCCCTGGGAAAGAAGAAACACTGAGGGCTAAAGGCAGGGTCACAGGATCCCTGGGGGTGGGAGGAGCAGCTGAGGCACTGAGGACGCAAATGCCCGGTGCTGCCTGGGGGTAGTGATGGTGAGTGTCCAGAGGTTTAAATCATTCCAGAAATATCTGTACTGGCTCCTCTACCCTTCCCTCAGGTGGCTGTAGTTCTCACCAGAGTCCTGGTCCCCAGCCAAAAGCGGGGCTTCACAGGCATCTGGGGGCTCCCTGTAGACTTTGTCCTTTATGCCTGGGGGCTCCTGCTGGCCCAGAGGAAGGTAAGGGGCGGCTCTGGCAGCTAGCGCTCTGTCAGGGCAGGAAGAAGGCTCTGGGCTGGGAGCCACTTCCCTCGGGCTTCCGATCTTTGCTGGTTCTGATGGAGTCCGCGCTTTCTGTTCCTTTCAAGCCAGTAAACGCAGTCCCTCTCTGCCGGGGGTGGGCTCTCATCCCGGGGGGCCTGGCAGAGGGCACTGTGTGCCAGGCAGCAAGGCCAGCCTTCCCCTGCAGGGCTAACCTGGCTCAGCTCTGGCCCCCTGGATGTTCAGTGACCGCTCACTGAATCCATGAATGAACGGGAGAATGGGGCGCCCTCCAGAGAACAGTGTCAGGCCTTTTCTCACAATCTCTCCTTGTCGAGGCAGGGATGGCCTTCTCCCAGGTGTCCTGGCAGAGCTGGGCTGGCCCAGTGGGCAGCACTATGAGGCTGCAGGGGTGAGGAGCCAGCCAGCCACACCACATGGCTTTCCTGGAACGGGGCTGCCTGAGCCCTGCCAAGCTGCCTCGGGCACTGAGGCTCCAGTGTGTGACAGGGACAAGGTAAAGAATTGCATCTTGAGGGCAGACCGGAGAAAGAAGGGCAGGAGGGGAAAGGAGAGGAAATAGGGAGGGGCCTCAAGGGCCGACAATGATATCAAAGTGCCCAGATGGTCAGGCCTTTATCTTTGGGCTCAGGGCTGCCAAGAGGCCCCAGGCAAAGGCTGACCTCAGTCTTGACTGCCATCGGAGTCGGAGTCGGCACAACCCGAGGTGTGGATCTCAGTCCTTCCTTGTCCGGGAAGGCAGGCGGGCAGCCAGCCCTGGAGGGAGGAAAGGAGCTAAGCAGCGGGCAGGCACCCCCCCCCCCCCNACTGGCACTCAATGCAAAAAATTGACTATCTTCTGATATCAGCAGATGGCAGAAGTTTAGTTTTAGCTGTTTCCAGGGAATCCTGCTCGGCTAAGGCTTTCTGGTCCGCTGGAAGGTTTTCCCCCTTCCCTCCCTGGCACCTCTAAGTTCTGTGGTCCTTTGGAGGGTCCTGGGACACGGTCCCTGGTCATTGCATGTCTTTGCTGGTTGCTAAAGAGATGCCCTTCGTTTGCCCTTTTGTGTCTCTCTTTGGGACTTGGGAAACTTTTGGATGGTGTTTTTCCTTACACAGGGACTGCCGGGGGCTCAGGACACTGCCTCAGACACGCCATTCCTCCATGATAATGATAAAACCCAAAATATTCACTTGAGTATTTACTACGTGCAGCCCCGTTCTGTTTGCCATGAATTAACTCATTTTATCCTTTTCAACACACCGTAAACAGGTGAGGAATGGAGGCCCAAGAGGGGAGGACTTGCCATGTCACCTCTCCCCCCCACCCCTGCTCTATAGGCATTGTGGTGGGGTCAGCCACAGGGATGGAGAGCCCTGGGATCTTGCAGCCAGGCTCTCTGAGACTCAAGAATTTTGTCTCAACCTATCATCTCTGCTGAGGGTTTCAGAGGCCTATTTTGAGATCAAGGGTGGAGAAGGACAGCTTTCTTTTTGCCCTTCCAAGGCAGTGAGGAGGGAGACATGGGTAGCCTGGGCTGAGGTAGGACTGTGGGATACAATACACGATGCATGGAATTGCATGGAACACACAGAAATAAGGTAGAGACTCGGTTGATATATTAGACATTTGCAAGGTTAGGGATATTTTACAGCTCCTATTCGCCTCCTCAGTGGCCATCGAGTCACCAAGGTGCTGTTGTGACAGGGCCCTCTCCCCTCTTTTCTACTGCCTGTTCTTCTGGGTCCTACTCTCACTGTGCCAGCCTGGGATGTGGCTAGGGAAGCCCCCTGCTGCCTGTGAGTGGACTCTCAGCTCCCTGTCTTGGCCCCAGGGTCCCCCGGCTCCCTTGCACAATGAGCCCTTTCTAGCCAGTGGCTTCCGCCGCACCCGACATCTGTATATGCCCCCGCCTGCCCTTGCCGTCACCACCTCTCTGCTTACCTGAGCTCCACTGTCCTTCAAGGCCCCTTTCTCCTCCTCAAGCCTTCCCTGCACCCTTGGCCCTCCTGGAACTGGTTAAGGATGTTACCCCTTCTTTTAGGCGGTCTAGGAGCCTGGCTTTGGCCAACAAACTGACTTCGTCCTGTAGACTTCGGTGCATCACATGAGATTAGGTTTGCACTGGTTAATTTTATGCATCAATTCGATTGGGCTAAGGATGCCCAGATAGCTGGAAAAGCATTACTTCTGAGTGTGTCTGTGTTTCTGGAAGAGAGTAGCACGTGAATGGGTAGGCTGAGTAAAGAATACCTCCTTCTCCAGTATGGCCGGCCATCACCCAATCTGTTGAGGGCCTGAATACAACAAAAAGGCAGAGGAGGGGTGAACGAACATTCTCTCTGCTTCAGCTGGGACATCCATCTTCTCCTGCCCTCGAGTCAGCTCTCTTGGGTCTTAAGCCTTCAGTTTTTGGTGATTTTTTTTTTTTTTTTTACGATTTTTATTTTTAAGTAATCTCTACACCCAATGTGGGGTTTGAACCCACAACCCTGGGATCAAGGTGTGACCGAGCCAGCCAGACGCCCCTGGCCTTCAGGGTTGAACTGCAGCTACTCACTGGCTTCATTGGGTCTTCAGCTTGCATATGGTAGGCGGTGGGACTTCCCAGCCTCTGTAATTGCATGAGCCCATCCTTCAGAATAAATCTCTTTCCATATATTTATAAATATACCCTGCTGCTTCTGTGTCCCTGGAGAACCCTAATACAGGTTTCCTCTCAAGCATTGTGGGGTTAATAATATCTGCCTCCCAAGCTTATTATGAGTCCCCAGGCCCAGTTTATAGAAAATGCTCTATAATTGGCATCTGTAGGTTCATATTACCTTGATTTGACATTTTCTGTATCCGTCCTATTGCCCCAGGAAGCCTCTGCTTCTAGGGGGTGGGTGTCATTCATTTCTCATTGTGTCCTCACAACCTGGCACATGGTTGATGGTTGATAAATGTTTGAAGGTCATGGTGAAGCCAAAGGCTTAAAAAAAAAGTCCCTATGTTCCATCCACTGTGTCTCAGCCTCTAATAGATTCTGACAATATTTACTTAGTTAGAAAGGGGCCAGGTAGCCCTTTTCACCAGGGTCTTTTAATAAATGAGACTTGATCTTTGGGGCACCTCAGGCCATGAGAGGCCCCATCAGAGGACCCCTGGGCCACAGCAATGTTGAATTAATGGTGCGGGTAGATATTAGTTCTACTGTGTCTCTCCAGACCTCAGAGGAGGCATTGTGAGGCACCCAAGGATGGTAAATCCTTGAAATAGTTTTCACAAAGTCAACGTTGGCTGATGTAAACCTGTCATGGTCTCAGAGTGGCTGCCTCAAACACTGTCACATCTTATAGTGGACTTGGCCTTTCAGAATGTTTATACGGCCACCTTGGATGTGGTCAATCTGTCTATAAAACTTATTTTTATTTAATTAATTAATTTATTTGAGAGAGTGCCCGCAAGTAGGGGGNTTAAGCAGACTCCACACTCAGCACAGAGCCTGATATAGGGCTCTATCCCATGATCCTAGAATCATGACCTGAGCTAAGGTCAAAAGTTGGACACTCAAATGACTGAGCCACCCAGGCGCCCTAAAACTTATTTTTAAATATGTATTGTTCCTACTTAGACATTTCTCAGTATTGGCTCCTGGACAAAACTTTTGTCTTCATTCAGCCTTTGAGTGCAGTTGAAAAATAAAGGCCCATTTTCTCACAGAATGATGAGGGCGTGAGGCTGCATTTGTGAATGGAAGAATTTGAGGTTTTAGGAGTTTGATTTACATCAAGGAGATGTTTTCAACTGGAATGGCTCTGTAGGTTCTGTTAACATTCAGAAGCGTCCCTTGGCTCTTGGTGCTAGGCTGCCTGGCCACACCCACCAGTTTGCGGTAATAGAGTCACTTTAACGGTGGATCATGTCAGGGATGGACAAGGTTTTCAGGGAATTCAGTCAGACCCACATTTCCTAAACCCTGCTGGCACCATCGCTCATCTCCGGTGAGACCGTCTTTGCGGCAAAATCTGCAATGGCCGCTCCTGGTCTTGGAAGGTGGGAGGGAGAAACCCCTCTTCTCATTTTCCCTTTTTCTCTCCTGCCTCTCTCTCATTCTCTGTCTTTTCCTCCATTTTTAAAATGTTTTAGGGGCGCCTGGGTGGCTTAGTTGGTTAAGCGTCCGACTTTCACTTAGGTCATGATCTCGCGGTTCGTGGGTTCGAGCCCTGCGTCGGGCTCTGTGCTGACTGCCAGCTCAGAGCCTGGAGCCTGTTTCAGTCTGTGACTCCCTCTCTCTCTGACCCTCCCCTGCTCACGCTGTCTCTCTCTCTCTCTCTCTCTCTCTCTCTCTCTCCTAGAAATAAATAAAACATTAAAAAAAAATTTTTTTAATGTTTTATTCATTTCTGAGAGAGAGAGAGGCAGTGTGAACAGTGGAGGATCAGAGAGAGAGGGAGACACCGACTCTGAAGCAGGCTCCAGGCTCTGAGCTGTCAGCACAGAGCCTGATGCGATGCTCGAACCCACGAACCGTGAGATCATGACCTGAGCCGAAGTCGGACACTTAACCGACTGAGCCACCCAGGTGCCCCTTTTCCTCCATTTAAAAAAAAGAGATATTGAGGCGTATTTTAGAGTTACACCTCAGCGTTCACCCTTTGTGAGCGGCCAGTTCAAGGAGCGGTAGTGAATTTGTCCAGCCGTGGCAGCAGCGTGAGGACCCAGCTTCAGAGCAGACTCCTCACCCACATCCTCTTGAGCCCACGTACAGTCTCTCCTTCTAGTCCCAGTCCTGCCACCGCTGATCTGTCTCTATGGTTTGGCCTTTTCTAGAAATTGTGTGTAAATAGAATCCTACAATGTTGTCTTTTGTGCCTGGCTTCCTTCACTTAGCATCATGTTTTTACATGTATCAGTACTGCATACCCACCATCTTTTATTATTTTTTTGACCTTTGTCCCGCTCTCTCTCTCATACACACACAAACCTTTTCTGACCTTTTTAAAAATTTTTTAAAAAAATGTTTATATTTGAGAGAGTACCTGACTGGGGAGGAGGGGCAGAGAGAGAGGGAGACACAGAATCCAAAGCAGGCTCCAGGCTCTGAGCTGTCAGCACAAAGCCTGATGTGGGGCTCGAACTCAAGAACCGCAGATCATGACCTGAGCCCCCTGACCGTTTTTTTGTTTGTTTTTGTGTTTTTAACCTCACATCTTGGTTTTTGGGCCCTAAGGTGTCAGTAGGAGAGTATTGTAAGGTCCACACACTAAGCCTGACCTAAGTAGTAGGCTGGCCATTCAGCCTGTCACAGTCCCCAGGGTCCAGGATGTGCCACAGTAATGGCAAGGAGCAAGGAGAGGGGGTGGGGAGAGGGCTGAGATACACTTACCTCTCCCCCGAGTTTGAGGCCCTGAGCCTTTGCCCAAGGGGACCAAAAAAAGAAAAAAAAGAAAGAAAGCAAGCAAGCAAACAAGCAAGCACAAAAGGAAGCTGGGTGAATAAAGTCAGTTTACTGAAGATGCGGCTTGATTCCACTCAGGTGGAGGAAGGCCTCCAGGTACCTGCCCTCGGCAGAGGGCCCCCGGGCTGCTGAGTCACCTGTGGCTTCTGGCTGAGGGGGGCCAGCAGCAAGGCCGCCTGCAGGGACCCAACAGGCCCCGGGCTGTTTGGCTTGTGCTGGCTGGGACTGCGCTGGTCGCTGCTGCGGTCTTTGTATTGCTCAGGCCAGACCCTGAGAAGAGAGGGGCACAAAGGGAAACCGGTAATGCAAACACTTTGGCTTCCGTTTCAGTAAAGAGGAGGAGGAGGAAGGGGGGCACATGGGGTCGTAGAAGAAGCGGCTGTGGGGCGGTGTCTTTGCGGAGCTCCCGGACCAGCTCCCTTGCTAGACAACGTGGCTGCTGCTTTCACTTCCATCCCCCAGCTCGGAATCTGGAAAGGAAAAAGGTGTCTCAGGCTGTGGAGCCATGGTGGACAGCGACATCCCTCAGCGGGGGTGTGGCTGGGCTTCCCCTCCTGCCCCCACCCCAGCACCTGTGCCCGGGCATTCACATATGCACACACACACACTCTCTCAGTCACTCACTCACCTACTGCCAGACACACACACACACACACACACACACTCACTCACTGAAGTGCTGGCAACACTGGGAACCCTCGAATGCCCCTGGGGCCTTCCAGCCAGGCCAGCACAGAGGGGACTGTGAGCCCCTCAACAAAAGCACCTTAGTCCACATCCTCACCTGACCCGTGCGGCAAATGTTTGCAGACTGAATCCTTGGAGGAGCCTTGCCGCCTCTCAGGGTAATGGTCCCCCATAAACCCCCACTTGCTTAGCTGGGCATGGGAGAGGGTTGACCTAGGTCTTTAAGAAATCTTTCAGAGATCAAATGGCTGGAGGTAGAGGGTCCTGTGATGGAAGGACAGGGAGCAAAGAGGTGGTGGGGTGGCAGTGGGGGCCGTGTGGAGGAGGTGGAGTATGGGGGGTCATCTTTATTCTTGGGGGAGCTCTTGGTCTCAATATACGTTTCCCATTGGCATGAGCAAGTGCTCCCTGACTTCTGTGGAAACCACTGAGGAAGGGCAGGGGGTAGGAGCAATTGACAGCCCCCACCCCCACCCCCAGTGCCTACCTGGGCCCTCTGTGCCTCTGTCTTTGCTACAAGGAAGCCCCAGCCCACGAGCTGTCCCTGTGCCCTGGCCTATTCTGTCCATTCCCCCAAAGCTAGTTGCCTTGACTTGCACCTATGGGGGTGAGGTAGGTGGTCTGGCCCAGCCTTTCATCTGGACTTTCAAGCCTGCACCTGTCCACACCTGTACAGATGGCTGCAGGAGGCATTGTTCCCCTCCAAGGCCTCGGACTTGGCTGTGGTGACAGTCATTTGTGCCAGCTGGGAAGTGCCTGTTAGGGGGGCTGGGTCACAGAGCCATATGGCAAGTGGTGGAACTTGGGCGCACCCACTCAGGAACTGCCTTTACCTCGGTGCTACTGGTGGCATTTGTGTGCTCCAGGTACAGGGGAGGGGGGAGCCCAGGGGGAAGGTTGGCATGGACCCCACAGACCCTCAAAGAGGTTGGCGTCTCCTTGTGCCACCTGGTAGGCCCCTATGTTTTGTCTTTTTCCTCCCTTTTCACCTAAACTGAGCTAGGGCAGCAGGTCACAGGTGTGACTCGGTTCTGGCAACCCAGCTTAACTAACTGCTGCCAAGCAGGTGAGCCAGGCCAGGCTGCTGGGAAGCAAAGGAGAATGTGGCCAGAGGAAGATGGGAGGCTTGTGCATCTGCCTCTGGCTGCCCCGACTTGTCTTGATCTTGGCCCCCGATGGCGGCCAGCCAAAGTGCGGCACCTGGCCAGCATGCCAAGATCGCCCCTCTGTGCAGGATCCTCCTCCACTGGGGCTGTACCCCCCAGGGTCGGGAATGGTGGAGGGAGAGGACCTAGACCCAAATTTCCAGGGGAGCACTGGCTGGCCCCCGCGTTGGGGCGGATCCTAACAGCTAGTCCCAGCTTCCTAGAGGGGAGGGCAAGTGATGATCAGCGGGACCATCTGCCTCTGAGCTACGCAGGGGGGCAGCAGCGCAGCGCCAGGCACTTGCAGGGAGGGCTCTCGCAGGCCTCGGTGGAGACTCGTTTTTTAAAGCAGCGCCCCAGGGATGCTCTTCTCTCGCTCTCCGGAGGGGGCAGGCTGCGGCCCGGGTGAGGCAGCCCCCAGACTCCCGGGGAAAGGCTGCGTCCCCGGGACCGCGGGGCGACAGCGGTCCGCGCTGGGCACTAGGGGTCGCCGCCGCCCAGCCCAGTCCAGTCACCAGGCGTGCGGGCCGCGGGTTTCCCGGGATCAGGAAGAGCCGCCGGCGCCTCCGGGGCGGGAGCTGGGAGGGGCGCCTCCGCCCTGC
>NW_027532607.1:1738992-1808115 GCF_008692635.1 Crocuta crocuta
CGGGAGGGGGGCGCCGGCCCCGGAGGGCGGCCCCGGCCGCGCCCTTTCGGAGCAGGGGCTCTCGCCAAAAGCCGCCGCTGGGACCTGCGAGCGAGGCGCAGAGGCGCTTTCCCCAAGACACAAAGGTCTTTTCTAGATCTCCCCGCTCCCTTCCCGGCTGCCGCAGGGGGAGCAGCGGCCCCGGGACCTGGCGAGGGGGCGCGAGGTCCTCACCCGGCGCGGGGGGACACCGTGGCGCGCCCCGAGCTGGCGCACTGGGCTCCTTTTGTGAACAGAGGGAAGCGTCCCCTCCCCGCGTCCCTGAGAACTGTCAGCCCGGGTCCTCAGCGCTGCGTGCCCTGAATAACAAATTGGGTTCTCTGGGGTCGTATCCGGGCCCCACCCTGTGGGGCTTTGAGCTGGTTCGGGTTTCCCAAAGCATCGCGGTGCTCGGCTGCGTCGGGATCACCCGGGGTCCACCGCACGGTCTGAATCCGAATCCCTGGGAAGGGCCCAGGAATCTGCCCTTTGGGTAAATTGCCCTGGTGATTCTGATGGCGAAGCCGGGGTGGGAGTCGCCGTGCTAAACCTTCAACCTGCCTTAGGGCGGGCGGTTGTAAAATTTCTCCCCAGAAGAACTTCTGGAGATGGGATTGTCGCAGCCGCCTCAGTCCTCGGACACGTTTATTCTCCCTGCTGGTGGAGAAATCCTTCCTGAGTCTGGCTGCCAAGAAGGCAGCTGTACTGCCTCCTTTGAGGGACCTTTCTCTGGAGACCTGCTTTCCCCGGTTCAGCCTCTGAATCCCCCTGACACACCTGACTGGACCATGTGGTGGGAGGATTCAGGACAGCCACTAGCCCTGAATGAATGTGGTCCCTTCCGGTGATGGCTCAACAGCTCCCTTCCATGGTTTCCAAGATAACTCAAGAGGCTCCCCAAGCACTGGAAAATCCCAGCACAGGCAAAGGGGGAAAAGCCTGTAGCCAGTCCTCCGGCCCCCCTGACTAGCCCATCTTCCCTGTGGCTGGCCCTTGTCCTTGACTTTCAGGATGAGTTACAATTCTTATCTGCTGTGCCCCCGGCCTACTCCGGCTCGCTTTCCCGACTGCTGCAGCTAGACTTTCCCAAGCTTGGTGGGGTTACTTTTGCCTCTGGGTGGTGGTCATTACTTCCTTCCATAATACGAGGTGTAACGCAGCCACTGGGGAAAAAGAGTAAGTTAGCAAAAACACCCTCAGAATGGCAGGGCTGAACCCCCAAACCTACTTTCATTTTCTTCCGGTCTGGGTTGTGGGTAATTTCTTGACAACTAGGAGAAAGAAGACAAATGAAAAATGAATTTTTTTTTCCCCTCCAAAGCAATTGTGAACAGATGTATAATTCCCCGGTCTCAGGAATGTTCCAGGAATCCCTTATATCACCTTAAAGGGGCAGAGGTGCCAAGGGCAGTGTTGATACTCAGCCCCTGAGGGCTCAGCCTCTCCTAAGGACAGAGGGGAGATGGCCCTGGTCACCTTGGCTGGTGGTTCAAGGCTTCTAAATGTGGCCGTGTGCACAGACATGCTTCCTTTCAGCGATTGATCTGAGTAGCAGAATCCCATTCTCGATGGCCCGAATCACATCTACAAGCGTGGGGGTGAAGGCCGTGCTAATTGGCCACTTGCCTCACCCCTGGCTTTTAAACAATCGGTTGTATTCTCTGCCCGGCAGGAAGCAGCAGGCCCATCAAGGCTCTGGGCTCCCTCTTTGTTCTGACTTTATGGCATTTTATGCCACAATAAGAAACCCTGTGTACTCCGTGGGAGCCCATTGTGCCAGGCTGCAAGGATGCGGGCTCCTGTGTAGAAGGGCTGGTGCCCTTCCCCCAGCAGAAGAGGGGCTTTGTGACAGGCTGGAGGGTGTGCCAGACACTGTGTGGAGGTAGCTGTGGCCCCTGGGCCCCCATCACCTGCCGGCCAGGGGGAGGGCAGAAGGATGGACTCTGTCCCAAGTAGCAGTCCTGGGTGCCTGGTAAGTTCTGCGTCAGGGCTGCGCTACCCACTGGCCCCATGCCCTCCGGGCTGCTGAGACGGCCTCACCCCTACCTAGACCCAGAGCCAGGTGACCGCATCTGTATGAGCCAGGCCTCATTCCTTAAGGAAATGCCATCTGGGTGAATACGGAAGTTTTCCCAAATGAGGGCCAAGCCTGGGCCTCAAATACTTTGGGTAGACTTGGTCCTTTGAGCCAAGAGTTTTGGGGTTTGTATGGAACAGTGTGAATGGGAGGGCCTGGAGAAAGTTCCTGTGACCTCCCACGGGAATGAGCCAGTGGGGTTTCAGAGCTCCTTTGAGACCCTGCCCGCCTCCTGGGCCGGCCGCTGCTCCCCCCGCCCCTCTTCCCAGTTTTACACGGGTGGACGTTTCCCTGCAGGTGAAATGTCAGTACAGCAGGGGTGCGTGCTCACTCCAGGAGATCACGGGCGCTGTCACGATCCCTGGAAGGCCTGGGGTCCCTTCTACCCTTTGCCTTTTAGCTCATGGACCGAGATTGCCTCTATTGTTTGAGGTAGTTTATGGAAGTCAGCACTTAGGGGCAGAGGGGAGCTGTCATGGGCAAGCGGGGAGAGGAATTCAGGGTACGAGTACATTTCACTGAGGAAATGGAGGGCATGATACAGACAAAACCTACGGCTAGGAGAAAGCCCAGGGGGCTTTGGGGGTAAGGACCCTGAATAATGGAGTACCTCACAGGGGGAAGGAGAGGGAGAGAGGTGAGGAAAGGCGAGTCCATTTAGTGTCCCCACACAGGACAGCCCTGTGTACCCATCAGCTTAACAGGCAGCTGGTGGGGTCTTGAGTTCTCTGGAGACCCCTCCACCATGGGCATTTGGAGAAACGGCCAATTTCCTGCTGGGCCCTTGTAGAGAGTAACAGTCAGGGTTTCCTTCAGCCCGGACTTCACTCTGTACCCTCCCTGACTCCAGTGCCCCCACCTGGGCCCCCTAATCCATCCCACGACTCTTCACGCAGCTACTCCAGTTTTCACTCAAAAATGCAAATCTCCTGGCCTGCCAGCCTCAGGCTAGAGACCCTTCCACAGCCTTCCAGAGCTGCACACAAACCCTCCACCCCCTGCCCCCTGCCTCTGTCTCCACACTCACTTCCTGCCAGCCCCAGCCACACTCACCTCCTTGACTCTCTCAAACGCACAAGTCTTCCTCATTTCTCTGAGCCTCTGCCTTTCCTTCTGCATGAATGCCCTTGCCCTCACCACCGACCCTTGTCCTGCTGCTAAACTCTCCAAGATTCGGTTCAGACAGCACCCCCTCAGCTGATCGGGTGGGGAGAGCAGGAATGGAAGCAGCTTTGGCACCAGGCTTCCCAAGCAGTGGGAAGGCCAACGGCAAAGGGTACAACCCAACTGGATTAAAAGCAAGCCTCTTGAAACCTTAGCTCGTGTCTCTGAAAAACGTGCCTGGACAGTCGGTCCTGGAGAAGGAGTGGTAGGAAAGGGTGAGATCGGTGGTTCCTCCCATACCCCAACTGCTCTGTGCTCGTCTTTTTTTTTTTTTTTTTTTAATGTTTTTTATTGATTTCTGAGAGAGAGAGACAGCGTGAGCAGGGGAGGGTCAGAGAGAGAGGGAGACACAGAATCTGAGGCAGGCTTCAGGCTCTGAGCTGGCTGTCAGCACAGAGCCCGACGCGGGGCTCGAACCCACGAACCGTGAGCTGAAGTCGGACACCCAACCAACTGAGCCACCCAGGCGCCCCTGCTCTGTGCTCTTCTAAGCACGTGGCTCCATCTTCCGTCATAAAGCACAGTTTTTGATACTCTTTGTTACATGCTTATCTCTCTTCAGAGACCCTTATAGGCAAGGAGTTTATATTCCCAGAATTTAGTTTAGAACCTGGCACATAGTAGGCATACAGAAATTCTTTGAATAAAATAAATCTATATACCTTGCACTTGAGAGGGTTCCTTTACCTAGAATACTGTTTACTCTCCACAAGTTTGTGCTATCACGTTCTCTAAAACATAACTCAGAACTCACTTCCTGCAGAGTAGGATTTGGTTTACTAGTTCATTGATTTGAGCATCAAAGATTACTGAGCACCTACTATGCGCCAGGTATTTTCTAGGCACTGGAGGGTGGTGGGGCACAAAGAGAGATAAGAATTCCAAGCCCAAGCTGCCAGTGACCACCCCCCCCAACCCCGCCCCAACCCCCAGCAGACCATGACCTCATTTGTCAGTCATTTAGCATTTTGTTAATCCCTGGAGTCCATAGTGCCTGGGACATGATCATCAAAGACCATTCACTGTATGCCCAGATCTTCAGAGAGGTGTAGAAGCCCCGGCTTTGCCTTCAAGTAACACAACCTCATGAAGAAGACAAATTGTTTGTTTATGGGATCACTGGAAACCCCAGAAGTCCCAGCCAGGGAAGATCTTGTTAATTCACAGCCTTTGGAAATCACTGGATCGACTGGTTCTCTTGACCAAGTGCTACTTTCCAGTTATTTCCAGTCTTTATAAATAGGTGAGTCTCATCTTCCCACTTGGTCGGAATGGGACAACATGGCATCCTGTCTGGCGGCCACTTTCCCGGATTCCCATCCCAGCACCTGATACGGGCCACGGCATGAATGAAAGAGTGAGTGAATGATCATGGCCATGGCCAAGCGTTCATCCCCGTGTGTCTTAATGAGACACAACCAAGGAGCCAGATGTGAATGGGCTTTCCAGTTCTGATAGGTAAAGGAGAGAAGGGTTTTTTCCTCCAACATAGTGCCTTTTTTTTTTTCTACGTGTTACCCTCAGATTCTTAGTATTTTCTACAAGAAGATACTGAGACTCAAATCCAGGAGAGTGTGAATTTGACAAACACCATTTGTTTTCCTCCCTCCATTTGGGTCCCTCTCAACTGGCTCTTTGTACTGGTTATTGCTTGGTGGTTTTAGTGTGTGAGATCTATTTCAGGGTTTCTCAAATGAAATGGAAGCCTAAGAGCATTGCCCTGTCCATTCGGCTTCCTTCTGCCTTGGTTCCCAGATTGTTCCTGGTGTCACTCCTTCCTTCTCTAGGATAGTTTTACCAGAAAGTTCTATAGACTCAATGCCTTAGGGCCTTGGTTTTCACCCATGGGTTGTACTGTACATTGTCCTCTCCTGTTTGCCCTGCAGTCCCGGAGGCTAGCATTGCTTACATTAGCCTGCTGACGTTTTAGCCATCTGTCGCCTATATCAAACCCTGGGTGCTTTGAAGTTCAATGTGCAATAAAAAGTTCATTTAAAAAGATGTGGAATCATGAAAATAAGGTTACAGAAATGTTAACAAAGGATCGTTTCCTGCTTCCTGTCTTTTTTTTTTTTTTAATGTAGTTCTCTGAGGAATTTATGTCACCATTAAATCTACGGAAGAGTTAAAGGAAGGACAGGCCTGGGTCAAAAAGAGGGTGAGATTCCTGAGGAGATATCTTGGCCAAGACCCAGCCTGTTTTCTTAATTGAGAGCTTGAGGTCTAAGGGGAGAATTTACACCAGAAAAAAAAAAAAAAAGGAGGGACAAATCTAGAACGCTTAGGACTAACGGTTTGAACCCAGCATCGCTAATAGGGATGGCTCAGTAGCCTGCTGTTGTTGCAAGGTCTGTGGCGGTGGCAGGACCCCTTGGAATCACTGGGTTCCAGCCTCTAGGCAGGCACTTCTTACCCTCTTGAGGAGGAAGAGGAGAGAGACAGGAAGTGGGGGACAGAGAAGAGAAAGTCAAGAGAAAGAGAGGTGCATAGGGAAGAGGTGGCAGAATGTCACTAAAACTGCCTTGTGAGACCACTGGTGGCTCGCCCATTGTGCACACTGCCTTGCTTTGCAGTCAGGACCTCCTGGCAAGAGCAGAGGTCAAGTTTCAAGCCTCGACGGGCGTTAAACACTAAAATCAGACCAATCCCTGGCATGACTTTAAGGTAAATGAGGTGCCCCTGTCCCGCTGCAGAGTGCGCTTTCCTGGCCTGGCCGTGGACAGGCATTTAGCCAAGAGGGAAGTCCCTTGGGGCTCTGCGTTCTCACTGGACAGTGTCCAAATGTACATCTTGCTGGACTTTGCTAAGTCCAGGATCCAATTAGTAGCAGAGCCAGGCTTCTCCCTCCAAACTATGTGGCCTCCTAGAGGGTTCCTGGTTCTCTTGTTGAAGGAAGGGCAGCCCCAGATGATTATTCCCGGTAAATACATTGTCCCCTCTCTAGTGACAAATGGGACACCGCTGACACCTTTATTTCCTGGTCTAACACGTGCAGAGACACCGGAATAACACACTCTGGGAGCCAAAGCAAAATAAACAGTTCTCCTTAGGGGAAGGCCCCTGTTTTTCACAGACCCTCCATGCTTTGGCCATGGGCACGCCTAACAACCTTGCCAGTCTCTGTTTTGGGGGGCAAATATCTGTAGAGACTCACTTGCTTACATGACCATGAATGACCATTTAATTGCTATTTTTGTTTAACAGGAAGCAATTGTGTGATTATCCCTTACTTTTCAGCCAGAAGGCCCACTGTGCTTTTGCTTAGGAGCCACTACATCTTAGTCCTAATTATGACAGTGCCATATTCCTACCAAGTGACCGTGAAGACCTCAACAGATTGCACATGTATTAAACGGCGCTGCAGGGTTTAGGGACTGCTGCCGGACAGCCCGGGTCAGAGCCACACTCACCCTTTCTCTTATGACTCGGTTGTAGTTGCGTCTCATGAGTTCTGCAAACCTCTGTTCGTAGAGGTGAAGCAGCAGCACCAGGTACAAGCCTGAATTCATCAGCTCATTTTGTGCCTAAATACGGAAAAGAGACTCCTAAGTGCGTCTGTAAACCATTCATGGTCTAAATCACAGGGTGGAGGGTAGTAAGGACCCCGGTAACAAGAAGTGGGACGAGAGCCCAACCCCCAAGGCAAGGCCCGCCTTTGGGGATCAGAGAACAGAGCAAGAGCGAGGGGGATTCAGGGTAGAAGCTGGAACTCTTTTTTTTTTTTTTTTTTTAATTTTTAATGTTTTATTTATTTCTGAGAGAGAGAGAGAGACAGTGTGAACAGGGGAGGATCAGAGAGAGGGGGAGACACAGAATCCGAAACAGGCTCCAGGCTCTGAGCCAGCCGTCAGCACGGAGCCCAACACGGGGCTCAAACCCACGAACCGTGAGATCATGACCTGAGCTGAAGTCGGACGCTCAACCGACTGAGCCANCACAGAATCCGAAACAGGCTCCAGGCTCTGAGCCAGCCGTCAGCACGGAGCCCAACACGGGGCTCAAACCCACGAACCGTGAGATCATGACCTGAGCTGAAGTCGGACGCTCAACCGACTGAGCCACCCAGGCACCCTGAGGCTGGAACTCTTTACTGCTTAGTGGAGGATGCCCTGGAAAAGCCCCGCACTCCAGGCTCAGTCCCGTGCCATGAACGTTTATTGAGCAGGTATGCGTCGAGGCCGTGAGCCGGGTGTTGGGAACATGAGGTCCCGCCGGGAGCCCATCGTCTGATGTGGGACAGCCTTGTTCAGAGACAGTCCCGGTACCAGCTGCAGGTGTCACGTGCCACAGCGGAGATGCATGGGGCAAGAGAGACCAGTTTACTATGACCTGGGGAAGGCCGCTTGGACGGTCCCGAGTGGATGGGAGCGCGTTGGGTGGGCTCTGTGGGTTGGTGAGGGCCTTCCAGACACAGCCACTGAATGCCAGCAAAGGCGTAGGGGCGGAGAGAGCAGAGCACGTCTTGGGTAGCATTCCCTACTCACCAGTGTGGCTGGAGTATATGGGGAAGGTGTTTGTCTTGGGTTGAAAAGTTGTTTTGGCCTGGGCTGCGAGATGGGAAGGTGGGAGCGTATCAGGGAGAACCGAGTTTGGTTGCCCTGCTGTGTGTCTATGCGTGGCTAATGGCCCCTGCACAGAGGAGTAAACACAATAAGATGTGCGTCTCTGGAAGGCAAACTCTTCTGTGCGAGAATTTGGAACACGGATGCCACGGACGTATTGTTTTCCTAGAATCCTTGTTTGTCCAGAGAAAAGTCCCCAGGCCTTAGTTCTATATGTTTCTCTCTCTGTAATTGGACTTAATGATGGTCTCACCTAAGGCCCCCTGGCCCTGGATGGTCTATTAGCATTAAACTCCCCGAGAGTGAGCTGAGCATGTGCCCAGTAGAGTCCCAGATGGACTGTGAACCTCAGGGCCTTGGCTCGCCTCTTCCTCATTCCGTCAGTGGGCTTGTTTTGTGCTTCTGTTTTGAATGCCCGCTTCCTCCTTTCACAGGACTTCCTTCACAGCATCTCCTCCTGGCAGAAGCCTTCCTGATGAACCTCTTTCGCTCCGATCATTCCTTGACTCCCTGATTCCTAAGTCTTTATGTTGTACGCTTCATCTTGCACTTGTTAATGTTTTTGCTTTTCCTCGGCGGGTGTGTTGTGTTTTATTTTTCTCGCGGGTGCTGGGAACACAGGAAGGTCAGCAGGAAGGGTCTGGCTGTCTGGCTGAGGACAGCTCCTCTGTCCTCAGTGCCTTTGGTGGTCTGTGCCGCAAGGCCTGTGGACCCTTCCTGGACCTTCAATAAATTAGGGGCGTTAGTAACCCTCCCCCTCTGCTTTGTTTCCCCACCTGGCCTCCCACCAAATCCCCATGGGATGGGAAGGGCCAGACCAAGCTCAGAAGCCCCTGGGACGCTAAAACCCCCTGGAGAGGACATGGTCCTCTGCATCACCCTGGGGGAAGGTCAGAAGTGTGACTATTTCCCTGAAGCTCAGACCTGACATGGTGACCACTCAGTGCTTTTCCATTCCTTCTAGGCCCATCTCCCTGTTCCCATTGCATCGATGGCAGCTCAGGAAGCTAGTGCAGGACACACCTCTTCCGGAACAAAACAGCTGCCAGAAGAGGTGCCCAGGTTGAGCAAGGATCGGAGCATTCTTCCTTCTGGATCAGGTCCAACTCTGGATCTTGACTATTGGCCCCAAGGTCACAGCTCAAGGCCCCTCCGCTCTCCCACAGACCTGTCTTTAATGGCTCTAGTCAGCTGTCCTTAGCAGTTAGCCTACTATTTTTAGCCTTTGGTCATGTTTTCTATGCTCTCCTGACCTTGGCCTAGAGCGGGCAGAGAGGAAGTTGCTCGTTTTCACTTTTTTCTACTTGCCTCCTCCCACCTGCCTCCTTGCAGTCTGTCTCACAAGCTACCGCCTCTGGGAAGTCTTCCTAACCCACCCTCGGGCTCCTCCCCGCACACCCAGCCGTGTCCCTGGCGGTGGCCTCCCGCGAGCTGCCACTCGTTTTCTCTCCAGCACCCTCTTCGCCAGTAAGCCTTTGTGCTCAGACACTCCGATGCATAATGGCAAATCAATCAGCTAGAAAATGGCTTGGAACTATCAGGTTTGTCAAAGCATTCAGGGAAATCATTTACTTTTTATGACTCAATAAGGCCTGGAGGCATGCAGATGGGGAAAATATCCACTAATGTTTTCTGCAGATAATTTGAAAAGTCACTTCTAGCAGATTGTGTCTCTTCTCTGGCCTGTGGGAGGGTGCCTGTCACGTGGCACCATAAATCTCACTGGCCGGGGCCCCTTGATGTGCGCCCTTTGCAGAGTGTGAGATGCGCCACAGAGGGGCTGGGCTGACCAATCAGAGCACGCATTTGCTGGTGAACTCAGTCATCTCCTGCTCTGAGCCACAAGTGGGAGGGACTTGTTATCAGAGAGAGTTCCAGGGCATTTGTTGGGCAAGGGCAAAATGAACTAGGTTTTGGAGCGTTATTTTTGGTAGCTGCTCCCGACCCATTCTGGTGGGGCATTAACACCCATGTGCAGTGTAGGCAGGAGGTTGGGGGGTCGGGGGAGGAGGCTTGAAAGGAGGAGGCTCATGAAGCCATGGACACGAGCCCTGAAGAACTCAGGCTGCCTGCCAGATGTTTTTCTTTCTTTTCTCCCGCCTCCCCCCCAGCCCCCCTTCATTTTGTTAATATTCATTTGGGCCAAGAGACTTGCTACCTATGGAAATTCTAGAAGCAGACAGCCTGGCTGAATGTCCTATGAAGTCTTCAGATGTGTTCAAGAGATGCTCCCAGGTGTGAGGGTGATTAGGTGGCTGCGTGTGTCCAAGGACATCTGTCCGTGGCTGAGATGGAGCAAAGCCAGGCCTGTGCTGCAGAGCAATGACAGCCAGAGGCCCGCTGAGACCCTCCTGTGCTGCTGGGCAAAGAAGAGAGCAGCACATCTCCATCACGCAGTGGGCGTGGGCCCCCAGAGTGGGCAGCCTGGGGCCATCGAGTGCTAAGACTTTGGGCAGAGTTTGAACTGTGCCTGGCCAAAGTGACTCCATTTATAAAAAGGGGAGAAGTAAACTCTATCCTGCCTGTTTTCCCCAAGGTGTTTATGGCAAACTGAGCTATTATAAGTGGACGTGGTATTTTGCAAAACAAAAATATCCTGCAAGAGGCAGGAATGAAAGATAAGGACTCAGGGCAAGGGCCACACGTGCCTTGTCTGGTCCTGTGCTCATACCTAGCCCTGTACCCGGTACGTGGTGTGTATGCAATAAATATATGTACAGATGAAAGGATGACAAAAATGTATAATTTTGGACCAGACAGTGGCCCATTTAGCCATGTCTTTTGACCCTAGTCACTCCCAACTTGAATATGCATCTGAAAGGGCCTTCTAAAACATAGCTGCTGGGGATCACCTGGGTGGCTCAGTCGGTTAAGCATACGACTCTTGATTTCAGCTCAGGTCACGATCTCATGATTTGTGAGATCAAGCCCTAGGCTAGCATCAGGCTCCGTGCTGTCAGCATGGAGCCTGCTTGGGATTTTCTCTCCCTCTTTCTCGGCTCCTCCCCTGCTCTCTCTCTCTCAAAATAAATAAATAAACTTAAAGAAAAAAAAGTAGTTGCTGGGTACCACCTCTCCTCTTCCCCCAGATTCTGATTCAGTGGGTCTGGGGGATAGAGCCAAAGAATGTGTATTTCTAACAAGTTCCCAAGCGATGCTGACACTACAGTTCGTGGACAACCCATCTCAGAGAACCACTGCTCTAAGCTAAGGATCAACAATTAGTGGCCAATCAGCTGAATGCAGCCTGGGGATGTGCTCTGGTTGGAAGGAAGGAAGGGAGGAAGGAAGGAAGGGAGGGAAGAAAAGGAAGGAAGGAAGGAAGGAAGGAAGGAAGGAAGGGAGAGAAGGACGGAAGGATGGACGGACACGAACTTTTCCAGCTGGGAGACAGTACCCTCCATTTTGCCTCTGTTGCCACCGCTCTTTATTATAATGGCGCCTGCAGGATTCCAACCGTTTGTTACGGGCCTGGCCCCCACGGCATCTGAGTGTACAATCTGTGATCTAAACTATACTTCAGCCTGCTTTCTCCTGGCCCGTCCTGGAGTTAGGAATTTAGTTCAGGCTCTGTTCAGGGGTTCTTCCTTGTAACCTGACACCGAGTGCCCCAGCCAGAGCCAGGTCTGCCGCCTACTTCCCGGGTGAGGAACGTCACACAGGACTCATCCTTCCTGGGCAGCGCCCACAGAGGGCACGGATGCTTTTGGGCTTACTCTCCAGGCACCCTTGAGTAAGGAGGGTGGGAGGGTTGAGCTCTCGCAAGTCCCGACAGGCCTATGATTGTGCCACCAGGTGCCAGCGGCCTCAAAGTGCTTAGTCCAGGTCCTGGGGTCCCTGCAGTTGCTTCTGCTTCATGGGGCCACTCTGCACACAGCCGGTAGTAGCTCCTAATCCAGCCACTGGAAGCCGAGTAACAAGCCTTGACCCTGCGGGGCCTACAGGGACCATCCGGGATCTGAGGGACAGGGGATAATCACATTTCAATGCCCTGTCAGGGCGCATGGGCAGCGTTCACTCTGTCTCTACTCAGGTGCATTGAACCAAACCAGGAAAACACTGGTCTAAGCCCCACCACACCCTCAAAGCCATTGACAGTGCTGCCTGGACAGCCAGTGGGCATGACTGTGATCTGGGATCAGATCTTGAGTCAGGTGTCTCAGATTTTGCCCTCAAGGGCACGTGGATAGAGGGCTCCCTCCTCTTTTTCCTTCCTGGTCTTAAACGTCTCTTCCTCAGGGAAGCCTTCTCTGGTCCTGAGAACGGGTTAGGCCTCTTCGTGGCTGTTCCCACAGCTGCTTGCACATCCCTTGTGATGCTCCCCGACTAGGGTTATGCCCTTCCCGTTAGAAGGAAGTGACTGTGTTTGTCTTGGGCACCTAGGCATCTCCAGCACAGCATCTGATATATAGTAGGCATTCAATATGTGTTTTATTTTTTTTTAACTTTTTATTTTATTTTTTTTACAAATAGTTTATTGTCAAATTAGTTTCCACATAACACCCAGTGCTCATCCCCACAAGTGTCCTCCTCCATGCCCATCTCCCCCCTCCCCCCACATCCATCAGTCCTCAGTTTTTGTCAGCTTTCAAGAGTCTCTCATGCTTTGCCTCTCTCCCTTTCCCCCACCATTTCCCCCCTTCTTCTCCCCCTTGTTCCTCTGTCAAGTTCCTCCTAATCCTCCTATACGTGCAAACATATGATATTTGTCCTTCTCTGCCTGACTTATTTCGCTCAGCATAACACCCTCAAGGTCCATCCATGTTGCTACACATGGCCAGATTTCATTGTTTCTCATTGCCATGTAGTATTCCATGGTATAGATAAACCACATCTTCTTGATCCATTCATCTGTTGATGGACACTTAGGCTCTTTCCATGTTTTAGCTATTGTGGAGAGTGCTGCTATGAACATTGGGGTACATGTGCCCCTATGCATCAGCACTCCTGTATCCCTTGGGTAAATTCCTAGCAGTGCTATTGCTGGGTCATAGGGGAGTTCTGTTGTTAGTTTCCTGAGGAACCTCCACACTGTTTTCCAGAGGGGCTGTACCAGTTTACATTCCCACCAACAGTGTAGGAGGGTGCCCGTTTCTCCACATCCTCGCCAGCATCTAGAGTTCTCTGATTTGCTCATTTTAGCCACTCTGACTGGCGTGAGGTGGTATCTCAGTGTGGTTTTGATTTGTATTTCCCTGATGAGGAGGGATGCTGAGCATCGTTTCATGTGTCTGTTGGCCATCTGGATGTCCTCTTTGGAGAAGTGTCTGTTCATATCTTCTGCCCATTTCTTCACTGGGTTGTTTGTTTTTCGGGCGTGTAGTTTGGTGAGTTCCTTATAGATTCTGGACATTAACCCTTTATCTGATATGTCATTTGCAACTATCTTTTCCCATTCCTTTGGTTGCCTATTAGTTTTGTGGGTTGTTTCCTTGGCTGTGCAGAAGCTTTTAATCTTGATGAGGTCCCAATCGTCTATTTTTGTTTTTGATTCCCTTGCTTTTGGGGATGTGTCAAGTAAGAAGTTGCTGCAGTGGAGGTCAAGGAGGTTGTTTCCTGCTTTTTCCTCTAGGGTGTTGATAGTTTCCTGTCTCACGTTCAGGTCCTTTATCCATTTTGAGTTTATTTTTGTGCATGGTGTGAGAAAATTCAATATGTGTTTTAAAAGTTAAACCTTTTTGTATGTGTATTTTGCCACACTTAAAAAAAAATTTAAGGGGTGCCTGGGTGGCTCAGTCGGTTAAGCACCCAACTTCGGCTCAGGTAATGATCTCACAGTTCGTGGGTTCAAGCCCGATGTCGGGTTCTGTGCTGGCAGCTCAGAACCTGGAGCCTGTTTCGGATTCCGTCTCTCCCTCTCTCTCTGCCCCTTCCCCGCTCATGCTCTATCTCTCTCTGTCTCAAAAATAAAGAAACTATAAAAAAAAAATTAAAAAATTTTAATATCTGGGCCCATCCCAGATCAATTAAATCAGAATCTCCAGGGCCCGGCCTAGGCATGACTATTTTAATAGGAGAATAAAAAGCCATGCAGCTAAATGTTAATTAGAGGGAATTTTTGTGTGTTTGTGATTTTTATAACTGAGGAAAAGCAAAAACAAAAAAGAAAACAAAAACAGAAAAACAAAAATCAGAAAAACCCCAAACCCCGTAAAGAGAAAAATGCATAAGAGAACAAGTTAATTGTTAATTAGTAAGTTAGCAAGTTAATTGAGGTCAAGTGAGACCCAGACTGAGCTGAAGTCAGTTCTAGGCTTCTTCTGGTTTTGACCCTTTCTTTGCATATGTCTCTTATTGGCACCAGCTACCCCGCTTCTCAACATAGGAACCTGTTTGCCAGGAGTGAAGAGCACTGGGCCTTGGCTAACATGGCCCAGAGGACCAAGGTTTGGGAGTCGGGAAAGCCCTGGACCTCAGGAGCCCACATAGACACAACTCCAAGGCCAAGCCCAGGGGCATCCCCGGCTGGCGACGAGCTGAGGGCATATTACCTCCTCCATATCTTTCTGTTACTTCCACCTTGGTCCACAGAGATTTTCTGAACTTGTCTAAGTCACACTCCCCTACTGTCTCAAGTTTAACTCAGACTGTTGGCAAACAGACTCTTTTTAAAAAAAATTTTTTAAAAATGTTTTATTTATTTCTGAGAGAGAGAGTGTGTGTGTGTGAGCAGGGAAGGATCAGAGAGAGAGGGAGATACAGAATCTGAAACAGGCTCCAGGCTCTGAGCTAACTGTCAGCACAGAGCCCAACGTGGGGCTCGAACTCACGAACCATGAGATCATGACCTGAGCCAAAGTCAGACGCTTAACCGACTGAGCCACCCAGGTGCCCCAAACAGACTCTTATTAAATTCACAAGGGGCCATCAGAGCAGTCGGAACCACTGTAAAAGGGTGAGCCCACAACTGTACGCTGCCTGCAGGTGAATACTGCACGTGGGTTTTTGGGACCCCTGTTCGCCCACCAGGGTGGGTCTGTCAATCTAGTTTCCACCTGTGGTCATTTTCAAAAGGCTTTGATGGCCTGTCAGCTTCTTACTGAAACTCATTTAAACTCTTTTCTTCTTCCATGTAGAGTAATCACTGTGCTGGGTGTTTTCCACTTTTGCCTCCAGATCCACTTTCCACCCTGTGGCCTACAGGCGATCTCAGCGGATCGCATTAACCGGGTCCCCTTGTTCTCTGGCTTCCTGTTGGGTTTGGCCAATGGGAGGCCCTGGCAGCGGACCAGAGGGCGGGAGGAGAGAGAGGCTGGGTAGTCAGTCTCCTCGTTCCCTCTCCGCTGGGTAGTGGGGTGGTAGTGACAGCTCTCCTCTGCTGAAGGTCATAGGCCATTGCGGACTCTCTCCCCATAACTATAGATCTCCTAATCCTGGGGGTGGCTTGAGGCCTAGGAATGGTCACAGTGCCGGTCCCAGGATGCTTTGCCCTGCCTTGTTGGTTTCTCTTCCTGCCCATTTGTGCCCCTTGGGCAGCTCCCCGCACTCACCCCTGTTGAGGGTGCTGCCATCTCTCCTGCCCAGAGTCTGGCTGACATGGTTACTTGCACCGTTCTGATTAGGATGTGCTTATAGACGCTTCTTTCAACTGGTCAGATGCAGTGAAGCCAAGGTTATGAGTATGACCCTTGCGTGGGCTGGTTGGCTGTTTTCAGCTTTGTCCTGGTGCCCTTTGCTTCCTCCCTTGAGTCCAGAGAGGTTGGGCATCTCTGGGGCTGTAACACAGCTCTTGTTTCCTGAGCACCTTCTCTGCACAGGCCCTGGATTAGGGGTCATCCTCAAGTCTTTTCCTACCTCCCATCCTACAGGGTAGGGACTATCTCCTCCTTCCTACAGATGAGAGAACTGAGATCCAGAGAGCTTGTGTAGTTTCCCTGAGGTCACACAGCAACTTTGGGGGAGGGGAATAGGATTTAGGTTCACATTTTCATCAAAGCTGGTGTGCTCTTCGTCGGGGTCGGCTGCCTCTATGTGCAAACGTTTTAGTACAACTCGAAAAGTCTACTGTTAGTGAGTCAATTCTACAAATACCGCTGGTAAACCAACAGCGCACGGTGGTGGGAGCTGCTCTGCAGAGTTTGAACGATGCAGAAATACTTGGACACAACAGGGGATCTTGACTAGACAAGGCAGTCCCCAGGCTGCACTGTGTGACATCCGCAGACCGTTCTGGTAGTGTTCCATGTAACCTGGCCTTGTCTGGACAAGTCCTTCTCAGGAAGTCCTACGGGCTCCATTTCCCGAAATAATCCTCAAGATGACCACGTGGAACGTTCTGCACCCTGGCTGGAGTCCTGGTCTCAATAATCAATAATCCTGGTCTCAATAATCACTCCAGAATCACTTGTGTGTCTCATCTCAGTGCCTGGGGTTTGTGACCGAGTGATTCAAGACCCTCGGGTCTCAGAAAGGATGGACTCAAAATACACTTATGTCTCAGGAACTTCTTTCTTCCTTTTTTTTCCAAGTTTTCCAAGAAACTTCTTGGTTGTGCTATTCAGATCCTTCATTCTTATCAATAGTTTGCCCTTCTGTCTTGAAGCCTTAGGATTTTAAAAAGGAAACTGAACAATCGCCCAGACTCACATGCAGCATCTTGACTCAGCTGTGCTTTTTGNNNNAAAAAAAAAAAAAAAAAAAAGGTCTGGATACAGGCTAATGACTTAAAAGTCAAAGGAACTCCCCTGAAGAATGACATTTTAGTTACTAACATAACAATGATTTTATAGTTTGAAGATAATGTGCTTTACAATCATGTTTATTATTTCCTTTTTCCTAATCATGTTAAATTATAACGGTAATGATGGCTATTTTCATTCGATAAATATTTATTGACTGCTTATTATGTGCAAGGCACCTTGTGGATAAACATCACCCAATGGAAATACAATGTGAGCCACAGATGCAAGCCAGGTATGCAAACTGATTATTCCCAGGAGCCACATTGAAGAAGTGAAAAGAAACTTGTGAAGTTAATTTTAATAATATGCTTTATTTAACCCAGTATATTCAAAATATTATTTCAACATATAATTAATATAAAATTATGTATGTGATATTTAGTGGCATTTTTAAAAATTTTGAGTCTTTGAAATCCAGTGTGCATTTGACACATCTCATCTTTCTTTTTAATTTTTTTAAAAATATTTTTATTATTTCTAGGAGAGAGAGAGAGACAGCATGAGCAGGGGAGGGTCAGAGAGAGAGGGAGATACAGACTCTGAAATAGGCTCCAGGCTCTGAGCTGGCAGTCAGCACAGAGCCCAACACGGGACCCGAACCCACGAACCGCGAGATCATGACCTAAGCGAAAGTCAGACGTTTAACCGGCTAAGCCACCCAGGTACCCCTTTTTAATTTTTTTTTTAAGAGAGAGAGAGGGGCAGCAGGGGAGGGGCACGGGGAGGGAGAGAGAGAGAGAGAGACAGTCTCAGGGAGGCTCCACGCTTAGTGAGGAGCCTGACATAGGGCTCCATCCCACGACGCTGGGATCATGACCTGAGCCAAAATCAACAGTCAGATGCTCAACTGACTGAGTCACCTAGGCACCCCTCACACAGCACATCTTGAGTGGAAGTAGCCACTTGTTCATTAGCCACATGTGGCTTGCGGTTTCCATATTGGACAATGCAGTTCTAAAGAAAAGATTGTTTGCCTGAGAACTGAACGATTAACTATTATTTTGAGCACGAATCACATTCCCATGTAAGGTCACCTAACTTTTCCACAGTATTAGAATTGCAACCCAAATGTCCCAGGAGAATTAATTCACCGAGTGTTAAAAAGCACACACTAGGTGCTTACTTACCCATTTCTACCTGTTTATTAGCCTTGAGTAAAGCAGTTTCTTATTACCCTAGAGTTATTTGATATGTAAATTAGGGACCATTTCCTCCAAGACCCTGATTTTTTCCCCTTGTCGCTATTAAATTTAAATTACTTCAGCAAACTGGGGCATGGAGCTTGCCAGACTATCCCTGTTTCTGTGTCCAGTCGGCTACTGTGACTTCCTACTTTTGCCCCTGACAACAGCGGGACCTCAACCCAAGGTGACCAAGACTTTCGAACCCTCCTGATGGTCTGAGTTAGCAGCAGACCTTCTCAGAGAAGTGAGCTAAGGGGACACTCCCAGACTCACCCCATGCACAGGCCGAATACCGTCCTTTTATCAGGGAAAGCATGTCTTCCCACCACGCACCTCTAACCCACCTGAGCCGGTGGAGGCAGATTGGTGTGAGCGTCTCTTACCCGGGATCGCTGGTGCTTGTGGTAGAAGTCGGTCATGTTAAAATCATCCAGATCAAACAGCAGGCTTTGCCTACACATTTCGCAGGTCTTCACGGCACCTAGATCCGCTCCTTAAATTAAGGAAGGCTTTGTTATCCTGGGTCTCTTTGTGCTGACATTTTGGGAGTGAACTTGCGTATGGTATGAATTCTGAATTTCAGTGACGTCTTTAAAAACTTTTTTATCTTTTATTTATTTTTGAGACCAAGAGAGACAGAGCATGAGTCGGGGAGGGGCAGAGAAAGAGACACACACAGAATCCAAAACAGGCTCTGGGCTCTGAACTGTGAGCACAGAGTCCAACGTGGGGTTTGAACTCACAGTCTGCAAGATCATGACCTGAGCCAAAATCGGACGCCTAACTGACTGAGCCATGCAGGCGCCCCTTGGTGACCTTTTTAAAGTCAGCCATTGTCTGTAGAAAAGGACCTTGAATCTGAGATCTGGAAAATTTCCTCCAAAATCATTTTCGTTATTATGCATGCAAGCTTCGTATAAGTGAAATTCTCATGACTTTTAAATAATAGGTCTTGCTTTCTGTTTAAATATAAATACACTGGTTCATAAAATTGCAATTGCTACACGGAGGCAGAGAATCTGTTAACACTGGTGTTTGCCAAAAGAGTGAATATTGGCCTATGTTGTTGTTGTTTTTCTGACCTAACACAAGTCCAAGGAAATATAAATGATGACCACACTGATGGCAGAATTCTCAGTCTGTGGCTTAAATATTTGCCTTTACTCTCGCCCGGCTGCCTTCCCACCTGAGAGAGTTGAGGGAGCCAGGGGCCATGTATGGAATAGTACAGCAGTCTCTGTGGCCAGCACCTGATTCAGCCTCATCTGGGAAAAGAAACATGAGAAGTCTTCCTTTGTTGCTGTGGGGTTGTTGGTTTTTTTAAATTTTTTAAATTTTTTGTTTTTTTAACATGCGTTCTACATTAGCATTTTTCCTCCACTTAGTCTATTCCCCAAAGCAAAGATGGAAGATGCAGAGACTCTGCTGCGTTGAAGCAAACGCTATGCCCAGTGTCTTTTCCCCCCGCGCGTAGGCGCTGTGGTATTGCTACTGATGTCCTGGTGTTTTTTTAATGCATTAGGAGCTAGAGGACTGGTTAGTTACCTACATTTATTTGGGAAAGATGCGGTTGGTGCAGTTTTGTACCCCAGGTCTACTTTGCCTCTCTGGGGACATAAAGAAATAGTACGTGATAGAGAGCTTCAAACGGCAAGGATGAATGCTAATCCCGTGTCTGCCTTTTGTTTGCTTGATTTTTTTTTTCTTTTTAGTGCCTTTCTGTAGTGCTTTAGGCTGCTGAGTGTCCCATGTGTCTTCCGATCTTGATCCCACTCAACACACCCCTACTGACCCTGGCGTTTACAAGCATTTAGCAGCACTTTCATTGCACATTTCACGAGCGATCTTTTCCTGAGCTAGATGTTTAATTGGCCCAAATTTGTAGTAAGGTAAAACACTGCATGACAGGGTCATTAGCGGCCAAGATCCCTCTGTTTCCTCCCTGCCTGAAGGACTGAGTACCGAGCTCACTAGGTGGAGATGTGTTTAAGCAGCTTGCATGGTGGGCCTAGGTTTGTTTCCCCTGCTCGGGAAGGTGCAGAAGGTGCATAAGGAATCAGGGAGGAGACGGTTAATCTGATCATCCCACTGTTCATGTCTCTTTCTCTGGAGGGGGCATGGCCAACTCCCCATGGGGACAGGATAAATCTCTTAGGTCTCCCAGGCTGCCTGGAAGAATGATAACCCAGGAGAAGAACAAGTAAAGCCTGTTCATAGCTTTACTGCTATGCGGTAAAAGGTTTTCAGGGAGTTGTCTCTGAAAGACAGAGCAGCTATTTAGTAATGAGCTCTTTGCATTGCTGTTCTCTGTTTTGGGTTTTTGTTTGTTTCTTTTTGTTTGTTTTTGTTTTTTTTTGGTTTTTGTTGTTTTCAAGTTGCCCTTCTTCCTAAAACCATGTTTTAAAGACCCCCCCCTCCCCGTTTTCTGCCAAGAAAACCACAGCTGACCTACCCATGCGGCTGTATTTAGGTTATAACCTCCCCAGGGAGTTGAGAAAGGGCTTTACACCCAGTTACAAGAGCTGCAAAAGACGGAGCTGACAAAGCCAGCACATGGAAATCTCTCTATCTAATACGGTTCTAGAAAATTAGATCAGTGCTCTTTTCCTGCCCCTACTGGCAAATGCAGCTTTGCTCAGTTTCTTAGGTGACACCCTCCTTCCCCCACAAATAGAAGGGCGCAGAACTGTTTTTGCCAGGTGTCTATTAGCGGGCATGGCTGCTGTGTGCTTGCTGAGGTTCAACCACTGACCTATTTTAGTTTCCTTCCTCCTGAGAGGGAATCTTAACATCTCTGCGCAGGCTCCAGTGGGGTAGGATTCAAGAGCATGGCCAAGAGTCTTCTCTTAGACTTGGAAAACAAATTCACTTCCTTCCCATAATTTAAAGGCAGCATTTAGACCTGCTACTATCCATCAGGGCTGTAAGCAAGAGCCCTGGGCTCAGGGGCCATGGTTCTTCCGGCTACTGCTTACGGAGGAGAGGGAACGGTTGTCCCGGCTCGGAGTCCTACACGGTGGTATTTCATAGTAATTACATGTTGGCGCCCATTCACCGCTTCTGCTTCCCCACCTACCTGATGTTATTTTCACTTTCAGCCACTTTTTCAGGCACTCCTGATGAACAAACCGCAGGCTTCCCACACAGCCGCAAGGCTCCAAGAGGGGGTTGGTTGGGGAACCCCCGGCTATCTGACAGATGCGACACAAGTCTCCCTCCTCCTCGGAGTCCTCCTCCAGGAGACTAAATAGAAAATAAGCCCTGGTGAGCAGGGGTCTGCACATTTGCAGTTTCTACAAACTACAAATACCACTTCCTGTGACATTCAGGGGGGAGGCCCCGCCAGGACTCCCCAGGTCCCCTCCTCCCTGCCATCCTACTGAAAATTCTTCCAGGTTACTGATAGCAGGTGCACAAAGACTTGTATTGAGCTCCTCTGCAGGTACTGGTACGTGTGAGCTAACCAGGAGAACCAGTGGTACCACCGTAAATCTAGAGGTGTAGGACGGGGCTACAGAGGAAAGCCATGGAAACGCCTGGGCGCCCCTTCCCCTGTCCTGGCCACTGTGAAGGAGTTGGCGGTGTGGTGTGTTGTTGAGTAAATGAGATTTGCGGGCAGGGGACCTGGGTTTGAGGCTTGCCTCTGAAACGTGTGGGTTTGGTGACTCTGGACGAGTTCTTGAAGCTTCTCAGTTCTCTGTTTCCTCAGGTATAAAGCCATGTGATGCCAATACCACCACTACCTACCTAACAGGGTCAGGGGCAGCCTGGATGCAATGATGGCGGTGTCACTGATCTGCAAAGTGCATCGAGTGTCTGGCAAAGTATTTGCACACAGAGACCCCTCAATAGATGTTGGTTGGGATGATGATGAACCAATGAACCTGGACATGAACTCGCCAATAGCATAATACTTGCCGAGAAATTTTGCCAACATTCCAGAATGTAAGCTGCTGGAATCCGATGAAGATGGGATTAGTGAAAATATAAGCAGATATGTTTGTGTATAATCAGTGGTGAGTGAAGACTAGCTGGTTGATATTCATGTAGAGAGACCCTTAAGAAGCGTAAGCTTGTTCCTTAGAATCCTCATGGCCTGGGGACTGTCTGGTCAAGGAAAAGAAACTGGCTAGAGACTAAAATCAAAGGAGAGGAAGAAATGGGCATTGCTCTGGAGACAGAAGTATGTTCTCAGTTTCTTAAGAGACCTTCCTCCTCAGGAAAGAGAAGTCAATGAAAAGAAACAGAATTATAGTTTTCTATTATGGGCACAAGCAAAAGAAGAGTTAGACCATGTTTTTCAAAGACTCAGTATCTCTAAGATGTCAGTTCTCCCCAGAATAATCTACAGATTCAACTCAGTTTCAGTGAAAATCCCAACAAGCTGATTCTGAAACGTGCGTAGCCCAGGACTCTTCAGGAACAAAGTGGGGAGATCTATCAAAGTGCACCACTGGCTACCAAAACTTAGAAAAGCTACAGACATTAAGATGATGTCGTGTTGGATTCAGGAAAAACAAAAAAGAGCAACAGACCAGAATAGAGAGCTCTGAAACAGACTCGTACATTTATAGTTATAGGTTATGTTATATATGCTATAAGTCCTTCAGTTGAGCAAGGAAAGATCTTGGGACAATTGGGCATTCATAAAACGTACCTCACATCACATATTAAACATCACTTCACATTTAAGTCCAGAATCCATTTCACACTAAGCCCTAAGTGTTCAAAGTGAAACTGTAGAGATTTTAGAAGAAAGTAGGAAGAATATCTTTGTTTTTTAATTTTTTAAATGTTTGTTTATTTTTGAGAGAGAGAGAGACAGAGCATGAGTGGGAGGGGGGCAGAGAGAGAGGGAGACACAGGATCCGAAGCAGGCTCCAGGCTCTGAGCTCTAGAGCCCGACGTGGGGCTCGAAATCATGAACCATGAGATCATGACCTGACCCGAAGTGAGTCCAAGTGCCCCAGATAGATAGAATAGCTTAATGACCCTCTGTTCGGAAAGGATTTCTTCATCAAGATAACAAGATACAAATCACAATCCATAGAGATGGATATATTTGACTTCATTAAAATTAAGAATTTATTTTCATTAAAAGACATCAATCTGGCTCAGTCAGAGGAGTGTGTGGCTCTTGGAATCTCAGGGTCGTGAGTTCAAGCCCCACGTTGGGTGTAGAGATTACTTAAATAAATAAAAAATTTAAAAAAAAAAAAGCAAAGGTATGATAAATGCAATGCAAGAATGGTTTCCTGGGGGCAGAAGGAGTGGGAGGGGGTAGAGGAGACGGGGTGGGTGAGGGGCTCAAGGGCTCCAGTAAAGTTCTGTTAGCTGGAAGCTAGGCACAGAGGTATCTGGGTTTTGCTTTATTTTGAATTCTCTAATTATTTGTGTGCATTAAACTAACTAAGGAAAATTTTTTGAAGAGTATAAGTGGCATTGAGAAATGGGCTTGAAATATTTAAATGAGGCATATTATAAAATCTGAGCCAATCTTACTAAAAATTGCATTTATATGCAAAGATAAAAGACGGGAAGCAAAGTTTTTTATAGTGCTTGTCTCTGGATCCTAGGATTACAGGTGATTTTTCCTTTAAGTTTATATTTTTCATATTTCTTAGAATGAACATTTTTGAGACAAACAGAAAGGCATAGGTTTATTATATACAGAAAAAAAGGTGCCTGATAGACGAAGTACATAACTCATAGCTGTTTAATGCATTGCCATGCTGAGAAGCGGGTGTATTTTTAAAAGAAATCATTTTTAGCTCCAAGGCATCTTTGGGATGGTGGAAGACCAGACTCTTGACAAGTGGGTCTGAAGCTGTATTTTTGGGCAGGTGTAGATGGGTGAGTGTGAGGCCTTTTGGCCCTTAACCATGAGTCAGTGGGTCTGCTGGTAGCTCCTGTAATAGGGAAAGGGAGAGGTACTGTTAACTGGAGAGTGACTTAATTTCTGCAGCTGGGTAACAGACCTCAAGGAGTGATAGGTGTGTGTCCCTGTCCCCCGTGTCCCAGCTTACCCTCCTGCATTCTAATTCATTGCCTTGGAATTTCCCCACTCACAATGAATATCAATAGGATAATTAATGGTCGAAATGAGCCATTCTAAAACACACAAAGGCGGCTTGCATTCACAGAATCCATTTCCAGATCAGTTAGCCAACATCAGGGCAGTAACACCTATCGTAAAGGAAACAGTCGAATCCTGACATGGTGTCCGGTGATGGCTTTAAAAGGCGTCAGATTTCATACACTGTGGATATTGTGAAATATCCCCAAATCATCTTATAGGACAGGAAGATCAAAGAAAAGGGCAATCCAGAAAAAAAGACCTGTTTCTCTCTCGAGCGTGAGAAAGAACACGCAAAATGCGAGCACTGGTTACCCCAGCATAGCCCTTCAGAGAACCAAGGTAACCATGGTAACGGTTTGGGACAAGCCTTTTGGTTGGAAAGATTCAAATTCCAGAACTGTGGGTTGGATTTACACAGAGTCCCATGAGGGAGAGCTGGTGAACTTCAAGTGTGGAGGGGCTCAATCTCTGGGGAGATAGCAAACTTTCCATAAAAGATCCCGAGAAGATCCATGAGAAGAGCCAGCCCTACGTAGCAGTCAAAAATCCCTTATGTCTAGCCAACCTGCCTTCCTTAAAGTTATGGTATTCAAGGAAAAAACATTTGGGGAATACTGGAGAGACTGAGCTGGAACACCAAACTTTTCCTCATAGATACATACATTTTAAGAGCAATAAAATACACAATTTTGTCAATAAAAGCAATCATTAAAATGTCAAGGAAGGGCCTATCTAGGATTTAAAATTTCCATGAGGCTCTAATGAAGGTACTGCTTATTTCTACCTGGGAAAAAACGGAATGAAAAAAAGTATATACATATCATTATGAAAATTCCTCACCTTTCTTGCAATTTCTTGAGTTTCTCGGGGTTTGCCTTTATCTTATTGGCCTCCTTTTCATCTGTGAAAGCAAAGGCTGCCATTCTGTTCCCATTATCATTTTGATTTGGGAAATCAGAGACTGCAAAGAAAGTAAAAGGTATGTTTTCTTGCAAGGACCTGGGCACATGCAAATGGCCTTGTAAGTTCATTCTTGATGGAGAGGAGCTGGAAGACTCCACCAAGGACAGGTTGCTTTGAGGATTTAATGAGAGCTCTTCTGTACTTGCTGGAGCCCCCTGGGATGGGTTTGTTAAAGTAATATCTTCTCCCCTGACATCAAATTCATATGCTCTGTTTACTGGAAAATAACTGTGGTTTTCAGCACTGGCGAGTGGATTCCTATTTCTAATGGGGGAAAGTGGTTGGCGAATATTAAACCTTGAGTTTCCCTCTGGGTCTGAACCGTGAATGAACGCAGATGACATTGGCGAGTCTCCTAGAATATCATCTCTCATGGCAGGATGCATTAATGATCCAGGAGTGGTATAAGATGAATTCACTGGTGATCTTGGAGCTGTTGGTCTACCAGAAAGAAAACAGTCAAGAGAATTACTAGAACTGTTTAAATAGGCATGCCAATCTCTTTTGTAATCACAGGCACCAGGCCTATCTCCCATGGAGGTACAATCTCTAAATCCATTTTCAGCACTGAGGTCCTCATCTGGACGAGCTGTGGATTCAGTGTCCCATGAAGGACAGGTGTTTTTCTCATGTTCACCGTCATCGCTGTCATTCTTCTTAGGAGGCCCTCCATCAGGCGGCTTGGGGTCTTGAAACACCGTTGCCTCCCCAGAAAGCTGGTCTGTCACTGGCTCCATCGCATTGCTCGTTCTTAATGAGCCACGACTGGCCTCAGTCCTTCTTACTGCATTAGCTCTGCCATTTTTAGGACTTTCTTCAAAATTTTTACTTTTGGCCTGAGTGGCTGATGTCCTAAGAAACTGACTTCTCTTACGACTGGGAGGAGAATGAGGGGGGCTCAGACCAACCAACAAAAGTTCTTCCTTTATGAGGGTCTCCTCTTCGCTGTTATCATTTTCTCCTCCAGGGTCTAATGATAAAATGGAATAAAGGCCTTCATCTCTGAACCTGAAGGGTGCCCTTCTTGGCCCTCCCGTGGTGGTGGTTAGGAGTGGTGGCCCCAAGGACACACTCAACACTTGAGGGCTGTTTGTTCCTTGGAAGGCCTGAGATAGGCCCGGATGTGGCTCATTCTGGGAAAGGACACTCAAGTCTCCTCTTTTGGCTCTCTCAGGGGTATTCTCAGTCATAGTCGTTAGCTGTGAGGACGGGGCTAAGTGTCTTCTCTCTTGAGTTGGTCTCTTCAGCTTGGTGCCACCTGCCCACATTGGGCCCTCTTGTTGGACTATTGGACCTGCATGGAGAAAAGACAAGTTTTATCATGCTTCTATGTATCTATCTTTCATGGATGAAAGAGCCAGAACAGTAAGGGTGAGAGTCCCTCAAGGCAACGAGTAGCCTAGAGAAGAAAATCTGTTAAACGAGTTGGAGGTACAAAAGCAGGCCAGTAGAGGTAGCTTCATTTTACCGCTTGGGGATTCTCCTTTGTACATTTGTGGAGCTCGGGCTGGTTCTGGGGAGACAGGGTGACCCTGAGGATACAGGTCTTTTTTGTGGAAGCTTTGAGAAGACTGTCTAGTCCAGGTCAGTCAGGGCTGATCATGGGGAAATCTCTCAAATGATAGTTTTCATAACAGTGTTATGGATAAGGACACTTTTCTGCATAAACCACCAGTGCTTCTCATCTGGATTCATTCAACATGTATTTATGACCCTCCTGCGCCATACACAGCTTTAAAAAGTCTTAAGAAAATATACTCTATCTGGGAATATTGGGAGGAAGGCTCTAGAAGCTGGTGTCCAGGTACCCTGATGATTTGGATTACGTTTACTTCTTAGTGCGATAAAAATTATAACGCTCTCATGAGATCATTACCTTTTCTTTGTCACTAGCTCATAGTCGATTTGTAACCTTGAGCGATAATAGAATTCCTCCTCCGCCCCCTGATTCTAAAGTACGAAGAGATGTATGGAAAAGAGGACACAAAGTGTCCACATGGGTAGGAATTTCTAGTGGTGAAGTCACTTGGTCAAAATTTGCCTTATAAAAACAATGAATAAGCATAACTTACTGAGGGCTTATACGGAATGAGCCATACTAACTTTGTTACATACACACATGTGGGCCTCAGAATCCTATGAAATAGGTACCACAATCACACCACTTTATAACTGAGGGCACCCAGGCTTAGATCACATAACTTACCAAGGTCTTATTTCTAGTAAGTAAGGGCGCGATCATTCAAACTCCAGCCTGCCTGACACTATGGTTTGTGTTAACCCCAACCCTGTGTCTACCTGCCCACCCCCCCCCAGCCCCCGTAGCTGGACTTCCAATTTCCTTGTGAAAATGAGTATCCGTTTAATTCATTGTGATGTGCGTGTGCTGTTCAGGGTTTTGTTTTGTTTTGTTTTTTAACCCTCTCAGTGCAGATAGGACACTGAAAATACCCTGATTCTACTTCTCTTGCTTTCCTCCGGACGTCAGCCTCTTCCCAGCCTCACCCCCGACCTCCCCTCATGCTATCCTGCAGGATCTGATGAGATGCTGTGGTCCTTATCATTTACCTTCCGGAGCCATTCACCCCCTAGAGTGGACAGGACTCCACAGGTTTGGAAAGGCCTGTGTGGTAATAGCTCCGGCAAGTGAAATGCAAATCCTTGGAGCATTCGGCTCAGCCAAGGGCCAAGTCAATACTGACTCACTTTAATCGAGGGCCTCCCGGGAACACCAGCTTCTAAGTCCTAATACTCTCTAAGCCTCTTTTATTGTTAACTGCATGGGACACTCAGCGACGCAGTGCGAATTTTTACTCATCAGCTCTTCCAGAAATCAGTTAAGCTCTCCCAATCAGGCCCCTCATGGGGTTTTATAAACCCCAGTAAGAGATGTATCAGCAATTCCAGGAAGCTCTGAGCAGCTGGCTGTGTGTGTATTAGGAGTGGAACTGGCATGCCCACTCAGACCCTGTTTTGGGGGGACAAGTTCTTCTACATGACTAACTGAATTTTCTTGATGATTTTTTTTTTTTTTTTTTTTTTTTTTGAGAAAAATTGATACAGAAGATTCAGAAATGCAGGCTCCGGTCAATTACTTTTCATTCTGAATTTGATGAAGTGCCTCGGAGATTAGCTAACAAGTTGCTGGAACCTGATTCTTCCCGTCTGTCCTGGAACACACAGCTGTCCCTCGGCCCTGAGCCGATTTAGTCTGGGCATCAGGAGACACCTAAGCAAAGTGATCGGCTAGGGCACCCTCTGCAAAATGGAACTGGACACTCCACAGGAACCACAAGCTGGTTTCAAGGAAGCCAGGGAGCTGTCGCCCAGCAACACTGGCTTCTGAATGCTACAGGGTGGCTCCTGTGTATCCCCAAAACACCCCAGGGAACGTGTCTTCACTCTTCTTTGGCACCACCACTGCTTTCCTCTTTCAAGGTTCAGTCAGTTCTTCCTTGGTGTGTTTCCCCTAAAGGTGACAGACTGTGCCATTGTACACATACGCTCTTTGAACCCTATTTCTTTTCTTTTTTTTTTTTTAATTTTTTTTTTAATGTTTTATTTATTTCTAGGAGAGAGAGAGAGAGAGACAGCGTGAGCAGGGGAGGGTCAGAGAGAGAGGGAGTCACAGACTGAAGCAGGCTCCAGGCTCTGAGCTGGCAGTCAGCACAGAGCCCGACGCGGGGCTCGAACCCACGAACTGCGAGATCATGACCTAAGCGAAAGTCGGACGCTTAACCGACTAAGCCACCCAGGCGCCCCCTTTGAACCCTATTTCTTGCATCTATCAGATAGGGAGCAGACTTCATAGCACTCGGGCTGGGAATAAACACCCTATTTGGTATGCCAGGATGCACTATTCATAGACGAGGCCCTACAGAGTCTGCTGAACATGTCTTGGGCCCTGTGTGGACTCCAGCTCGGAAGGGAGGGGCTCTCATTTCCAGAAGTTCAACCAGGTGCAGCTGAACGTTCAAGGGGCAACAAGGTGAAACCAGAAAAGGCATCCATCCTCACTGTCTTGGTCTAGGCCTCCTCACGTGCTTGACCAGTCAGTCCTTTCCTACGATCCAACAACCGTATTCTTCTGCCCATTTTCCTCTGGTTACACAAGCAGCTGATGTTTCTTTGGAGAAAATATGGGACTTCCAGAAGAGGACGAAGAAGAGATGAAAGTCACCTGCAATCTAAGCCTCAGCTGGCCCTTGCTCCCGTTCTGGAATTCAGCGGTGGGTTGCAAACCCAAGACCCCTGGGCCATTTTCATCCTGCAGTCGTGCTTTGCCTCACCCTCTGAACACTGAGCTCACCGCCCTTAGGTGGGGCCAGTAGGTTCTAGTTTACTCCATCCCCTTGGCCTTGGGTATGTGTTTCTCCTGCCATTTTCACCTGTTCCCCTGAAGGCATTTGAATTTACAAGTCAGCGCTCTTACCTAGAAATACTTGTTTTCAAAAAAGCCAAAACTGGAATATTCGGGTACATACAACTTTACGTCCTGCTTTCTTTCCCTAAACCTTTTTATTGTGAGCATTATCTCTTGCTATAAATTCAATTACTCTTCAAGAACAGGGTGTTAAGTACAGGTTAAGATACATTATATAAATGTATCATAATTTGTTTAACTCTCCTCCTATTCTTGCGTATATACGTGGTCTTGTGGTGTTTGCTGTTACAAATTACACTCCGATAAATGTCCTTGCTCCTACATCTTTGACTACCTGTCTTCTTAGAATAGGTTCACAGGCGTAGAATTGCTAGGTCAGAAAGTATGACCCTTTTAAAGACTTTCCACACATGTTGCCTAATTCCAGTTTGTACCAAATTACCCTACAGGTAGGATATGAAAGCGTCTCTTAAAGCTGTGTCGCCAGCAACTCCTGCCAAGGGCTTGGCATGACATCGACACTCAGTGCCCAGGAAACGTTGTTCGTTCCACCACCAGTATTGGGTATTATTTTTAAAACTTTGGCCAGTTTCATAGGCCAAATTGAACTCATGCAAATTTCCATTTATTACTTAGTGAGGTTCAACTTGTTGTTTTTTCTTCCAAATGTTTATTAGCTATCTGCATTTCCTCTGTGAAATTGTCTGCTGTGCCTCTTCCCAGTTCTCTACAAGGTATTCATGGATTTTCTTATTGATTTGTAAGAGCTTTCTATATATTACCTCTTTGTCACATTGGCTTCACATTTCTCATGGATGCAATTCAAACACCTGGCTCCTACTCCGGTTTCTACAAACCACTTTAGAATGTGAGAGAAAGAACGAAAGAGAGACTAGCGAGGAAAAAACATTGAGGGAAGACAAGGAGCCCTTATCCTTACATAATAGAAAGCTCAGTATATACTAGAAAATTGGGACGAATTCTCAGTGAATCTCAGGATAACAGCAGATGCCTTCCAGGTATAGGTGGAGGATTGTATGAGCCTCATGGGGAGCCTGACCTTTCAAATAACATTCAGGGGTTTATTAGGACCACTGGCGCAGCGCAGGCCAGGAACTAATAGTAATTTGGTGCCTATTATAGCTAGGTGTTGGTCAGTGTATTATTTCCTTTAGTTATGATAGCAATGCAAGTGAGGTAGATTATATCATCTTTATTTTTTCAAGTCTATTTATTTTTATTTTTTTTTTTAGAGAGCATGAGCTAGCAGGGCAGGGGTAGAGGGAGAGAATCCCAAGCAGGCTCTGCACTGCTGATGCACAGAACTCAACACTGTGAGACCCCACGGACTGTGAGATCATGACCTGAGCCAAAGTCAAGACTCAGACACCTAACCTACTGAGCCACCCCGGTGCCCCCTCATTATCATTATTTTAAGGCTGGGGAACTATAACCCAGAGTGGCTACTTGACCAGCCCAGGATCCAAGGCAGGGAGGAAAAAGACCTGAAATTAGAAGGGAGGACTGCCCTTCTCAACAGGAGGTGTTATGTCGCTGGGGGCCGGTGACATCTGGTTGCTGCACATATGCTCTAATTGCCCCTAATTCTGAGCCACCCAAACCATTACCCTGCTTGACAGTTACAGGTATCCACTGAAGTATGTAAATGTGAAGTGTACATCACATTTTATTTATTTATTTTTTAATGTTTATTTATTTCTAGGAGGCAGAGAGACAGCGTGAGCAGGGGAGGATCAGAGAGAGAGGGAGTCACAGACCGAAACAAGCTCCAGGCTCTGAGCTGGCAGTCAGCACAGAGCCCGACGCGGGGCTCGAACCCACAAACCGTGAGATCATGACCTAAGTGAAAGTCGGATGCTTAACCAACTAAGCCACCCAGGCACCCCTGTACATCACATTTTAAAATAAATCCTACTTTGTTCGTTGGGTGGTGAGGAAGCATGAGCTCAGTGGTTTCTCCAAGGGGAAGACTAAGTCTCTGGCAAGGCTGGCTGTCCAGTGTCACTTTCTTTGAGTCCCATGTAGACTCTTCGGGTCCTATTCCTTCTGCCATCACAGGGGAGGGTAACGTGGTCAGTGTGCAGCATGGCCTGGGCCTTTGGATGAATGCTCAGGACTGAAAGAGGATGTATCCACCAGACCAGGGTTTTGAAGCAAAGCATAGATTTGCTTTGATGTTATTTCTTACACACTGAGATCTTGACACCCTGGATGGTGAGGTGAGAAGACCCCTGTGGGAGGTGAGCAGCCTGCCACCCTCAGACACCCCTCACCCCCTCTCCGCCAGGTGAGATAGTCCCAGAGCAGCAGACTGCTTCTCCACCCCTTGCTACCCACCACCCACCGCCCAGATGTCCTCTCCAGAAACCGGATGGCTAGTCTCCACTCGACACCACGCACAGTCACACCTATGGAATAAATGGGAGAAAAAAATAAAACAAACTCCCTGCCCTACCTGTTCCGGCCAGCCTCTCTCCAAGAAGGAAACTAGACCCAATAATTTGCTTTCAGAACCTTTTAAGCATTTCATTGTAAGGCATGCTGTCCTCCACATAAAAACCCAAGTGTCTAAAAACCATACAGAAGTCACCAGGTAACCATACAAGTCCGTTCTCTTGGAGGACCAAGATGCATGAGCCCCGGGGCCTTACCTGGTCCCCTGAGGGTCGGTGCCTTGGCCGGCAGCTGTGATTTCTGTCTGCTCCTGTCCTCGGCCACTCTTGGGCTCTGCGTTTCTGGGCTGACTGTCAGTCTCCCCAGGTTTGGCCTCCTCTTCCTTGACAAAATTTGTGGTGCCTGGGCTGCTGAAAGGTGCAAAATGTTTTCAATAATAATTTTTTACAGGGAAACAGCTTGTGCATAAAGAATGGTCCAAAGGCCCAGCAAGGGGGAAGGCAGGTAAGGGACGGGGGCCCAGGTGGTCAGAAAAGAGCTGGATTTGAAACCTGGTTCTGTGACCGAGTAGCTGTGTGAACTTGGGCAGATCACATCACCTCTTGAAGCCTCAGTTTCCTCACCTATTAGATGGAAAATCATAATACCTACTTCGCAAGGTTATCACCATTAACGAGCATCTGTGACACCTGCCAGCAGGGTCTATAAGGGGTATGTCCTTCTACTAAGATGCTTCTAGCTTCCCGTTCATAGATGTCGGGATGGGCATGCTGGTAACATGGTCAAGAGCCCTCTGCAGTTGGGACATGCAAAGGCCTTCTCCCCAACTGCTCTTCCAAGGTTGAATCACAGCCTATTTTGTACCTGCATATCCTCAGGTTGTTCATTGGCAGCTAAGATGACCTATCCAGAAAGGTTCCAAGCATCTGGGATACCAGGTATACCTATTTGCTTGGCTACGTGCTGGAAGGATAAACTCACGATAAAGACAGTAGCGGAAACACTAATGCGGATTGAGTTCCCAGTGAATATATTTTTTAGAAATTCCCATTTTGAACGAGGTGGCTAATTGGTTTGAATAATCGTAAATCTCTTCTGCACATGTAGGAAGCGTCGTCAGTGCCCGTGGAGTTTGGAGCAAGAGTTTCAGTATTTTCCATGCCTCTCTGCAAGTTCTGGAGTTTACAAGGCAGTTGAACTATGAATATCGGAACTCGGTCTTTCCAAGGGAATTTACCTGGCTCATGCCCTCTTGGACAGTTCAGAAGTTTCACAAATAACCACAGCCAGCAGGCCACACGGGTAAAGCTGGGAGAGGCCCTTGAGTTGTGTGCAAGAGAGCAGCTGTTCTTGGCCTGAGGAGACAACTGGATTTATGTTCCGCAGTGTACGTTGTGGTTTTCGTCCAGGTTCTGGAAATGAATGAAAGTTCTCCCTGGCAGCTCAGGAAGCCGAGTTGAATACAATGATTAGGTACAACCTGCCTGTCCTGATGGGCCCCAGGAGGGGAAGGCACTCGGTTCTGTGTCCCCAAGACAGAGGGGACCATGTTCGACCGGGGACGTGCTAGAAACCACCTGTCGCTGGTCGTGGCTCACGTAGGGTGAGCTGGTGGGGCCTGGAGAGGTTGCAGGTGTGACCGCAAAGGAGAGAAGGGAATTCTCCAGAAGATAAGGATATATGCTTCAGGGAGTGTGGGGTGGTGACAAGACACAATTTCACCAACCTGGAGGAGAGTGAGAGGGGCTTTTTAATATGGGGGACGGCATGGAGGAGGGGAGCGTGGCACTTTCTCAGCACCAAGAGTTGCTTTCCTGTAATCCAGAGGTTTCTCTCTAGTCACCTTCCAGCTCTCAGCTCCTACCTCTCCCCTGACAGACAGGGCAGGAAGCAATGGGATTCTTACTGAGGAAGCAACAGTTGGAGGACCCCAAGGTCCTGGTCACTAGGACTGCACTTTGATTCCTCACAGGAATCCCATTAGAATCCTTGCATTTCCTTCACAGCCCAGGGCAGCAGAACCTCACACTGCCTGCTGCCCCAGCCCCCACCCCATCCACACCCCCACATAGCCCAGGAGTGTGACCCTCCTCCCCAGAGCCTTTTCTTCCCCAGCCTGCCCCAGCTGACAGCCCTTTGAGGTCTGTTTCCAGTTTTATGCTCACCGTTGAGACTCTGACTCTGCTCTGAGAACTTTTAGGATTCCTAGGACCTTTAGCATTGAAATAGTCTAATGTCGCGCGAGGCGTACATCTTTTCTCTCCTTAAGGATGAGGACCCTGCCTAGGCTTGTGTGTTGCCTGGCCTCCTTCAGGACAAAGAGTAATTGCTTAGTGTGATGTGCGGAGCCCTCGAAGATGCATTCGGCTACTTGGCTACCCCAGGGAAGTCTGAAAGTAAAACAAACTTTTTCTTGCGCCAAACATCCAAGATGATGTAAGGTGATTTTATCTTCTTGTTCGGAAAAAAGCGCCTGTTCAAAGCATCAGCTCTTATAAATGATTTCCAGAAGTGAGCATGTCGTCTCTAACTGAAGGTTTCAGCAAACCAAATTAATAAAGCTGGGAACCCAGAGATGGTTTTACCGGGTTTTACTTGTCCTGTGTGGGCAGGAGCCTCTGACTTAGGGCAGTTTGGACCTCAGGCTCCGCATCTCTGAAATGGGAGTGTTCTCATCTTGCTGAGTGATTTGCCAAGTTTTGCAATAATGTATGTAAATAGCCTCACTCAGTGTCTGGTGCTTCTCAGCCGCGCTCAATGGTGGCTGCAGTGTCTGCTGCAAACAGTTTCCTGCTACTACTGCTAATTGGGGATCTGAAGTCGCTCCCACAAGAGGACTGCTCTGGACCAGAAACGTGTTCTGCAGGTTTCATCTGTTTAGAATAACTCACGCAGTGGCCTTCATTTCTGTGCCGTGCTTGCTGAGGCTCCCTCCCTCGATCCTTTATAAAATCCAAAAGGCAAATAGCAACTCCCTATTATAATCTGTTCAACAAACACCCGCGTGCCTTTGCTTATGTAATAATTTGAGGGTTTACAAAGATGAGTAAGACAGTTTGGTCATGACCTTAAAGACTGTAATCCAATTTGGCTGAACCGCTGACTTCCTCCTTGTGATACCCTCTCATATTCTATGGAAAGTGAACTCTTACAAAATTTCCCTTTGTCACCACCTGCAATTGCAGGCACAAATGAGGTGACCTGGGCCACATAGCTTGCATGTACCTTGATTCCGGGTCCTAATCACCTTCCCTGTACCCAAATCAAACCCAACTTCAGACCTCTGGGGCCTTTCTAGCATGGTCCTCATACATTAATCTGCAGAGAGAGGCAAGTTAGATTCACACTGGAAGAGAAATAGAACTTCCTCTTCAGGTTGGAGGACAGACTCCTCAGGAGTCCCATTGCTGCCACTCAACACCCCAAAGTTGTCGGTGAATTTGGGGAAGACTTTGGTTTGCTTTGCACTGTATGCTCTTCTAATATCTGAGTGAGGCGGTGCCTCCAGTGACAAAGAAACCAAATGGCTGTTTCGATAAAAGGTGCCTGTGCTAGTTCTCTTGACAATGCTGGAACACTGTAATTGTTGATTGAATAGTTCTTAATTTGACTAGGAAAAAAAAAGGTAGTAATCTCCTATTTATACAAGGCCGATGATGACTGAGAACCAAGTCCATTTAACGGTGCATGTTAATTCCATGTGACCCATCATTGATCGGTTCTTCACATCACTTGTCGGACACAGACACGGTTCTTGACAGACCAGGTCGAAAAGAGAAAAATACAATTCCTAAACCCTTACTCCTTCCTCTTGTCTTAAAATTTTTTTTAATGTTTTTATTTATTTTTGAGTGACAATGACAGAGTACAAGTGGGGGAGAGAGAGAGAGAGAGAGAGAGAGAGAGAGACAGAATCTGAAGCAGGCTCCAGTATCTGAGCTGTCAGCACAGAGCCCAATGCAGGGCTCGAACTCATGAGCTGTGAGATCATGACCTAAGCCAAAGTCAGATGCCCAACCGACCGAGCCACCCTGGCGCCCCCTCCCTCCCCTGTCTTCACAAGGAGGTGCCAAGATTCTAAGAGATGCCTTCTTAAAGAATGTCTTGCTCCTTTACTCTCTCAAAATAAATAAATAAACTTTAAAAAAATGTATTGCTTCCCTTAGATCGTGGGAAGAATTACAGCTTAGTCGCAAGATTTGGTGTTGCCCTGGGGTAATAGGCAGCTTTCTGTATAGTCACAAATAACAGGCTGGTCGATCTGCCTATTTGGGTGTGCTGGAAATGTGTGTTGTCTCACATACCCAGAGGAGATCTTAATTAAAGCTTAATTATGTACCATAAATATGTTTTATTTTGGAGCCCAGGAGGTGGGATTTTTGATTTTGGGAAATGTGGTGCCTAATAAGTAGGCAGGAAAGGGAATGTAAATAGTGACTGAGCCCTTTAATTTGTCCCCCCTCCGCACGGTTCAGCGTGGCTTCTCAGTCCCAGCGTGTGCCTTGGGGAGGACCTGCCCCCCACCGCCGCCACCCTCTCGGGGCCGCCATCGGACACAGGAGGGCCTGCTCCTGCTCCAAAGCGCGCCAGCCACAGGAGTGAAGAAACCAGATGAGTCTCGAGACATGATGGGATTTTATTGGTCGCTCACGCCTCAGCGCTACGAGGAGGTCGAGTCAAGTGGCAGCTGTCTGGTCTTCCTGCTCCCCTGCACACCTCACCGCCTGGGTGTTGCTCGTGACCTTGCCCTCCGGCCCTCCTCCCGTCCACCTGCCTTCTGGAAGCCTGAAGTCCCCGTCTCCCTGACTCCACTGTGCTGTGTGCCCAGCCGAGGGTGACTTACCACAGGAGGTAAATCTTACTGGGTCTCCTGGGCCCCGGGAGGCACAGCACAGGGGTCTCCGCTGGGGTCGGGCAGGAGATGGGGAAGTAGCACAGGGTGGCCGGGGACTGGGGCACGGGGCCGGGGGACAAGGAAGNGGCTGGCTGCAGGAGCGGCAGGACCAGGCAGCAGTAACTGGTATTGGGCTGCAGGACAGGGGTAAAAGCAAAGACGGAGCAGTAAGGGGAATATTCAACACAGAACAGGGGGTGCTCGCTGCTGTCACCTGCACAAAAGAAAAAGAGCAGTCAGGAAGCAGCACTCACGGTGGGAAAGGACAGTAAAAAAAAAAAAAAGCCTGTGAATGAATTGGAACCCAAAGAATGTTCTTCGCGGCTGGCCTGGCCAGGTGTCATACGGGCAGCAGGAGGGCATCTCAAAGTCACCGAAGAGTTAACCGAGGGGCAGGGCCTCACGATCACTCCCGTTTCCAGCCAATAGTCTCTGGCGTCCCTGACAGACGCAGAAAAGTTCTTCCCCCACTAAGTTCCCGCGTGGAAGCGCGGGGGTCCCTTCTCCGCCCCCACGGCCGGTCTAATTAGTTGTGCCCGCAGCAACATACGGCGGCTGGCAGGGTCTCCCCTCGGTAAGGCTCTCCCCCTCCAGTCCTCCAGCTGCCCGCAGGAGGAGGTGGCGGTCATGCCCTAATCTGGCCTTCTGCTGCGGAGGGGAGGCTTGGGAAATGAGAAAGAAGCAGAGAGATCCTGGGGGGATCACGGAAAGGGGGAGAGACCAAGGAGGGCAAGAAGCAGGTGGATGAGGGGGGCGTCCAAGTGGAGCTAATGATTTGCTCGCTAACACTTAATCTGCCAACCTTGCTGGAGGCAGAGTATGGGCACCTGATGGGGACACGATCCAGAGACCCCCCTCGTGCATGACAGATCTCTCAGCTCTGCCACTAGCCAGCCGGGTCACCTTGGATCATCTGTTTACCTCCTCAAAAACTGTTTCCTCATCCACAAAATGAGATGTTTTCTCATTCAATGAATGAGAAACCCTTCAATGAATATTTCCAGTGTTTTCTCTAGGCCTTGTTCCTCCCAGGGTGGTCCTTTGACCGCCAGCATGGAGGTCCCCTGAGAGCGCCTTAGACATGCAGAATCCTCACGCCCCCCCCCCAACGGACCGAATCAGACCCTGCAGTGTATCAGAGTCTCCAGGTATCTCTCATCGACTTTAAAGTTCTAGAATCAAGGCTGTGAGACAGGTGTGCAAACCTCTGTATGAGAATCACCTGTCGTGCTTGTTAAAGATGTGGTTCTGCAGGCTGCCTCAGTGGAGATTCTGGCTCCGGGTCAGGAACGGGGAACTAGGAATGTGTGTTTTCATCAAGTACCTCCCCTGGTGATTCTCATCAGAGAAGTTCGGGAAAGGCTGCAGCTGCAAACAGTCCCCACTCTAAAATGCCATCGTTGGAAGCATCCAGTTGAAAACCATTTTCATTAGCTCCAGTGTACTTGGGGGGCGGGGGTGGGGGGTCGCGGCTCAGTCCCTACCCCTATCCCGGGTAAGATCTGTCACAGTTATCTGTTCCTCCATTTCCCAAAGCCTCCCTAGGCTTCTGGAATGGCTCCTACGTCTTGCATTGTTTCTCGGAGGTTGTCTTCTTCTGTTCTGTCCCCACATCACCCCTGCTTGCTCCGTGAGCTCTTACAGCCCCCTCTCTGTGCCACAGCCGGCTTGTGAAAATGCCTATTGAATTGCACCACTTTCCACTTAGATCCCCTCCTGGGTTGATGCTCCAGTGCCCTTCTGCTTGACATTCAAGGCCCTCGGGGACCTGGTCCTTGCCTCCCTGTAGAGTGTCAGCTTTATATTCTATTCCTCCTAATTTGTAGGCTGACCCTAAAGCAGAGCTTCTCAAACTCAACTGTGCACACAAATATGCCAGAGATCCTGTTAAAGGCAGGTTCTCGTTCGGTCAATCTGGGCTGGGATCTGAGGTTCTGTATCTAACAAGCTCTCAGGTGATGCCTCTGCTCCTGGTCTGGGGATACTTTGAAGCTCAAGACCCTCGACTACTTAGAATTCCCCAATTTTTTTAATAATAAAGTTATAACTTGTCTTATATCTCAGACTAGAATGGCTTTGGTTGAGCAGCTTATGAAAAGAAGCCAAGGAGGACTGGGGACTGGCCTTTCCCTAAGGCCTAGTCTCCCAGCAAGGTTTTAATCTTCCCGCCTACCTGGTGAGGTAGGTAATAACTCGACTTTACTGATGGGGAAACTGACTTCAGGGAAGTCGCCGGCTCACACGTATGGGGCTATGAAGTGGTAGACTAGGGCACCGGGCCACGGCTTCTGGTTCTGGACCCTGCGGCTTCCCTGAGCCCCACGGTCTCGGAAGCATTACCATAAACGACAGAATTACGGTTCTCTACATGGAAGCCAGAGCCTTCACTTATGGTGGTTGTTTTCTAACTTGGGCAGATGGCCTGGAAAGTCGTTGGGTCACCAAGCGACCTGCCTGGAAATTCTTTCATCTTGGCCTTTCGAGAAAACCTTCTACAGAAAGTTATTTGCAAGGTAGGTTATGAAGATTTGGGATTTGCCTCAAATTTCTCTTCCAGGCCGCCCTTCAATGAATATTTTCTGACTCATAAGAGACCACAGTTATGTTAGATGTTTATCTTCTTAAATCTGAGTTCACTGCTTTTTCTTGGTTTTACAAGAATACGTCCTCACGAGAGGCCATTATTAAAAGCTGAATAGGCTTTGCTACTCCCACAAATGTGAATCTGGTAATGACTAACAATTGAACTCAGTAATAAGTGAGGATCATTTCAGAACGCTTGGCTTTGTTTTAAAGGGCAAGATTTTGGAAGCCGCCTCCAGGGCTCCATCCAGATCCGTTTTCCTGGCACAGAACTAGGAGACGGTGCCCAAGCTTTAGGTGACAGGAGAGGGCACACTCCTTTCCCGTGTGCCTGGCCCTGGGGCAGAGAGGTCTGCAAGACTCCAGGTGCCAGAACCCCGCAGCACAATGGCCTTTGGATGCCTCTATGCATCCTGGAAAAGAAAGGTGGCTCCTTTAGGACTCAGGCTCGCAGGGGGCGGGGTCTCAGGGACAGGCAGGGGTCCAGGAGATGGAGGCCACAGTAGCTCCCTGTGCTGCTCTGTCCCCCAGCGCTTGCTGGGGCTGCAGACTGCTCAGCTTCTCACAGATCCATGCACAGTTCTGAACTAAGAATACATAGTTCTGCTTGCATCCCTCCCTGGAGCAGTGTTCACCTTGATCATGAAATAGGATTTCTGAATCCATTGCGCAGCAGACACAGCTGGGTCTTGACTCACTGCCTGAATTTTCCATGTCTTTTTGGAGATAAAGCAAATCTCTGGCTTGGTGAATGCTTTGGGATTTTTCCCCCCCCCCCCCCCCCTTTTNTGCTCTGGAAATTCAGGGTGTAGTAAAAGTGTTTGTACCTGCATTTATGTCAGGATTTTAAAAATATAACTTGATTTTTGGTAAAGGAGAAGAAGGATTGTGGGGAGCGGGGGCAACATTAAGACAAAGAAAACAAGGTTTTATAACTTATTCTCTGCTAAATACAGTTCTTGCATCCTAGATATCAATATGCTGTAATTTACCAGGTGCTTAATGGTAACAGGCCCTGTTCTAATGGTTGAGTGTACGTTTTGTCATTGAAACTTCACAGCAATCCCAGGAGGTGGGATCTATTCTGACCCCCCACTTTACAGATGAGGAAACTGAGGCACAGAGATGTCACTTGCCCAGAGACACACAAGCAAATAAAAAATGGTACCCAGATGCTAATCCAAGCATTTTGACTCTAAAGCACTTGCCCAACACTACACGGAATGGGGGGTAACATGGAGAATTACGAGCCAACTCATTTAGCAACAGTTTCATGGAATATATGAACTAACGTAATTTAAAATGCATGAACTTCTTCTAATAGAGTGTGAAGAACAATGAAAATCTGACACCATCTCAGTTATAAGTCTATTTGTAGAGGGCACCATTGGTTCCTATATTGTAAATAGCCTTCTTGGGGGTTCTAGATGGTAGGTCACATGGATATAAGGGAAAATTCCTTTATTTCAGTGGATTATCATTACATAGATTTGCATGTAAGAAGCCACATTTCTCAGCTATATTATTTTATTCAGAAAAAGTCTAGCATAACTCGGTATGGAAGGTTAGTCTATTACATAGGTGTTGCAAAGGGATTTCACTGGCTTTGATGCTTCAATTTTACACAGAATCTCAGTTCTGAAATGGGAAAGAGTTTTGGTGATTCACTGCCAACTTTGGATCACCCCCAGAATGCTTTAGGAAAATAAAGCATTTTCTTCTCTACAGAGGTAAAGAAAAACAGGAACCTAGTGACCTGGATCAACGTGTCCAGAGAGTTCAGGCCCCAAATCCTCTTTTTCTAGAACCACAGGAGATTCATTTGAATTTTCTGAGTTGCTAGCGCCACTCAACTAGACGTTTCCTGAAAAGACTCAGCTTAAATTCTCACCATGTCTCTGGGCTCTCATTTCACTGTGCTAATTAAGGAACTCTGAGGGTGCATCTACACATGTAAAATGAGTGGCTCTTAACACACCAACGCTTTGCTTTTAGCCAGCTTCGTGAATCCAGTTTGCTGCACAACTGATCAGGCTTCTGTAGCAACCAGCTTGGATCACCGAGACTGCAGCGCTTGCTGGACAGCCAGGCCCCAGTCCAGCCCCTGCCCGCATGGGTCCTGGACGTGGTCTAGAGTCATTAAAAGTATTTACTCCAAGTAACATCCCTCACTTGATGAAATAGGTATCTTTCTGCCAACTTGGCTCTCTTGCCTAAGCCTTGGTGTTCCCAGGCTAGTAAGTCTTCAAACATGACGTTTTATAGAATGTAAAGTGAATTAATTCTTCCTTTTGTCAATGTCGTAAGGTCCATCTGGAGTTTGCTCAGTCGGAAAAGCATCTGTATTAATCCCACAAACTGAGATCATCTAGTGGGCCTAAACTATACATTTTAATGATTTTTCTTGACAGGAAACAAAGCAGCCCAAGCAAATAGCCTCCCAGTTTTAGCTAGAAGGTTAGAAATCATATATAGTGAATGGAATTGCATTGTTTAAACTTCAATTCAAATTCTTTTCTATTTAAAACCTCTTCAATTTAATAAATTACAACATATATTTTGAAATATTTGGGGAATCATCTTATCTGCCCCATTCCACTCTTAAACAGCTGAATTAAAAGCACACTTCCTGTGGGGCACCTGGGTGGCTCAGTGGATTAGGTGTCTGACTGGCTCAGGTCATGATCTCATGGTTCATGAGTTCGAGCCCTGTGCTGGGCTCTGTGCTGACAGCTCAGAGCCTGGAGCCTGCTTCAGATTCTGTGTCTCCCTCTCTCTCTGCCCCTTCCCACTTAGGTTCTGTCTTTGTCACTCAAGAATAAATAAACATTAAAAAAATTTTTTTAAACATCCTTCCTACTAAAAGTCTTAAAAATGAGAAATTGTTAACTATTAATGATGATACTTTCCCCTAATTAAATAAGGAAAAGCACTGGGGCTTTGCTTGGAAGGATATAATTTCAGATTTTTTTTTTTTTTTTTTACCTCATTAAAGCAACAAACTGTGGGTGGTTAATCTGAGGGAAAGCTGCCATTTTCTAAAAATGCATTAAGACTTCACTGGACGGGTGGTTGCATGACAAGAGCTATTTAGGATTAGAAAGTAGTTGTGATTTGTATTTAAATGAATAGCACGCTATTTACAAATTCTTCGGCAGTTAATTTGGACCATTTCCATCCTACTGCAAGCAGAAGGCAGACCTTTCTGCCTAGTTACCTCAACTTCGAAGTCAGTTCCTGGAGGAATCAAGTTTGTCTTCCATATGTTGGCTTTGATGGGGATGAGCCCGAGGGACTCTCTGCTTTCACTTGAATTTTTCCTCTTTCTGGATACTCTTAAATCACTCCTGCCTCAAGCAGAGGACTGGTCTCTGCTTCAAAGGCAGCCAAAGAGTGAATTATTTACCAAATTGCACAAAAAGGAGGATTTATCAAGCCCCTTTTCTCCCGGAGAGGACAACCCCAGAACTGGAGCACTTGATTACTCTCTTTTTCGGCTCTAAATTATGCCATTCAGATGCTTTTGAAAGCTTCTCTTCATGCTCTTGCTTGAGTCATAAAATTTGATGCCTGGGGCCAAATGCCTTCCCCCATCCCCACCCCACAAGGGTGAGGAAGAGGAAAAGGCGCCAATTCTAGGCAAGTGCCTCACAAAGCCAATGACTGCGCGGCAAATGTGGGGCAGTAGGAACAAGTCGCTCTGCATAAGTCACACCTTCTTGGTTTGCTCTTCTACTCGGGAGTGAATTTTACCATTTGCATAAGATCACCGGACCCTCCCCAACCTGAATTTGCCATTTGGAGAATTCTCGGTGTAACCAATACCACAGATCTGAGTGCTGCCATTACCTATAGTGCTGGGATTTTAGATTTTGTGAATTTCCACACATCAGCCACTCACCTGAAGAGGGTTTGCTGGGGCCCGCCTTCTCCGGTTTCCTTGGAGTCATGGTGCTTTTGTGTTTCTGTTTGACTGGTGTTGGGTCAATTGCTGGGAGTCTGGAATCACCCTTAACCACAGAACTCTTGGTGGATAGTCTTGGTTCGGCTACAGAATCCTCCTCACCAGAACTCTACCAGAAAGGAAAGGTGTCTGAGTATTAATGGCCAAATAGGTCATCTTTGCTGGGCAGAGGGAAAGAGAGACGAGCTGACTGTAGAGATCCCTCCAGCACTAACACTAGAATATCCCGCCATGCTTACCATGCCCTTTTACCAGTGAGGTTTTGATGGACTGTATCAATTTAGAAGAATCAGTTAGAAATAATAGCAAAGTTAATGAGACTATTTTGCAGAACACCATAAAAAGGAGGCACTTCTACGAGTCTATCTTGTAGAACGTTACGAAAAGAACACACTTCTGACCCTTAAGTAATCTGATGACCAGCCAACGCCTCAAGTTATGAAAGCAAGAGAAACAATCAGTGTCCTTAAACTCCTTGCTCTTGTTATTTGAACTGCTTTGGGAGTGGGTGAGGAAAGATGTTCCTAATGGTAATCATATACTTACCAATGAAAAGGAAATTTAGATAGTGTGTAGGGACTGAGAAAACTAGACCTCCGTTTACTGTTCTGAATTACTGGGTGCAACATAAGACAGACTAATCTGTTTAAGAGCCTCCTACTTGTCCGTCTTCTATAAAGAAGTCAGTACAAATCTGTGCACACCCAAATCATGATTCCTGCAGCGTCAGAGTGTCTCAGCGCAGCCTTGCCAACACAACAAAAATTATCCAGGCATTCGATAGTTTTCTACTTTGCCGCCACTACACCCACCAAAAGAATAATGAAAGCAATGTAACTGGCTATGGGAAACCTGGCCATGGCGGGTGAGTCAAGTGCTACCTTAGGGTAGCTACCTACCAGGTAGGTCCTGGTGTTATGATTTGTGATACACCATGAAACACACTAAACCCCAAGGTTCCTGCCCCTCCCTCCCTGGGGGGAGGGTCGCTCAGTTCTTCTACAGACACATGAATCCAGTCTGGGGAAAGTCCTCTGAGGATGCCCGGTCATCTGCAGGCGGAATGCTACATTAATACCCCCCTTCCCCAAACATGGCAATTTGTATTGATCTCACTCATCGTTCCCGCTGACAATTGTGGCATTTTCATTTCAAGGCTCCTGACTCAGGAAAATACTCTGAGTAACTTTGAATTATTGGGTGCAACGGAAAACAAACTAAATTCTAAAAAAAAAGTCCCCTGCTTGTCAGTCTTCTCCAAAGAAGTCTGTATAAATCTATAGGTGGACAGATCATTATCCTCTAAGATTATAAGTTGTTGTTTTGTAATTTAGAGTCTGGGTACAGCCTTCAAACAAATAATTATTGTTTTTCCCTGTGTTTTCAGAAAGCAAATCAGATAAAGGGACAGGAAAAAGAAAGGACTTAATGAATTGGTTGTTCTCCATTTTCCCTTTCGATTCTGGAATTTAATAGAAATCCTTGAAAATGATTCTGAAATGTCCAAGATGATGCCTTGAGACAAAATCCCAAGCTGCACTGTCAATGCAGAGCCCAACATGGGGCTTGAACTCATGAACTGTGAGATCATGACCTGAGTCAGACATTTAGCTGACTGAGCTACCCAGGCACTCTATGAAGCATTAGGTAATTTCTGAACATGAAATAGGCTGTTTTCAGAGAAGGAAATGTGGGCAAATTTTAATTATGATGCCTAAGACTGTCCTAGGCAAATAGAGCATCAGTGAACATGGGATGGAATTTTTTCCATAAACTGCCCAACACCAATACCTCGCGTGTGTGGGTGGAGAAGCCTTCTCGTACAGGGGTCTATTCTTCAGCTCTTTATTTCTAGCCAATGCAAAGACAGGAGAGATGCTCCAGGCTAAGACTGCCAATAACCATGGTTACAGTATCAGATGCAATAATAGTGGCCACCATTACTGGTGGCTCTGTCACCCTCAGCCAGGGTGACAAAAAGAATCGTCTTTGCTTGCCCCAGGCAGTGGTGAATTGGGAGGAGTGGTGACCAGACTTTTGATTGGGCGAATGTTAAGCCATATTTTATCCTTCCTTCACCCACTCATTATAGTTCAAGACTTTAATAGCACCAAAGGTGAAAGAAAGTTTGGTTCACTAGACAGTGCCTATTACATAGGGAATAGCACAGCTGCGCTCCGAATATGTCCTTTTCTGGTTCCTAGTTCCCTCAGCCTTCCTTAACTTCCAGTTGCTAATCCTTCTTAAGAGACCAGAAATTGCTGCTTGGAAGTGGGTGTTTTGTCAGTGGGAAAAGTAAGGTCGCAATGGCAGAAATAATAACACTTAAGGATGAATGTGCTTGCTTCACTAATCGTAAGTAAATCATTTCAACTTTTTGTGCCTTTATTCACGTTCTCTTATGTTGTTTGCCATTCTCCTTTCTCCTCTCTTATGAAAACCCATCATATTAATCAGAGAGGATGAGTTGTAGGAACTCATTCTGGCACTAAAGTGTGGTATTTAAGACTTCCTGGGAGGGAATCCTGGCCTTTTCACAGGGTTATTGTGCAATAGACTGTTAGTTTTAGGTCATCTTTCTGCATCTCAGATTTTTCCATCCGTGAACCACAGTGTCTACCTTGTGGTGCCTCTGTAAGGATTAAATGAGTTAGGACGTGCGTGCTTGTAGCACTCAGAATAATATCAGGCATGCAGTAAATGCCATGTGAGTGTTGGCTTTTGTAATTAGCCATTTAAAAAATTAACTCGCTAACAACCAAATATTAACTACCTATTGTTGAAAGCAAAACTCAAATCCCCAGTGAGAAGTACGATTGGATTTTCACCTAATCTGAAGAAATGTGAGCAGGGAGGTGGATCAGATCTTACACCGGACTCTTGGTTTCTTTCACAAGCTGTTGAATTTATGATTGTCTTCTAAGTATCCAGTTGAAATTTGTCTAGTCTTAAGAAAATATGGCACGATGTCTTTTTCAGACAGTAAAGCTCTAATGGAAAATATTTAACAACATTCAGAGATTGTCAAACAATAATCATTAAGTTATTTTGATTTGAAGTTGATTTTAAAACTGTCTTTTCCCCTTGTAATTTTGAACAGTAATTACAATTTTCATTTCTTCCCCCATATGTTCCTAAGTCGAAATGTCACATGGAGGTGGAGGCGACAGGACATTTTGCTATTCCTTTAGGGGAAGGCAACCAGCTTTGTCTTTCAAAATCAAAGTCTAAAGCATTAAAAAGAAAAACTGACTGGAAAGAAACGTTTAAAAATCAAGCTACAGGATATACGTGAGGCTTCTAAGTCCTAATAAAGCCACGTGAACAGAAATAAGTTATTGTCAAAATTAGCACTTTTCGAGAGTGTTATTACTTTTGTTTTTATCATTCTCCCCCAAATCCCAACTTGCTCTTTTGGCAGAGTAGAGACACTACCTTGCCCAGGGCGAGGCTCTCCCCAAAGTTCAGAGAAAGACTCCTGTCCGGGAGTCCCATTAGGGACTTCCCCAGGGAACAACTTATTCATGCTATAATGGCTCTCATTAGACCTCCTGGAAGACAGAGACCCAAGGGTTGGGAAGTGGATTGCATTTCCTCAGGGACGTGAGAATGACAAGATTATTTCACCTAGGACCTCACAATGTTGAGTCTGGAATGGTAAGGGGACAGTGAACAGAGCTGATTGGAAGAGCAAGGAGACCTAAGTAGTCAGGGATGGATGAGACCAAGTTATTTTCCAGCTCTTGCCTGATGGCTCATTTCCAAGACCCAGGAAACTGGTTCTCAACTGGTGTGGCACCTCCCTCCCCGAGGGTGTGCTGCAGCATCCTGACTGATGTAGACCATCCCCATTTTTTTTTTTTTTTTTACAAATAGTTTATTGTCAAATTAGTTTCCACATAACACTCAGTGCTCATCCCCACAAGTGTCCTCCTCCATGCCCATCCCCCCCGACCATCCCCATTTTTGCCATGTGTCACGTGATGGAAAGCTGGGCTGCACAGATCTTCTGATATAGTGTAGATCAGGGTACAACCTGTTGCCGATAAGAGGCAAAGAGTAGTGTCGGGCTATTGCCAGAGAAGGACCGTGTGTTTATGACACTTGAAATAAGTATGTTCTCATGAGAATGTGAAAGACCGTGATCATCATGGTGACTCTTAATGTTCAAACAGTAACAAGATGGGAAGGGTGGCTGAGGGGCTGTGGGTGCAAACGTGTACCTTCAAGTCTCCAAAGTCTGCGTTCATATTGTGCCTCACACACAAAAACACCCTTAGGGAATCGAGGGTAGCTTGTATACATAGCATTCTGGGTAGGGTGGACCCCTTTGTGCATTCAAGAAACATAAAAGCATGTTCTACACAGAGGGCTGGCTGTATCACAAAGCAGGCTAAAGTCTCTCTAATCTAGAAAAAACTCTAAAAGTGGCAAAGTCCTTCAAATGTTCGGGACAGTTTTGAGCTCCATTTGGCCACAAGATGCTTTTTGGCGTCAGGTGGGCTGCCGCGTGTGTAAATATCACGTGCACCTGTGTCTACCACTGTCTTCAGTAAAGAGTGCCCCACCCCCACCTGCCACCATCTCTGTGATTTTCATGCTAGCAAGTTGGAATGACTCAGCCTGAGACACTGTTCTGCCAGTAGTGGCCTTGATGATTAAGTCTTCTCAAGGTCTGATGACCACTGCGTCTGCTCCCTGAAGGAGGGACATGTGGGATTACAGAATTGCTTCGTGATTACTCTCCATCTGGCTGTGGAATGGCCTCTGGGTGAAACTTCGAGCTGCAAGCTACTGAAATGGCAAACATGACAAGTTTTCTGACACCTGCTAGGTATTTCTTGTAATGCAAATTAATCCCTGTGTGTTGTGGAAATCACTCTTGTGGGTGGTGACACATTTTCATACTTTTGGGGACAGGTGCGAGTGCGTAAGATGTTCTCTGGGATGGAGTTCTGTGTGGTGGGCAGTGGGTGAGGAAGTGGTATGTGGCCAGAAAATGCTGGATTTTTAAATTGTGAACACTAAAGGGTAGTATGTAGTAGCACATTGAGACTACCCTCCACTGGGTATTCCTCAAGTAGAGTTTGGCTACAATAAATTTCTCCTCCATCCTTTATTTGAATTCATGTTCCCCTTTTAGCTGAGAGGCGCATCTGAGGAACATGAAAGATTTGGCCATCAAATGGAGATCATCTACAGAAGTACCTCCTACTCAAAATAATAGGTCATACAATGTGGGAATTAATTGACAAGTATCATTTGCAACTACCATGTCTTCAACCCCATGCCAGGCACCATGAAGGCATTTAAAGACAGGAAGCTTGCAGTGGGAGAGATGAGACTATAATCTCATGAAATGCAAAACATTTAATTAAGTGGTAAATCGGGTGGAACCAATTCTAAATTCCAAAGGAATGCACAGAAAAAGATGTGAAGTCAAGGCAGAGTTCGTGAGGTTTCTGGAACCTGAGGATGAGTAGTGACTGGCTTAGGCTGGAGGCAACACAGGAGCCAAAGTATGGATGGAGTAATGAGTAGGGCATGATTCTCAGACAGCAGGGTAAGGGGCCAGTGCAGAGAGTGGGGGAGGAGGGGAAGAAAAAAAGCTGGATGGCAGGGTGATATCAGATTATGGTGGGGGGGAGGTGGGCCCTGAGATGCAATCAAAGAATTGAGAGTCAATGTGATAGAAAATGGGGTCCAACTGAAGGTTTCTGAGTAGAAAAATGCTTACTTAACATGGTATTTAAGATGAGCATGTATGTTTCTCTCCAAGCGGGAAAATGGAGCATCCTGAAAATTTGCCAGTGAAATGATCTTTTCATAGTTTCAATGGCTTTTTTTTTTTTTTTTTACAAAAGAAATGCATGCCCAAAATGGACATATAAAGAGAAGCCCAAGAAAGAAAATTTAAAACATTAAAAGCCCCATTAACCTTGAACTTAAAACTACAAGTAGCTTGGTCTGTATCCTTTAAGACTCCCTTTTAATAACTGTGATGGATTTCCACCAAAATCCCTTTTTGAGTGATAAGGTGAAGCTGGGACATGGCCACCCACTCTGAACAGAAAGCTTCCATCTCCCCTGCCACTAGGTGTGGCCTCCGGAGGAAAGTCTCACCCACCGAGTGGGAGTGAAAGTGACATGTGCATTCTGCCTCAGTGTCTGGCCTGGCACTTCAGTTAGAAAGGCAACAACTTTGAAAGTCATGTGTTGAAGACAACAACCCAACTGTTATCAGCCTGAGTCTCTGAAAGTCTTGGTGGAGGAGAGCTGCCTGCCTATCTGGTTTTTCCAGCCTGAACTGTCACAGGTGCAAGAACTAAACTGTCTTCATTCACTCATCATATTTTTTGGTCCTTTTGTTACAGCAGCTGACATTGCTCTAACACACATTGATGTCTATGTACAAGTATGATTAAAAAAATGGAATTGTATCATACATACTATTTCACTTAACAATACATTGCATCAACAGATACCTTTTAACAATTTTTTAATCTTATTTTGAAAACATCAAATCTATAGAGCAGTTGAAAGAATAGTACAAATGACAGCCATTACTCTTTAGCTTTTTCAATTTGCGCTCTGTGCTCTCTTGTGCCCACTCTCACGTGAGTATGCACGCACTTTCTCTCTCTCTATATATTTTTTCTGATGAATTTCAAAGTCACTAGTCTTCATGATAGTTCACCCCTAAATACTTAAACATCCATCTCTTAGCAAAATATTCTCCTGCAAAGCCACAGTACCATCTATCTTACCTAAAAAAATGTAATAGTTCCATGACATTGTCTAATATGTAGAGCATATGCAGATTGCCCCCAAAATGTCTTTCCAGCTGTTTGTTTTGATCTATGATCCAACCAGGGTATTTATATTGCATGTAGTTTTTATGTCCCTTTACTGTTTGGTTTTCTGCCATTTTTGCTTTTTCATGTTCTTTACTGTTTTTTTCCCTGGGATTTTGTTTTTTAATACAGTTTATTGTCAAGTTGGTTTCCATATAACACCCAGTGCTCATCTCAATAAGTGCCCTCCTCGGTACCCATCACCCACTTTCCCCTCTCCCCCACCCCCATCAACACTCAGTTTGTTCTCAGTATTTAAGAGTCTCTCATGGTTTGCCTCCCTCCCTCTCCTTTTTTCCCCCTTCCCCTCCCCCGTGGCCTTCTGTTAAGTTTCTCCTGATCCACATATGAGTGAAAACATATGGTATCTGTCTTTCTCTGCCTGACTTATTTCACTTAGCATAATACCCTCGAGTTCCATCCTCATTGCTACAAAAGCCCAGGTTTCATTCTTTCTCATTGCCATGTAGTATTCCATTGTGTAGATAAACCACATCTTCTTGATCCATTCGTCAGTTGAGGGACATTTAGGCTCTTTCCATGATTTGGTTATTGTTGAAAGTACTGCTATGAACATTGGGTACCTGTGCTCCTATGCATCAGCACTCCTGTATCCCTTGGGGAAATTCCTAGCAGTGTTATTGCTGGGTCCTAGGGCAGTTCTATTGCTAATTTTTTGAGGAACCTCCACACTGTTTTTCAGAGTGGCTGCACCAGTTTGCATTCCCACCAACAGTGTAAGAGGGTGACTATTTCACCACATCCTCGCCAGCATCTATAGTCTCCTGATTTGTTCGTTTATCCACTCTGACTGGCGTGAGGTGGTATCTCAGTGTGGTTTGTATTTCCCTGATGATGAGTGACGTTGAGCATCGTTTTATGTGTCTGTTGGCCATCTGGATGTCCTCTTTGGAGAAGTGTCTGTTCATGTCTTCTGCCCATTTCTTCATTGGAGTTTGGTGAGTTCCATATAGATTGTGGATACTAGCTCTTTATCCGATATGTCATTTGCAACTATCTTTTCCCATTCCATCAGTTTCCTATTAGTTCTGTTGATTGTTTCTTTTGCAGTGCAGAAGCTTTTTATCTTGATGAGGTCCCAATAGTTCATTTTTGCTTTTGATTCCCTTGCCTTTGGAGATATGTTGAGTAAGAAATTGCTGCAGCTGAGGTCAAGGAGGTTGTTTCCTGCTTTCTCCTCTAGGGTTTTGATGGTTTCTTGTTTCACGTTTACGTCCTTTATCCATTTTGAGTTTATTTTTGTGTATGGTGTAAGAAAAGTGGTCTAGTTTCATTCTTCTGCATGTTGGTGTCCAGTTCCCCCAGCACCATCTGTTAAAGAGGCTGTCTTTTTTCCATTGGATATTCCTTCCCGCTTTGTCAAAGATTAATTGGCCTGTTTTTTTACTGTTTTGAAGAGTCTCAGCCTCATAGAAGTTCTTATGTTCTGAATTTGATTGTTTCCTCATAATAAAATTCAGGGTAACCATTTTGGGTATACATATTCTATAGGTGTGTGGTGTCCTTCTTCACAACATCACACATCAGCACCTAACAATGCTATTTGGTAATGCTGTTTGATCTCTAGGGTAAGGTGGGGACTGCCAGATTTCTTCAATGTAAAGTTACATTTTCCTACATTTTCCTCCATTGTAATTAGTAGGGAATCTATGGATGAGTCTTTGACACTGAATAGCCTATTCATAAACAGCATTTTACCCAATGATTTCAGCGTCTCTTGATGTACTTTTCCTGAATTGATAATCATTTTGGAGTAGTAGCAAAATCATTATTTTTCTAGTTCTAATTTCTTCTGCAGTTAATAGCTGGCATTCTTCTCTACTGAAGAACATTCCCCCCCTTTCTCTTTTATTTATGTATGTATTTAGTTTATCTATTATCATTGCAGACTCAAACATATATTTTATTCGATTTCCTCATCATATTCTTTCATGCTCAAATTGTACCAAAAATGGTGAGTGGGAGTCCACTGAAGTTGACTTTTGACAGGAGTCTTTGAGCACTTCTTTGCTTTCTGGTACAATAAAAACATCATAGCTTTACCTTGTATTTTATGTGTCTCAGACCTGGAATCCAAGAAATCCTGGTTCCTTTTAGTTAAAATGGTAGTTAGGAATTAATATGTACATGCTGGGAATGTTCATTGCTACTGGAGTGACACTGCTCCTAAGTCTTTTCAACAGAGTTCACTAGATAAATGTATTTAGGGGCGCCTGGGTGGCTCAGTCAGTTAAGTGTCTGACTTTGGCTCAGGTGATGATCTTATGGTTCAGGGATTTGAGCCCTGTATTGGCACCTGTGCTGACAGCTCAGAGCCTGGATCTGCTTCAGATTCTGTGTCTCCCTCTCTCTCTGCCACTATTCTGCTCATGCTTGTGCTCTGTCTCTCTCAAAAATAAACAAACTTAAAAAATATGTATATAAAAATATCATGAGTTCACAGCAATTTTAATTTCTAATTAAAATTTAACACTATATGGAGTTTTCCCTTTAAAAAGTTTTATATTTATATTTTACATTTAGCATCCTTATTCCTTAATTATATTAGTATTTTTATTCATGTTTTGCTCCATAATAAACATGAAATAATACAGAATTACAAATACAAATATTACTATAAGAATAAAGCCATTAAGTAAAGCTCATTCTTCTTGGTAGTTTTCTTTGTTTATTAATCTTTGTTTACAATTTCTTTTTTTAAGTTTTTATTTATTTTAGTAATCTCTACACCCATCATGGGGCTCAAACTCATAACCTGAAGATCGAGAGTCACATGCTCTACTGAGCCAGCCAGGCACCCCAGTTCTCTTGAATAGAATATACTTCTCACTGAATCGATCATAATTCTTTTTGTTGATCACGTACTTTGCTTCCAGCTTTTTGCTATAATAAATAGTGTTATGATGAATATTCTTCTAGATTTATGCACATCTTTAATTATCTCCTTAAGTTTCCTGAAGTGGTAATTTATATTAGTAGATTAAAAGCATCACAAAGACTTAGAATTTTTTGTTCCCAAGTTGTCCTCCAGAAATATTGGTATCAACTTACATTTGTAGATTATGTGAAAATGGTAGTTTCTATATAACTTTTCCAACTATTATCTTTTTTTGAAAAGTCATTTTGGGAGATTGTAATTTTGACTTGTAACTCATATGTAATTTTAATTATTACACAGGCTCGTTTATGTCAGCTATTTAGAATGTATATTCCACCTATTTCTAAAACGGGTCTGAAATAACTTAAGAGTTGAACTCAAAACCATTTTTAAAAAATGGAACAAGAAAAGGCAGAAACTACTTTATGGGAAAAATACTCAGAATAGTGGCTGCCTCTGAGGGAGAGGGGTGGGGATTGGCTAGAAAGGGCCGTAAGGAGAACTCATGGGGTGATGAAAACTTGATGGGGATTTGGGTTACAGGGTACATGCATTTGTCAAAATCCATTAAATATTACTCTTAAAATTTGTACAATTCACTGTAGGTAATTTCTACCTCTAAAGTAAAAACTGGAAAAAAATATGAACAATCAAAACCACGAAAGCCATAAACAGGTATTCAGTGCTAGTTAATGATGTACATGCTGAAGTATTTTGGGGGCAGAGTACTGATCAAGTTGCAAGTCTGCAACTTGCTTTGAAATGCATCAAAACATGGGTGCCTGGGCGACTCAGTGGGTTAAGCATCTTGGGGCACCTAGGTGGCTCAGTCAGTTAAGCATCCAACTTCGGCTCAGGTCATGATCTCACAGTTCGTGGGTTTGAGCCCCGTATTGGGTTCTGTGCTGACAGCTCAGAGCCTGGAGCCTGTTTCAGATTCTGTCTCCCTCTCTCTCCGACCCTCCCCTGCTCACGCTGTTTCTCTTTCTCTCTCTCTCTCAGAAATAAATAGAACATTAAAAAAAAAAAAAAGCATCCAACTTTGGCTCAGGTCATGATCTCATGGTTTGTGAGTTCAAGCCCCATGTCGGGCTCTTTGCTGACAGCTCGGAGCCTAGAGCCTGCTTCAGATTCGGTGTCTCCCTCTCTCTGCTCCGCCCTGTCTCATGCTCTGTCTCTCTCTCAAAAACAAATATTTAAAAAAATTAAAATGAAATGCACCAATACATAAGGTGGATCTGTGGATGGATAGATAGATATGTAATAAATAAATATAGCAAAATGTCAACAAGTGTAGAATCTAGGTGGTGGGTATATATATATATATATATGGACATTCACTATACAATTCTGTCAGGTTTTCTCTATGTTTTGAAGCCCTCTCTATGTTTTCTCCACTGGGGGGAAATGGGGCAGAAATATAGATAGATATTGTCATCAGGCTGCTGGGATAAACTAGGTACTTTGTGGGACCACTGCCAGTTTCTTTTTATACTTCATAATAAATACTTCATTATATTTAAAATGTTTCCTTCATGATATCATCTGGTAACAATGAGAGATCAATGATCAATACAGGGAAGTCAATGTAGGATAAATTTTAAAAAGATTTAATTTCAAGTTTAAGATTTAAAATTAATTTAAATTGAAATCTTAAATTTAAGATTTAAAATTAATTAAATTTTAAATCTAAGATTTAAATTAAATTTTAAATCTTAAATTTATCTTCTAAATTTAAAAGATATGTCTCATCTTATACTTGGTGATTGAGGATGAACATAACTTTATACTAACAGGGATCCCCCATGGAAGAGACACATATGTTGGGATATGTGAATGACAAGCAAAACAAAGACTTGGCTCTTACAAGCTTACAGTCTAGGTAGGAAGGTAGATCATTTAATCAAATAATATTTAATGTAAAATTACAAGTCCTAAATTAAAAAAAAAAAGAAATCATATGGAAAGCCATAGAAGATAGGGCTAGCCATAGAAGACAGAAGGGTCCAAATCTAGTTGGGGGAGGAGACAGCTGTAGAAACCTCCCTGAGGAAGTGACCTGGGCTGACACCTGAGGCATGGTGGGAAGGCAGGGTGTGTGTTGTCAGAGGGAACAGCATGTACAAAGTCTCCTTAGCAGGAGGTGGCCTGGCACGTCTGAAGACCCAGAGCCAGGGAGGATGGACTTGGGGTGGTATAGAGGCCCAGACCCTGCAGGCCCTTATTGTCTCCGTGTGGTTCCCATTCTGAAAGTCACAGAAGGCTGTGGAAGGGGTTTAAGGGGGCCAGGGACATGATCTGAGTTCCACTCATCACTATCACTCCATGCGGTACGGAAAGTAGGATTTAGGGGAAGGAGTGGAAGTGTGAAGACGGGTAGGAGGTGTCCACAGTAACCTAAGTAGGCAATAGAAGAAAAGTACACGCAGATTAAAAAGCTATTGGAGGAGGGGCGCCTGGGTGGCTCAGTCAGTTAAGTATCCAGCTCTCGATTTCGGCTCAGGTCATGATCTCACAGTCGGTGAGATTGCCACTATGTTGGGCTCTGTGTGCCCACAGCATGGAGCCTGCTTGGGATTCTCTCTCTCCCTCTCTTTCTCTGCCCCTCCCCTGCTCATGCTCATTCTCCCTCTCTCAAAAGTAAATAAACATTAAAGAAAAAAAGCTATCGGGGAAGTAAAATGGCATTGGCTTGGTGATTGAATTGAATATGAGGGTCAGGAAGAGAGAAAGTGCCAGACTTGGATGATGCCGCACAAAAGGAATCGTGAGGCCAGGCTGGGAACTGTAGCGTTGGCTTGTTGAGACCTCCAAGTAGACATATTGAGTAAACAGTTGAATATTCAGACCTGGAGATAACGAGTGAGTTTGGGGTTAGATATGCAGATCTGGAGGTCTTTGGCAGTTAGCATCTTGCCTTTGGACGTTAACATCTTGATGAGGTGACCTAAGGAGAATTTATAGAGCCGGGCTTCTTGGGGGGTGGGTTGTGAACTTAGGTGGGGAAAAAAATTATATCTTTATTTCCACTAACCCCCAACTGAAAGCTAAGCTTGGCTTTCATTTTTGAACACGGGCAACGAACCACGATGGTTTTGGCAGTACCTGTGACTTTGTCGCCAACAGAAATCACAGACATTTTCACATTTCATTAAATTTGTTGCAGATATCTCAAAATACCCTTTACGCCCATCACTTGTTATTTAATGTGTTAATAAAGAAGCACATACATTACTGAATCACAGATTTCTAAAAATATTTTGATGACTATTTCGATAAAAGTGGCTTCCTTTGAAAGCCTATCTATTACTATTTTATGCGTTTGAAAATATTCTGAGAAGAGGATCTAAGAGAGTTCACCATAGTGCCCACGAGGTCTGTGATACAGAATTGGGATAAGGGATAAGCCCCCAGGTACGGAGTGGGAAGAGAGCTCGAGCCTCGAGGAAGCCCGGGACTCAGGGCCTGGGCGGCGGGGGAGGAACCGTCTCTGGAGACTCGGGAGGAAACCTGGAGGAGGAGGCGGCTTTGCAGGAGCTCAGGGGTGCAGTGCTTCGAGGGGGACTGAGGGAGGGGCCCCCGAGGAAGCCGCCGGGAGGACGGATGCGGCGAGGAGGACCTGCCCCATTCATAGACGTGGAAGTCGTTTGACAAAGTGCCATTTCGGTGCAATGAGGGAGCATGACAGCCAGATTGGAGTGGGTTGAGGAGGGAGTGGGAGGTGGGGAAACGGATTCAGTCAGTGTAAATAATTTTTTTGAGAATTCTGTCTGTGAAGAGGAAGACATAAGTGGAGGGACAGGATCAAGGAAGAGCTGTTCCCTGTTTTTTGTGGGAGACCACGGATCCTGATTAGATGCTGATAGAAGGTTCTGGATCAATTGGAGGTGCAGGCAGGACAAGGGAGCTGGACGGATAAGGGTCTGTGGGCAGCAAGGAGATGGGATCTTGAGAAGAGGTTGGTGCACGAGGGAGGGGATGGGTGGGCAGGGCAGCAACGAACGAGCTGGGGAAACCTCTGTCTGAGGACCACTAAGGTGTGGGGTAGAAGGGAGGAGGGATTGAAGACTGGGCAAAGGGAGAGAGGACTGAAGTGAGAGAGAGAAAGTTGAGCATCACTGAGGGGTTCCAGGAGATTGGTGGCTGTGCCCTTTCAGTAAGACCATTTCTCAAATTTGAATACAGCAGTCCCCAGGGACCTGGGTATGGACCCAGAGACCGTGGAAGGCTGAGACTTGGCCAGAGAGGCAAGAAAAAAACACAAAGGCCAAGGGGATTATTAAGAGGATGAAGCACAGAATCTAGGCTGCTTAGGAAGGGAAAGCCAATAAGGGGGGTGAGCATGAGAGGGGAAAGGGCCAATGGATCAAAGGTTCCCAAGAGGTGGGAGAGACACCATAGTAAAAGCAGATGAGCAGGAGAGCTGGAAGGCTGGTGTCATCAATGGATTTTGGAGATGGAGACCTTCTGGTGGACGGCGCAGCCTGGGATGTGCCGTTGGCTGGGGGAGGTGGTAGTAGAAGGGAATGGGGGGCATTTAAGACACATCAGGAACTGAGAAGCCACGGTGTGGCCGGGTGGGTGCCAAAGTCATCCAGGATTGCAGCAGGAGATCGGGGGATGGGAGGACAGAGACCAAGCCACTGCCACGGTCTTCATTGAGTAAGAGTGGCCTGGAGACAAGAAGGATGATGTGGGGGGTGGGGGGGAGAGGATGATGGAATGAAACAGCACAAGCCTTAGTGCACCCGTGTTTCCATCAAAGCCTGGGGAGCAGCGGTCTGGGAGCAGAACCGGGAGCAAGAAGAGCACCCTCCTGTGTCCTGATCCTAAGGAAAGGGTGGGGGAGTATGGGTACGACGGGTGTCCTCCAGGGAGGGGAGCTCTGAAGAGAGCGCTGATGTACGTTTCCTGTGCCGCAGGAAGACGGGGTGCTCGCTCTTTCCCCAATGTGCCCACCTCTCTTTGATTTCGGCTCTTCCTTCCACCTGTGATGGTGCCCTGCCTCAGTTCCCCCCCCCCCAGTTCCCCAAATCCTGTGGTGCCTTAAGATCCAGATGAAAATCTGCATGCTTTAGGAAGCTTTTTCAGGTTTCCCTTTGCCTTCTTATTACACTCATCAGATACTGTCTTGAACTGCAGGCATTAGTGTAACAACTTATTTCACCCACACTGTGAACTACCCAGGGGCGGGGGCATGGCTTAGTTATTACCGTGTGCCCATAGCGTCTAACACCGCTTCCTGGACACAAAGTGGTTTATAATTCCTTAATGAGTAAAGTGGTATAAAAGCAAAACAAAAGAAGGTTTCAGGATGGGATGCTGTATGTTCTAAATCATGTTTCACGCAGGTACGCCCCTGCATAATATCTTGCAACTGAAAAAATTCAGAAGTTTGATAGCTGAATTTTAATTGGTTTTTAACAAGTTTTTTCTGTTGTTTTGTTTTAAAAATTAATGAGGGCCATTTTTTTTAAAGTAAGGAATTTTAATAAAATGTAGTAAACCAAAATACATAGTGCTGCATAAAATGGGCAAAAAGCTACTTTGTTATAATCTTCTCTCATGCAATTTCGGAGCTGCTGAGTCCAATTAACACCAGCAACCCTGTGGGTCAGAGGCCACCAACTCTCGGCATCCACAATTTCACTGAACTGGGATAACAGTTGGTGTTTGTATCACCCGGCCACACGGCAGAATCGCCCTAGCGGAAGGATTGACTCTAGGCCGTCTTGCTTATCTGTTAAAAAAGGCAGGACAACATTCTGGAAGCAGCTGCAATTTGAACTGACAGTTGCCCCGTTTTACTGCCATGGCCTATTTTTAAATTACCTAGTGGAACTCAGACAAAGCACAGAAATGAAGGAGAAATGAAGCACTCCTGGCTTTGCCCAAGATACAGTTATTCTTTGTTTGCTCCATTAATGCCGTTGAAGACCTCCGGCACCCTGGTTTGCCCACAGAAGGGCGTGCACGCCAATGTATTCCAATGAATCTATGATCTAATCATAAAAGAAATATCGAGTTTAGTCTGGTGACTTATCTGGTGGAACATGAAATCACATCTTTGTAACAATATGACTTCTGTTATAAAGTATAACTGAGTCCCAGGCCAACTTTGGGCTGTTTTGAGTTTCCTCTGTCCACGGAGAGCCTTCAACCCAGCCCTTCTTATGTCCCCATGTTCTTGCCTATCTGTGACAAAAGGAATTTACCCAGAACTTTGAAGAAGCCATCTGTCCATTTGCAGAAGGGTATGCCCAGAAAGGGTATGCTCCCTTCCACTGGTCACTCTCTGGTAATCACCAGTGTGGAGGTTTCCAAGTGGTTGATTGGAATGCACTCTTCTTCAAGTCCAGACTGGCCACTGCACATTGGCAGCCTCACTAAACTCCTTGCCTCTCTCTCAGTGATTGCAAGCAAGGTCAGGGAGCTTTCACCACTCCACTCCAAGTAACAGCATCTCCTATTTTCTCTCATCCAGCATGAGGATTCCTATTTGGGCTATTATGGCTATATCCCTATGACTTCAACATGTGCGCATTCCTAAACCATTCTTGTAACCGTCAGCCATCAGCCATCCCTTGATGGCTGGGCATTGGAAATATGACAGTAAATGGCACCTGCTCTTGAGTGGCCTTCAGCCTAAGGGAGGAGGGAGATAAGAAGAGGTACCCCAAGGCGGACGTGAGCCCAGTGGGTGCTATGGGACTACAGAGGAAAGACAACAGCAAAGTCACCTGACTCCCAGGAGAAGCTCTAGAAAGTTCACAGAAGAGGTGCCCTCAGGGCTAAGGGGCAGGCTGTCAAGGGCCTTGAGTACCTTGCTAACGTGTTTGAGCTTGATCCCAAAGACAGTGGAGATCCACTAAAGAAATTTTATAATGTTTTATTTATTTTGAAGAGAGAGAGACAGCATGAGCAGGGGAGGGTCAGAGGGAGAGGGAGACACAGAATCCAAAGACAGTCTCCAGGCTCTGAGCTAGCTGTCAGCACAGAGCCTGATGCAGGGCTCAAACCCATGAACTGTGAGATCATGACCTGAGCTGAAGTCGGAGGCTTAACTGACTGAACCACCCAGGTGCCCCTCCACTAAAGAAATTTTAACAGAGGAGTGACATGATCCAATTTGCTTCTAGAGGGATAACTCTTACTACTGTCTGGAAGACTGGCTGGAAAGAGTGAGCTGAAGGCAAAATATCCAAGGAAATGACACCGACAATTTCTAGGCAAACAAACAAACAAAGACGGCCCTGCCGAGGGGAGTGCTGATGGACAGATTCCCGAGAAAGAAGACAAGATACTCTGGCTTTGGTGTGTGATTACTGTGAAGTGTGAGAAAGAGCAGCAGAAGGAACCCAAGATAATTTCTGGAATTCTGGCTTGGGCAGAATTAATTCAGGAAGAGGGACCATTTTGAGGGAACCAGATGACGCAGGCAGCATCTTGAGTCTGAGGTGCTTGTGGGACATGCCATGGGGAAAAGATCAACAGCTAAAATGGAAAACAAATTCAGTTGAGAATTCCCACAGATCTGCACTTGTCAAACTGTGAGCTCTACATTCCCTGTCCATGACGTACGTTTGGAGCTTGAGATGTCGTGCACAGAGCTGCATTATTACTCAGGTGCGCCTTGAGGGCGCAGAATCGGAGCTACAGTCAAGACGGTGGCTAGGACAGACGCCATACCAGGCGCTAACGATGACTCCCAGCCTCCCAGGGTGGGGCCTTTTGGCAGTTAGAACTGATGTGTGTGTGTGTGTGTGTGTGTGTGTGTGTGTGTGTATGATCTGCTTCAGCCACAAGCTGGCCCAGAGCCAGAAAGAAGGGAGGCCCGGCACTCAAGGAATCTGACAATGGACAAGCAGAAGTTAGGGAAAATTAGAAGGGTGAGTCATGGAGCACGTATGCCACGTGCTGAGCCCTGGCTGCTTTCATGACACTGGTAAGGGCGTCAGTAGGTCGACATTGACAGATTAATGGGAGAATAACTCCCCAAGAGCCGTTTGAAAGAGGAGAAGCTGAAGGTTTCACAGGCAGGGCAGGCTGAATAAGAAGGTAATGAAAGGAAGCATGCAAATATAGCGAGGTCATAGAAAACACCAAACGCAAACTGAGCCAGACTTCTTGGACAGCTGCACTGTCATCCAGAGAGTTAATGTTTGCAAAGAGCCGCAGTATGTAAAGCACTGTATTATGGATTATACTTCCTGGCCCATGGGCTCTTGCCTTGTTTTGTTTTTTTTGAACTTGGCCACAATTTGGAGCAGCACTGTCACATAGAACTTTCTGCAGTGGTGGAAATGTCCTATATCTGCATGGTCTAAAATGGCAGCCATAGGACCCATGTGACTGCTGAGCATGTGAAATGTGGCTAGCGCATCTAAGGAACTGAATATAAAATTTTCTTTTGATTAACTTAAAGTTAAAGGTTAAATAGCCACACATGGCTAGTGGCCACCTTATTAGATGACACATTTCTAGACTTTCACTGTTCTCATGTTTGGATGGACATTCTGACTTTTTAAGCCACTGCAGGTTACTTGAAGGGGCTTTGTTTTTAAATTTTTTTTTAATGTTTTATTTATTTCTAGGAGAGAGAGAGACAGCGTGAGCAGGGGGAGGGTCAGAGAGAGAGGGAGTCACAGACTGAAACAGCCTCCAGGCTCTGAGCTGGCAGTCAGCACAGAGCCCGACGCGGGGCTCGAATCCACGAACCGCGAGATCATGACCCAAGCGAAAGTCGGACGCTTAACCGACTAAGCCACCCAGGCGCCCCGAAGGGGCTTTGTTTTTAATTTTAGCCTCCAAAGTTTGTGTGGGTCATTATGGACAAAACAATTAAGATGCTTATGTTGGGTAATTGCCTTCACACCTGAGCGTACCGTGCTTTCTGGGAGGTTCAGGTGATCTCGCTGGTCAACACCCCACTGAGCCAGGCCTAGAGAAGAGCCAGTTGCTGCTGGTATCAGGTTTCCTGCCTCGTTCCAATGTAACATTGGGTCCTCGTGACCTGGAATCTAAATATTTAGTTGGTGGTTGCTGATGGTAAAGGACAATAATCTTGTTCCTATTAGCAAAGCAAACAGTACTCTCGAAAAACCGAGAGCTGGGTGGTCTCCACCTTCTTTGCTGACAAAATAAATGCAGTGATGACCCATCCTAAGTCCTTGAGGTTTGTGCATTTGGACCAGTGTCCCTTCCAGCAAGGATAGAAGATGAGAAATGCTCACGATGTCCCTTTTCATAGAAGGTTGCCACCCGCAAAGTCCTGGGCTTATCATTTTCATCATTGTCTCTGGGGAAATCAGGGCTCCTGTTTGAGAAGGCTACATAACCTCCCAATCACAGCAGGGAATGATCCAGGCAATGTGTCCCCCTCGAGGCCAGCAGCTGTCCTGGGGACACTGTTTCCTGCTCGTACCGAGAGACTGCTTTGCTTTTTAGTCTGCTGCTCATTCAGTTCTTTCTTGACTCTGTGGAGCTGTTATTTATTCTGCTTAAATAGTTAACAAGGTTGCATGTAACTTTGAAAAGGGTCTAAAATTAAGTTGCCACATTAGGGTGGCTTTTAGTAATGTAGCCTAGGATTGGGCCGAGGCAAAAGAATGTATTCTAGAATTCTCAGAACCCAATACCTATTGGAGCACCGTTTGTAAGAACAGCTGGACACCAAGGCGATTTATAATGTAATCAAATGTTAGTCTGAACCCAAGAGTCTCACTTGTTCTTGCGTTGATCCCACAAGATAAGCATTAATAGTAAGTACCTCCGTGATGGGAAATTGAAGTGCTTAGAAGTGGTTTGTCTGAATTCACACTGTAATGAGGGACAGAGATGGCCCTTGACAATAAGTGTTCTTTCTACTATGCCACACCATTAACTAAAATGTATTTAGGAGGTACCACTTTAAAGAACATCTCAGCACGAGCTGGATGGTTATTGCTTTACCTTGGATTTAGATGTAACACAACCTCTGCCCAAGGCACAGTTAAAGTCACTGGTCGTGGTGAGGCAATTGTGCGGAATGGTGTGGCCACCACATTTGGAGATCTGCCCCCTGCTAGGCAGGTGTCTGAAAATGATGGCTTGATACTGAATCTGTTACTTGATGGTAAATGTCTCACTTATTAACCAGGTTCATCAGAATTGTGACCGTCTGAGGCTGGGCCAAGGGAGGAACGAATGATAGAAGTTGCAACACCAGCGTCAAAATATGGTGGTGGCGCGCTTCACATATTGACTGTGTGGTGGAAAACTTCCTGTGGATTAAGCAGTCCACTTTCCTACCACCAGCTCAGTCAGAACAAATTTTCCTTCAGAAATCAGAGGCAAAGCGTTCCTTGGAGTTTTCAGCCACAGGCGTCTTCGGGGAATGTTTACCCGTGGAGGAGGGCTTTGGTCGGGTTTACATCTACCTGTGGCACTGTATCTTTCTCCTGGTCTTTTCTCATTGGCCAATGATCATTTGCAACTCTAATCATCTGATGTCTGATCCACCGAGCTCTGGAATGTTCTTATATCCTTCTCCAGGAGACCTCCCTGGCACTGAGGGCCCTGGAGAAAGGGGTTTGATAAGTTCTGTCTGCCCTCAGGATTCAAGATACAGCAGGGCAGGCTCAGACCATGAAGGTTTAAGAACAGCCAGATTTTCATAGAAATTTGGGTAGAAGTCCAAACTTGGGAGGAGAATGCTCCAAACCAACCCATGATCCTGGGGGTTGAAGAGTTCTGGATATGGTTTGTCTCATGAGGGATCTCTGGCTTCACTTGTACCAAGCAAAAGTGGAAGGATTCAACTGGGGGTGGAGTCACCATTAGGAGCACACAAGTCATATGACTGTGGGGTGATGCTTTCAGTGACATTTTTGCTCCCCTGCCCTTCCTGTGCTTTTGTATCCGGGGGCAAATTCTCCAGTATCCCCCAAAGAATACCCGTAATATAGACAGCAAAGCAGGGGTGAGTTTCACTGTGGAAAATTTTGATTTTGTCACTCTTCTTGGTAGAGAAGATGTGACCTTGAAGGCACTTGTACAACCAAGGCCCAAACCCTTGGGATATCACTAGCTGGAAAAAACACGTGAGGGTACTTAAGTAATGTTGTTTTGGGTTTTCTGGCAGATTGAGGTACAGTGACATAGTGCAACATGAAAAATACTGTTCTTATTCTTTAGAAATTGCCAGCTTTATGAATTTTACCACATATTTTCATCCTCATTTCATAATTACTTTTATATTTATAACCATATCCTTTATTAGATGTGGTCTAAGCATTGTGCCATCATGATTTAAAGAATGAATAATTTTTTATAGCATAAAGAAGAAAACTACAGAAATCTGCCACCAGCCTGTCCCCCAAACAAAGTTTATGGAGAGGAGCATAAAACTGCTAGTCTTAGAATACCCAAATGTGTGAGCACTGCCATACGAAATGGCGACGGCCATGCACGTGAGGCTTTGCATGAAAACAGAAGAACCCAGCTGCCCGTTTCTTTACCAATCTAGGAAGATTGCTACATGCTACCATTCGACTTAAATTGCATTTTTTCCTATCAGTCCTTGAGTTTTGTTTCTAAGAGCAAAAACCGTGAGAATTTATCTTAATGCATTTAAAAATGTGTTGTTTGAGCTAACTAGATTTAATTTTTGGATTAATCTCACTCCCTAAATTCAATCAGCAGCAGGCATTATATTTAGTCTTTGACTAACAGGGAGCAATCCAGGCGATGTGTTCTTCTTAATGCTGCCAATATTAGAAGATAGTCTCTCTCACCTTCAGGCTCTAGGTGGAATATTTGTGTGATTTTACGTTCCTTAATAGGGAGTATAGGTCTCACCCAGGGACACATCTACATCCATATACATCAATCATTGATGTTTCTGAGGTATCCTTTGAACATTAAATAACCGCACTGTGAACATCCTAGATTAAGGAAGAAATCCCAACAAGAACTTGATTGATATCAGGTATCCAGGATCTATCTCAGGGATCCACGCCGCTGATAGAAAGTGAGAGTCCATCCTCTAGAGTATATTGCAGGCATAAAATATTAAATAAGAATTCATAAAAGGCGTATTACTCATCTTAAATCAATTCGCCATGCTAACAAACGGGTATTGAATGCAGCCTGCGGTATTTGGTGCTTACATAGGATAAGTAAAATTCTTACTCGGATAAGATCTTAAACATGAAATATGGTCGTATAGTTGAGTGGTTCAGAGCGCCTTCCCTGGGATTGGGCTCCCTGGAAAGCAACTCCGACCCCACCACATACTGGCTATGGAGTCTTAGGTCAAATTTCTTGTCTTTTCTAAGGCTCAGTTTCTCATTTGTGAAGTGAGGTAAATATATAGAGATTTATGAGAATCAAATAAGCTAATATGTATCAAATGTTTAGCTCAGTGCTGGAATACTGCAACCACTCAGATGATGTGGTTGGCAAGGATGTGGTGGTTGGATGTGGTGATGAGGATGGCAAGTATTATCATTATCTTATCACTATTATATGGATCTTATTCTTTTTCATTATCATCCAGACAGAAATATTTGAACACTTTCTGGTTATGACAGGATGCAGTTATTACTACATTTTAACTCTATTTGAAAGACCAGACTAAGCAATGCAATGAGTTAGACTATAAGTCTATATACAAATAAGATACATCTTTATACCCATATCTCTCTTTGGCTGTGGTTATATGGATGGACCGATCAGGTAGACATAGTTGCAGATGTACAGACAGAGAGAGGATGCTGTGCTTTAGAAGGCCCAGTGCCTCAACTCTTGAAATGAAAGAGTTGTAGCATTTCTGATTTGGATGGTGCCTCAGAGACCATCTCCATCAGACCCATCAGGAAAGAAGAGCTAGGCCCAAATGGGGTGAAAGGGGGACAGTCACATAGCAGAGGAGTGGCCTCGGCGGTACCCAGGATGGGATCCCCTGCCTCTCCCTGCCCTGAACTGTAGGATTCTTTTATTTGTTTGTTTGTTTATGAGAGAGGGTGCACATGAACATGAGCAGGGGAGGGGCAGAGAGAAAGGGAGACAGATGATCTGAAGCAGACTCTGTGCTGACAGCAGAGAGCCCGATGTGGGGCTTGAACTTACGACCTGTGAGATCATGACCTGAGCTGATCAGGTCAGCCCAACTGACTGACGCCCCAGGTGCCCTGACTTTCAGGATTCTACACCTCCTTTTGAACTTGGCTTTTTCCTAAGTGACATATGCATGTGTATGCACGTGTGTACACACACACACACACACACACAGCAGCAGCAGCAGCAGCAGCAGCAGCAGGAGAGTTCTAAGTACCTGTTTGGCAGATGACCCACTTGAAAACCTGGGTCTCTCCAAATCTGCCTCTTGCCCCCCAAATCGATCCCGTTTCTTCTCATTTGGGTCTCTTCTGTGTTCTTGTCGTCTCAGACAAGCCTGCAGAATTAAAAACAAAAGGTTTATTTGGCTTAGCTCTGCGACAAACTTTCATGACTTTTTGCTTAATTCCTGTCGTGAGAAACATGAAATACACAATGTCCAGCTTCACGGGCTCATCAGCACATTTACCAAGTGTGAAGACACTCAGCTAGGCGTCAACGACTCTCTTCCCTTGGCCCCAAAATGCCAGGTCAAAAATAGTCAGCACTGCCTTAATAAGTTACAATGACAAACACACTAAGAGGCGTTTTGACAGGTATGTCCCCAACAATTGCCTCCTTAAGTCAGGAAGTACCTGAAAGGCAACATTCACTTCCCCTCTGCTCTCATCCTCTTCAAAGCTCCGTGCATTCCAGCGGGGGCTCTCTGTCCCCCTGGATGATTCCCGATTCTGGGGTCAGACTCTTCCTACCTGAGAGCTTTCGCACACGTCTTTCCTTCTACCTGGAATGCCTTTCACGAGGCGTTCACAGCTCAGCAAATCTGTGGATCTACTAAGATCCAGCTAGAGAGACATCTCTTGTCTTGCCAAGCTTTTCTTCCCCAGGCTGAATTAATTGCTCCTTTACATATACACAGCTGGAATTATGCAATTTTCTTTTTCGCTGTTGTATTTAGTTGCTTTGTTTTGAGCCCATGTCTCCTGCTGATCAGTGAGGACCCCTCAGGGTAACGACCACTTTTTACCTTTAGAATCTCCCCCAGCGTCTAGCATTTAAGGTTAGCTGAGCTGCATTATTGTTTCAGAAGGAAAGATCAGTCTCTGAATGCAAAATAATAAAAATAAAATAACCAACCAAAAAAAATCTCTATTTTTAAAAAACAAAATTAAGAGAAAAAACTAGTACCAAAATATTTCTTCTCCAGTATCAGGACTGAACAAACCCCAAGGATAGCATGTGCTATATGGGGGTTTCAAGTGATATTTTAAATAGTTTAAAATAGGAATACTTCTTGGAGCATTTCTATAGATCCAGTGCCCAGATTCACCTTTGCGCAGTTAGAGCCAAATTATCCCCTGTCATGGTAAAGAAATGCAAGGTAAAGACCTGACAATACTGTTTCTAAACAGGGCCTGACATCTCCCCTTCCTGGCAGGGCTGAGAAAGGAAAGATTCCTTCCACATTTTCCCCCTTTGTTAGAACATGCATCTCCTTCCTTGATGTGGAAGGACGTGCCAGAATTCCACACCACTGGGAAAGCCTAACATCATGCTCCATGGTTAAAAATAGAACTGACCTGATATTAACAAAACATTTACCACTTGGAATTGCGAACAGCAAGTTGGTTACATTGTGCCTCACAGTTGCTGGTGAGGCACTGGCCCTGGGGACCCACGCACCACGGCCAGGTGGTTGATGCAGCAAGTGGAATCCTGGATTCCCAGGGCTATGGTTCCACCCTGCCTTATTTGGGAAGGGAGAGCACTCCAAAATGGTTGCTGCTTTTTTTTTGTTTTCTGTCTCACCGTTAATCTTATTTTCAAAAACTATGCTATCTAGATAGCAAGCCCTTTTAATAAATCGTGTGCAGTGTTTGTTTTAATCAATAATTGAAGCAAGAAAACCCCCTGAATACTGGACAGCAACAGCAACTATAATAAATAAGTGAAACAAACACCGAGTAATAAAAGAAACCAAGGTAAACCTAAAGAGAGTTAGCCAGAGAGTTCAGTGACGTGTAAGTAAATATGGGCCTCTTCTTTTCCATTCCTTTGACAATGACTTCAGATTGGAGCCCGGTTGGGAGGAGCCCTGGCTCCCAGTGCTGTTTCCTGGAGCGGCAGATGTCCACGTTACCCTAACCGACTGGGATTAAAGGCACAAGAGGCAAATGCTCATAGGCTCAAAGTGCAGGACAGTGTTAGCAAATGCACGCAGGACCAAGGCAGATTTTGTGGGATGAACAGAATTCTTGTGGGTTGAGTGTTTTTTGAAAATTCTCTCCAAGAATGCATGCAACTTAAATATTTCTTTACCAAAAGGGGAGGAGGAGTAGAATGGTTTGCAATGTCAAAAAAACAAATTCTTTTTTTTCTCCCTCTGGTTTCTTATGCCTCCTCTCACAGAGGAGCCGGAGAACAAACGAGCATCGGGGTAGGTACTTCCTCATTTTTATCTTGATACAGCCCATCAATCTTTCTGTGTAAATCAAGCATTAGTATTAGTTCTCTCAAAGTTATAGCTTTGCTGAGTTGAAGGGACCTAAGGACAGAGAGGCAAGTCCTAGGAATAGTGAGAACCTAGCTGTAACTGCCCCCATGTCCCCCAGGGGCTGGATTTCTTGTCGTTTGCTTTTTCTCTTTTGTTAATGTTTATTTATTTTTGAGAGAGAGAGAGAGAGAGAGAGAGAGTGTGTGTGTGTGTGTGTGTGTGCATGTGTGGTCAAGCCGGGGAGGGGTAGAGAGAGGGAGACAGAATGGGAAGCAGGCTCCAGGCTCTGAGCTGTCAGCACAGAGCCCGATGAGGGGCTTCAACTCACGAACTGGGAGATCAGGACCTGAGCTGAAGTCTGACACTTAACTGACTGAGCCACCCAGGCGCCCCTGGTTTTCTTGTTATTTGTAAACGTGAATGATTGTTGTTGTTGTTGTTGATGATGATGGTGTTGTTTACTCTTTGGGGGTCCTGGAGCGCCAAGGGCAGAGTGGGAAACCCGTAGGATGGGGAGGTTGAACAGATTTGTAACTCATGATCACCAGGGGCTCCCCTTCCTCTGGAACTTTAAAAATATTCCCCTTCCAGTTCCACATGTCTGGAGCCAGATTGCTATAAATAAGTTTCTGTTCATGTGACAGAGCTGGCTGAGGGCAGTCTTAAAATGGAAGGCTTCAGGTAACTCCTCATTTCCTCCTTGGGTTGGAGCAGCTTCCTCCTCTGCTTTTCCTCTGGTGCAGCAGCCCCCCAACCCCCATCCCCCTGCACCCCTGGGACTGCAGGCACCCAGCAGCCCCCCCACCCCCA
>NW_027532607.1:1808139-1811761 GCF_008692635.1 Crocuta crocuta
CACCCCCACCCCCAGCCCACCCCTGGGACTGCAGGCACGCACAGAGCACAAGCTACCACTGTGGGGGCAGAACGCAGAATGTGCACATGTGCCGTGGGGCATGACGTGGTTTCTGTGACTCACAGTAACTCAATACGGTAAACACGACAGACCCAGGCTCTGAGACTTTCTTGCAACGTGACCTTGGGCAGGCTGACTAACTCCGTTGATTCTCGCTTCCCTCATCCCTACGGGGAGATCCCCTATGCCGCCAGACTGCTGGAGAGCCCGGGGCCCTGCTGGCAGGGTGCTCCGTAGAGCCAGGGGCTTGGGGAGTGTTCAGTGACAGGCACTCGTCACCACCGTTGTCACTGTCATTAGCATTGTCGGGCTTTAATTGTCGTTTCTGATTCCATTTCTTGGTTTACTTCAATTTCTAAAGTCAGCCTTTGCCAAATCAAGTGACTCTGATTCTGGTCGGGGAAGAAGAAAGGGTCTTTCTGTCCGGGCCTGAGGTTCATCCTTGTTTTTGTGCCCTGGGAGCAGAGGTCTGTTTCCTGAGCCAGCAGTTCGCCCGCCAGACAACTGAGGAAATCCCGCTGTCTGTCAGTCAGGCTGCCTCGGAAACTACTTTTTCTTCAGTGTTAACAGCTTCCTTCCTTCCTTCCTTCCTTCCTTCCTTCCTTCCTTCCTTCCTTCCTCCCTCCCTCCCTCCCTCTCTCATTTTCTTTCTTTCTAAGTGTATTTATTTTGAGAGAGAGCGAGCGAGCATGAGCAGAGAGAAGGGAGAGAGCAAATCCCAAGCAGGTTCTGCACTGTCAGCGCAGAGCCCTAGAATGCAGGGCTCTAACTCATGAACTGTGAGATCATGACCTGAGCCAAAATCGAGTCGGTTGTGTAGCCTACGGAACCACTCAAGACCCCCAAGCGTTAACAACTTCCTGAACCCACAGGGGTGCTCAGTTTCTCCATCAGTCCCTCCTAGTTGCCATCCAAGCCCATACCCCAGGACCACTTCCCAGACTCCCAGTTCTGGTCTGGACCGCCCCCCATCGCCCCCTCCCCTGCACCACAGCGCATCCCTGCCTCTTGAGCACAGCGGTCCCTGTCAAGGTTATTGTTGCTTGGAAGTCTCCAAGCATTTTGAAAAGTGGGAATTGTCACTGCATCAGTGGGTATGTTTTTGTTGTTCTTAAGATCTAACATTCGGGGATTTAATTATCATTGGGGGGCACTGTTCAAGCTCATTAGTTTTAAGAGGTTAAGAAATCCAAGGTGTAAAAACAATTTGACATGATATTCCCCTCGAAGGAGTTTCTTTTCCTGTTCTGTCCGTGAAGAGTATAGACACATGTATCCCATGTGTCTCATGTGAAGAGGCGAGCAGAGCAGAGAACCCCCCACCCCAGCTCCTATGGGAGAGGAAGCTGAATTATCTCTACTCCCTCAACCCCCTGAGTAGATGGTCCCCGAGCCCCCGGCACCTGGTCTAGTCACCTAGCATGTCCTTGAACAAGTTTATATCGTCATGTTGAGTTGTTTGCTCGGCACTTGAAAGATCAGGGTGAATAAATGACTGGAAATGAAACCCATCTGAACGCATTTGATAGATTACAGAATATTGTTCTGAAATGCCAAGTGTAATCTTTCTCTCCAGCTTTCAGTAGAAGTTAATGGCTAAATTCTGCCTCAAGTTACATAAACACGTTTGACCAAAAGAAGGGAGGAAAAAAAAACCCTGTGCAGCATGAACACCCTTGAAAAACTAAGAGCCAAATCCTGAGATGGCATGTAATTATGTACTAGTTACCAGATTCTGAAATAGCATGTAATATGCCAAATAGATGTTTATTTCCTCTTGTTTTCTTCAAAAGGGTCCCACCCAACCACTGAAAGTAGCAGCATCAAAATAACTCGGGGTGGGTTTAACCCACCTCTCCCGTTGCCAATACACAGACCTGTAAAGGCACTGCTAATTTGGTGCATACCAACCCTTAGCATATTTTAGGATGTAGCAGGAATAGTGCATACAGGAGGTTTCTGAGGGCTTCAATTTGAGCCAGTTCATTAAAGGCGAGGGAAGCACAGGAAGGAATCTGTGGCAAATGTATATGATTTAGGAGTCATATCTAGTTATTAGGTCTTACACTATTTGTATACCCTGAAACAGGGAATCCTGGGGGTCCAAGCAGGTGGCTCTGCTGTGAGTGAGAGCTGGGATTTCTTGGGCCAAAAGTTACTGGCCAAGCTCATTGATGACCCAGGGTTTCAGTATCAACCCTAACGCAAAGTCTACCTTGATAAATTACCTAGATACACACAGGTCATATATGGACCAAGTTATTGAGGAGTTATTAAGGTCATACAACAGACTCTTAAACCCCAATTTTAAATCCTTTCTGGAACAAGACAAGAGATAGACTAAATAATACAAATAACTTATTACGATTCCCTTCAAAGTAGTGTTGGTGGGATGCGACATCCTTCATTCAACAAGGCTCAGAACACATTAAAGACAACCATAATTATTTTTTGCAGACCTTGTGGTGAGTGGTTTTGAAAATGCTCAGTAGGGGTGGACTTGGCCTTGAGGAATAGTTACCAGTCAGCTGAATCTAAGTCTGATAAACAGAGTTGGTGGTCAAGTTGGGTAATGCTGACTCACATCAGTGACGGGGCATTCAGTTCAACACAAAGAGTAAGACTCCCTCCCTGTCCTTAAGAAGCTGTGGTCCAGATTGAGAGGAAGTCACACAAAAGACAATTTCAATACTATTTCATAAGAAGTGTGAAAGTTAGGAAAGGGTGCTTTGGCATTTGGAATGATGAAAACGTTCTAAAACTGGATGATGGTGATGGGTGCAAATTTGGTAAATGTACTCTAAGTGATTAAATTATACACTTAAAACAGGTGAATTTTATGATATGTAAATGATACCTCAATAAAGTTGGGTTTTTTTTTGTTTTTTTACTGTTTATTTTTGAGAGAGAGAGCGAGAACAGGAGTGGGGGAGGGGCAGAGAAAGAGGAGACAGAAGATCCAAAGCAGGTTCTGCCCTCTCAGTGCAAAGCCTGATGTGGGGCTTGAACTCACAAACTGAGATCACTACCTGAGCTGAAGTCAGATGCTTAACCAACTGAGCCACCCAGGTGCTCCTAAAGTTGTTTTTTAAAGAAGGGTGTGGTGGGAGTACAGGCATTCTGTTTCGTTCGAAATTAAAACTACAGTCTTCACCACCCTTGTCAAACAAACAGTAAAGAAGGGGGGAGGGGAGGTCAGAGAAGTGGTTAAGGTTTAGGCTGGTCTTGGGTTCTTGGGTCTTGGACCTGCCATTAAGTGCGGGGAAATAACTCAAGGGCTTCATGCATTCCACCTGCATAGTCAAATTCATGTTTTCGATCCATTTCAAAAAAGCAATCTGAAAGATGCCAAGGTTGGAGGCAAGGAGACTGGTAATAAGGACATTGGAACAACCCTGGAGAGAAACGATGGAGGCTGGAGCCAGAGTGGCAGCAACAGCGTGAAAAGGAAGGCACCAGTTCACGAGCATTTGGGTAACGGTGGGAGGACTTGGTAACGGGTGGGATGTGGGTGGTGAGGGGGAGAAAGGAGTCGGGGAGGGCTTAGGTCTCTGTTGTCATG
>NW_027532607.1:1811788-1833218 GCF_008692635.1 Crocuta crocuta
AGGCTGGCACGCCTCTGCAACATCCATTTGGAAACAACCCCCAAGCAGGCGAGCCCGTGATCTCGCCGATTTGGGGGAGACCAGGGATTTCAAGTCGTTAGTCTATGAGTGGTGGCTAAAAACACAGGAGGGATGAGATGGGTCACGGGGACCCAGAAGAAAACTGGGCTGATGGAAACCTGGGGGAATGAGCATTTGAGAGGCAGAGAGAACGCTGCGGGAGAAACAGTAGGAAAATCAGAAGAATGCGATGTCAGAAGGCCAAAGGAGTAATGTTTTAGGAAGAAAAGAGCTTATAGTGTCAAATGTAGATAAAGCTTGAGAAAACAAAGCCTAAAAAGGCGTCTGCTGGACTTGGCTACTGACCTTAGTGAGAGAACAGTTTCAGGGGAGGGGAGGTGGCAGCCAGGCCACGATGGGTTAGGAATGAATGGGGAGCTGGGGAAGGTGGGGGGAGAGGTGGTAGAAATGTAGCTGTTTGGGGACATCTTGGGCTGTGGCCAGAGGAGGACGCAGGGTCTGTGGGCAGCTTTGTTCTTTTGTTCCGAGGACAGGAGGACTTGAACATATTTGTAGGCTGAGCCAGTTAGAAGGAAGGAAATGTCCATGATCCAGAGGAGAAGTGCCTGGATGGAGAGGGGCTGGGCACAGGGGGGTGTGGACCAAGAGCTCAGGCCAGGCACTGGCAGGGAGAGTGTCACTTCACCCTGGGACTTGAGGGGCTGGATGGGTGTGCAGCCTGGAATGGGAGGGGAGGGGTGCCGTGGCTTCCCACCTGATGGCCTTGCTTTGTTTCCTGTGTGTGTAAAACAGGAAGGGAAGTTCTTTGTTGAAAGTGTGGGGATTGGAGGTCTGGGGGAAAAAAAAAGCCAAAAAGTTTAAAATGGACGATAACAGAGGGAGCTGATGGACGAGTAAACATGTTGATGTGAGTCAAGCGTCACTCCTTCCTCTCCCCCACTCCGCCTCTCCATCTACCAGCAAGATGTCGCTTCTGCTTCTGTTTCCTGGGTTGGGCCACTTCTCACCACCTCCACTCCTACCCCCTGAGTCCAAGCCACCGTAATTTCTCTCCTAAACTTCTATCAGGGTTTCCTTATGAAGTTTCTCTGCTGCTTCCCTGGGCCCGTTTGGTCCTTTCCCCACACAGCAGCCAAAGTGATCTTTAAAAGCTGTAAATCGGGGCGCCTGGGGGGCTCAGTCAGTTATGCGTCTGACTTCGGCTCAGGTCATCATTCCATGGTTCCTGGGTTCGAGACCTGCATCGGGCTCTGTGCTCTTAGCACAGAGCCTGCTTTGGATCTTCTCTCTCTCTCTCCCCCCCCTTCGTCCCTCTCCCTCAAAAACAAAAAACAAAAAACAAAAAAAACCCCCCGTAAATTAGATCATACCACTCCCCTGCTTAAAATCATCCAATAATTCTCACTGAGATAAGAATAAACTCCTAACATGAAGCTTTGTCCTGAGAGATTCAGACTGATAATGGTCCTTTTTACCTCTTCTGCCTTGTCCTGTGCCACATTCTCCCTTAGTCAATGTGTTTCAGCTACTCTGGCCTTGTTTCTTCCAGGGCTCCAAGTTAATTTTTTAAAAATGTTTTTTATTTATTTCTGAGAGAGAGAGAGAGACAGTATGAACAGGGGAGGGTCAGAGAGAGAGGGAGAGGCAGAATCTGAAACAGGCTCCAGGCTCTGAGCCAACTGTCAGCACAGAGCCTGATGCGGGGCTTGAACCCACAAACCATGAGATCATGACCTTAGCCGAAGTCAGATGCTTAACCGACTGAGCCACCCAGGTGCCTCTCCAGGGCTCCAAGTTAGTTCCTGCCTCAGGGCTGTTGCACTTCCTTTCCTTCTACTCTGGCTGACTGTTTCCCATCTTTTACCTCCATGACCAAATGTAACTACCCCAAACCTCTGTTTATTTGCTTCCTTATATTTATCAGTAATTGAAACTATCTTACATATTTACTTGTGTGTAGCGACTGTTTCTCAATCCCAGAAGGAGAACTCTGGGAGAGAGGGGACTTCATAGGACATAGTTGGTACTTAAGCAGTATTGTTATCTATAAGGACAGTGTTCAAAGTATCCTTATTAATAAGGACACTGTTGAAAGCTCAATGAGATTAGAAAAATAAGACCATGGTGACTTTAAGCCACACATTTGTGTGATTTTCTTAAGCACAGACCATCAATAATGATAATCATCATAATAATGATTGGTTTTCTTTACATGCCTGTTCTGGAGACAGTTTCAAACACGTATTTCCAAAGGAAGGTCAGATGGCAGAGGCATCTCAGTGAAAAGTAGATGGATTCCCAGGGTGACCAGTTCAGATATTTATGTTCTTATTCATTTTACAGAAATTCCCTCAATTTTATAGTCTTGTGCGTGGGTTGGCAAGTTGTGGGAGGAAATTGCTGACTGTTTCCAGTCCCAGAGCTAAGCTGTGTTATACAGGTGAAATCAGGTTACTGAGATAGGTCTGGTTTCCTTGGTGACCCAGGAGGTTTGGTTATATTTGAAATTGCTAAGAAGGAGAAAAATCTGATAACGACAGTTCTATGTTTTCCTTAGGGAAGGAGCACTTTTCAATCCTTGGCTGAGGCTGAGGACATGCCTCCTTGATTGGCAAGGGTTGACCTCTGGCCAGCCAGCTGAACGCCACTTTCTAACTGCTTCCAGAATCCCACACCCAGTCTGGCAAGTTTGTCTTATGCCAGCTCTGGGTAATTACATCATGACTCCTCAGGCTCCCTGTCTGGTTTGTTTTTGCATGTAAACACTGTAACTAGGGTGACGAATAGTTAGCTTATTGGAGAATGTGCTAACACCTTTTTTTCTGGTGGGATGACAGTGGAAGGGCATATTATTTTATAAATGGTAGGTCGATCCGGTTAACTCTTTAATGTTTCTTTTTCTTGATAGCTGGTTTATCAAGTGTCATTTGTTTATCAAAGGTTTGTGTGCTGACCTCTGTGCTAAATGCTTTTTAAGTCTTATTTCATTTTCATGACGATATTATGAAGTAGGTACTATTATCTTAAAAAATTTTTTGAGCCCATTTATTTATTTTGAGAGAGACAGAGAAAGAATGAGCAGGGGAGGGGCAGAGATAGAGGGAGAGAGAGACTCCCAAGCAGGCTCTGCACTGACAATGCACAGAGCCTGATGTGGGGCTCAAACTCACGGAACTGTGAGATCATGACCTGAGCCAAAACCAAGGGTCAGACGCTTAACTGACTTAGCTACCCAGGCGCCCCGAAGTAGGTACTATTATTAACCCCATTAAATTTTTTTAAATGTTTATTTACTTTTGGGAGAGAGACAGAGACAGAGTGCGAGTGGGGGAGAGGCAGAGAGAGAGGGAGACACNCCGCAGATACTGAACATCACTCACAAACTTCTGCCTGTCCCTGGCTTCGTGCAACATGATTCTCAATCTCCAACCTGCATGTAAAAGATAAATTAATGTGCTTTGGCACAATCCTTTGTTGCTTTGCCGTATTTGGATTTAACTTAGTATAATTGCTCTTACTCTTTTATTAATCCAATTTCCATTATTTGAAAGGCACAGATGCCCCTTTCAACCTGCAAAGACTTTTTATATTGGTGTTGATGCCCTTATTTATGCCTCCTGTTCCTGGCATGAATAACGCAGCCACACTCATCAGCTGGCTTCAGTGATCTCGTCCTGGTTATTCAGAGGGCATTAGACTGACAGACACCTGCTTCAGGAGCAGTTCTACAACTTGACAAAAAAGAAAAAGAAAGAAAGAGAAAGAGAAAGAGAGAAAGAGAGAAAGAGAGAAAGAAAGAAAGAAAGAAAGAGGAAAGGAGGAAGTAAGGAAGGAGGGAAGGGAGGGAGGAAGGAAGGGAAGAGAGAGAGAAAGAAAGAAAGAAAGAAAGAAAGAAAGAAAGAAAGAAAGAAAGAAAGAAAGAAAGAAAGAAAGAAAGAAGGAAAGGAGGAAGTGAGGAAGGAGGGAAGGGAGGGAGGAAGGAAGGGAAGGAGAGAGAGAGAAAGAAAGAAAGAAAGAAAGAAAGAAAGAGAAAGAAAGAAGGAAGGAAGGAAAGAAAGAAAGGAAAGAAAGAAGGAAAAGAAAAAACGTAGCTAAAGTAGCAATGACTGAATCTATGAGCCCTTGGCAACTTAAATTCACTCATTCAGCTATTGCTGTGTCCCTATTCCAGCTGAGGCACTAGGCTGAGCACTGGGATATAGCAGCTGGCGAGAGGAACATGCCCTTTGCCTTTGTGGTGTGAGACCCTCTGAGTTTAAATCTCAAGCCTTTGAGCACTGACAAGGGAACCCTAATTGTGAGAGGGGCTATGGACTGGAAATGGGGGCTTCTTTGAGACATGGTTGTTATGGGGGGGCATCGCATGATCTAGGGGCAAGGGTTTCCTGAGGAGAGGAGAGCTGTGGGGAGGGTCACTTGGAGTCGGGAAGGTTATGACTGGAAGNAGAAAGGAAAGAAAGAAGGAAAAGAAAAAACGTAGCTAAAGTAGCAATGACTGAATCTATGAGCCCTTGGCAACTTAAATTCACTCATTCAGCTATTGCTGTGTCCCTATTCCAGCTGAGGCACTAGGCTGAGCGAGCACTGTGATATAGCAGCTGGCGAGAGGAACATGCCCTTTGCCTTTGTGGTGTGAGACCCTCTGAGTTTAAATCTCAAGCCTTTGAGCACTGACAAGGGAACCCTAATTGTGAGAGGGGCTATGGACTGGAAATGGGGGCTTCTTTGAGACATGGTTGTTATGGGGGGGCATCGCATGATCTAGGGGCAAGGGTTTCCTGAGGAGAGGAGAGCTGTGGGGAGGGTCACTTGGAGTCGGGAAGGTTATGACTGGAAGAGCCACACACCACCGCTGGAAGGTTCCAACCCGGGGAGTAAATGGTTAGATTTGCATTTAACCCCCTCCCCCCCATCTAGTGTGGAGAATGAATGGGGGGCATGGAGTAAACATGGAAGTGGAAAGACCACTGGGAATACACTACAATAATCCAGATAAGGCAGTGACCACATCTGGGTAGCGACAGTGGAGAAGAGGAGGAGGAGGGGGAGGAGGAAGAGCCACAGCTACTGTTTACTGAGCCTCCTGAAGTACGGGCGTTGTTCTAATCCTTTACACACCTGAACTCACTCCATCTTCAAGACCATGCTTGAGGCAAGCACTATATTTCTATTTTGCTGCTAAGGAACACGGGGCCCAGAGGGAGTAAGTCACTTGCTTAAGGGTACAGAGCTAGTAAATGGTGGAGCTGGGATTTGAACCCAGAGGGTCTCACACCAGGGTCCCCACTCTAACCACGATGGGTGGGAGGGCTCCTCGGGACTGGTGATTATATGGATGGTGCGGGAGAGGGAACCTGGAGGAAGCCCCCCGGGCTTACTGGCTCCAGCAGCTAGCCGGTCGGGGGACAGCATCCCCTGGGACAGTTCTGGAGGAGGGGCACAGAAAGCCACATGGAGCTTGCAGCAAATGGAGATGTCAAGGGAGCCATCGGAGAGGTGAAGGTCTGGGTACCGCTGGGATACGGGTGACCACCGGACTTGAAGGCAGAAGGTGTGCTGGAAAGAGGAGAGCCCGAGACAGAATTCCCAGGCACACTCCGGCTTAAGAACACGGAGCGGAAGACAAACTGCAGAGGAGCCAGAGAACAGAAGGACAACCAGGTGGGTGCAGTTTCCGCGATGCTGAGAAGAGCAGGTTATTTATAACCTTGGTGAGAGCACTTCGCGAGGAGCGGCGGGGCTGGGGACAGATTGNGGCTCCGATTGGTGTGGCCTCAATTGACGGCCAAAATATTTAAGTCCACAAAGTTATTAAACGGCGCTGTTCATAATGAGCCTGCTGTTCATAATGACCAGCAGTATGGTCATCCGAGGTCCCGCACCTCCCGCTGATTGGCTTGTGAAGCGCTCGCGTTGATTTCTGCACGTATTTTTTTTTTATTGACGTATAACATTCGTTTCCTGCGTACAACGTTATGCTTCAATAAGTCTAGTTAACATCCATCACCCACACAGAGTTAAAATGGTTTTCCTCTCGTGATGCGAACTTTTAGGATCTATTCTCCTGGCAACTTTCAAATATACAGTATGATTTTATTTTCAATGTTTATTATATTTGAGAGAGAAAGGGGAGCAGAGGATCCAAAGAGGGTGCTGCTGCCCGGGATGGGGCTCAAACTCATGAACCAGGAGGTCATGACCTGAGCCAAAGTCGGATGCTCAACTAACTGAGCCACCCAATGACGCCGAAATATACAGTATTATTAACTATAGTCACCATGCTGTATGTTACATCCTCAGTACTTATTTATTTTGTAAGGGGAAGTGTGTGCATGTTGACTCCCTTCATCCATTTTGCCCCCCTCCCCACCCCCTGCTTCTGACAACTGCCAGTCTGTTCTTTGAATGTTCTCTGTACCTATGTTGTTGGTTTTCTGTTTATTTTTTATTTATTTTCCAAAATTTTTATAGTTTATTTATTTTTGAGACAGAGCACAAGTGGGGGAGGGGTAGAGAGAGAGGGAGACACAGAATCTGAAACAGGCTCCAGGCTCTGAGCTGTCAGCATAGAGCCCGACGTGGGGCTCGAACCCACAGACCATGAGATCACGACCTGGTCAAAGTCCATCACTTAACTGACTGAGCCACCCAGGTGCCCGGTTGGTTTTCTGTTTTTAATCCACATATGAGATTATACAGTATTTGTCTTTCTCTGTCTCTCTATAATATAATGTATACATAACAATATACACAACATATCTCACATTTTATCTATTCATCCATCAATAGATACCTAGTTGGCTTCTATGTCTTAGCTATTGTAAATAATGCTGCAGTTAGTTAGGTGTTTTGGATAAATACCCAGATGTGGAATTTCTGGATCACATGGTGGTTCTTATGTTAATTTTTTTAGGAACCTCCATACTGTTTTCCATAGTGGCTGCGCCATTTTACATTCCCATCAACAGTGCGCACAGACTCCCTTTTCTCCACACCCTCACCAACCTTTGTTTCTTATCTTTTTTGATACTAGCCATTCTAACAAGGGGAGGGGGGCTGGTTTCTCACCATGGTTTCATATGTATTTCCCTCATCATGAGTGATGTTGAACACCTTTTCATGTACTGTTGACCACATGTATGTCGTCTTTGGGGAAAAAATGTCTATTCAAATCTTCTGCCCATTTAAGAATCAGGTTTGTTTTTGTTTGGCTACTGAGTTGTATGCATTCTTTATATATTTTGGATATTAATCTCTTATCAGATATGTGATTTGCAAATATTTTCTCTCACTCAGTAGGTTGCCTTTTCATTTTGATGATGGTTTCCTCTGCTGTGCAGAAACTTTTTAGTTTGGTGTGATCCCACTTACTGGTATTTGTTGGCTTTTGTTGCCTTTTTGTTTTTAAAGTTTATTTACTTAAGTAATCTCTACACCCAACATGGGACTCAAACTCATGACCTAGAGATCAAGAGTCGCATGCTCTTCTGACTGAGCCCGCCAGGTGCCCCACTTTTGTTGCCTTTGGTATCAAACCCAAAAATATCATTGCCAAGACTGAGGTCAAGGAGCTTACTGCCTATGGAGTATTAGAGTTTCAGGTCTTAGGTTCAATTGTTTAATCCATTTTGAGTTCATTGGGCATATAGTGTAATATAGTCCAGTTTCATTCTTTTCCATGTGCCCATCCAGTTTTCCCTGCACCACTTACTGAAGAGACTGTTCTGTCCCCATTGTAAATTTTTGGCTCCTTTGTCATAAATTAATTGACCACATATACATGAGTTTTCTGAGGCTCTCTATTCCGTTCCAGGGATCTATGTGTCTGCTTTTATGCCAATATCATACTGTTTTATTACTCTAGCTTGGTAATATCATTTGAAATTAGGAATGTCTCCAGCTTTGTTCTTCTTTCCTACACACATTTTTCAATAACTACCATGTGACAGGTGCTGCTGTAGGCTTGGGGAAGCATCAGGATAAAATAGACCACTTCCGACCCTCAGGTGTGTCTGCATTCGGAAGCTTTCCTCCTTCTCTCCATTTTTTTCGGTTGTGGAGACATTGGCAAAATCAGGTTGTCCCTGACTCATGGTGACCCCATGTCTGGACTGGTCATTCTGAAATCTCACCAGGCTTATCATCTACCCCTGAGCAATATCACCCAGTAACTTGTGTTGCTTCCTGGGAAGTTATTGTCTCTCCCATGTAGAAAGTTGGTCTTTGAGGGTTCGAATCTAAAGCTGTAATCCACCAGATAGTTCCACAGACTACACACAAAACCCAAAGTTTGCTTCTGAGCATTTAGTAGTCATTTATGGAACTGCACTTTAAAAGATCACTTTCAACTCTGCCTATGAATTTGTACCTGCACAGAATGACGTTCCCACTCTTTTCAGAAAACAATGGTGTGAAAACAGGCAGAAAGATGAACTCTTGCTGCTTCTGTTGGAAAGAGAAGACTGTCTGAATATTAATCAGGCAGAGAACATAAGGATTCATAATGAAAATATGTTAATGGTCACTAAAGGGGCACATCCCAGAGCCCACTTGGATGATACATTTTGGTTACATAGAAAAACTAGCTGACAGAGCCTGGATTTAATGTGGTGTTATGTATGTTAAAGAGGCTCCTGAGTCAAGAGGCATGAAAAAGCTTTGTCTAACTAGGTAGGAAATAACACTGTTTGAACTGCTTGCTAGGTTACCTCTGACTTCACAAACACCTACCAAATAAAGGACTTTAAAATTACCTACAAAAGTCTCTTTACCTTCCCATAAACTCTCTATTGCTGTACTTTACTATAAAATGAATATTTAGAAGCATCATGGTGCCACATGTGCTTTCTTATTTAAATACATCAATAGTCTGTGAGAGTAAACAAATACCACAGGCCCTGGGCAAATGGATTATTAGGAGATCACCGCAGTTTAGGTAAACACTCTCCCCCTTTCTGAAGTATCACTTGAACTTCATACTGCATTGCAGGTTTGAAAACTGCCCAGGACGAACAAGAAACAGAAATAACTGTATGGAAATAAGTTCACATGAGATCATGCTTAATCTGCGGATCTTAGTTTAGTGGGCCTCTCAACCAGATGGCCATTTGAAGCCCCCAAATTTTTCCTCAGCAAATACAGACAGGGGTGTGGGGGGGTGGTGATGATAATAAAATGTGGGCAAGGCTCATGTTTCTAAAATAGCACCCTGTATTCTCTCCCATTTCTCACCTTTGAACTGCTTCTCAGTTTAAAATCCACTCATGGTCATGCACGCTTCTGTTTTAAGTCACTGGTGACAGTAGATTGGACCAAACTTGTGCTTTAAAAATCGACATAAGAAGCCATATTAAATTCGGAGAGGAAGAAGGAGAGAAGGGAGTAGACAGGATGATGTAGGGAAGGGAGAGGAGCCCTGCTTTGCTGAAAGCAAGAACGAATGGTTCTTCTTGGCCTCAAAATTCCACATATCTGTGAAATTTCAATGAGGAATATTCTAAGAACTTTGTGACATATGTATTCCTCTCTAGTGTAAGATTGCGATGAATTCAAACCAAGTTTCCCTGACTAAGGAGAACAGACTCTGATTGCAGAATATATTTCAGTTCTCTAAATTATCATACATACTGTCCTGCTCAGTGACCACGTTTGTCAAAAGAATTGAACGGAGCTCTTTTTAATGACATCAAGCTATTTCACTGTTTTCTTATTAGAAGTTTCTAGTATGTTCTTTTAGAAGTATTAACGTGAATATTTTATTGGTTCAGCAATAAAGAAAAATGTAAATTTAAGCCCCTCTTTAGCCTGAAGTTTCCTTTGGACTAAAATCTAAATGGCTATATTAATACCTGACAATCAGGTTTATAAAGTCCCCCTTTTCCACAAATGGGTGCTTGGAAGAAAGACTTCAGAACTTAGTTCTACTTTTAATTAATTTGTAATGACAAAGATTATGGGATTCCTTTAAATCTTGGCTTTAAAAAATCTTGGGAGTTTAAAAATCTTATAAAAATGACTTGAATGTAAGCAACAAAGATGAGTGATCTGGGGCCAATTTTCCTAACACGCTGGTACTCAGAGAATGCTGTGGCTGAAGGGAAAGTGGAGGAATTGAGATGGGTGAGGTGGGTGGGTGCGTGGGTGGGGGTAGATAATCACACTCCCCCAGCCAATTTGGTTTAAGAAATCAAGGGGGGGGGCCTGGGTGGCTCAGTCGGTTAAGCGTCCCCGACTTTGGCTCTCACCACTGATGGTTTCGAGCCCTGCGTCGGGCTCTGTGCTGACAGCTCAGAGCCTGGAGCCTGTTTCAGATTCTGTGTCTCCCTCTCTCTCTCTGCCCGTCCCCCACTTGCATTCTAATTTTCTCTCAAAAATGAATGAATATTTTTTAAAAATTAAAAAAAAAAAATCAAGGGTTGGGGGGGGGGTGTGTAAAGGGCTCATAAGTGAAGCTCTTTGGCGGTGACTCTTCATTTTATTGTGAAACTGTGGCAGAGATGGGCGGCCATGCCGTGGCCTTGCAGACCACGGGAGCCTGCAGGGAAATTTTGCAGCTGCGGGGCGGCTGCCACAGTGCGAATATACGCGATCCCAGAGCCCACCCGCACCTGTCCCTTTGAGGCAGGAAAGCACAAGGGACAGTGGGGGACAGAGAGGGGCCAGGCCTCCAGGCTTCGGCCCCATTTCCCTCCAGAATGGCAGAGGTCAAAGGCGAAGTCGTCCCCCCCCTCCTCCCCACGCCTCCTCGGAGGACTGGGGGGCGCAGGGGGGGCGCGCGGCGGGGACCTGCGGGCCGTTACCTGGCGGGTCAGTCCTTCCCCACCTGCTAGGGCTGAAGGGGCCGAGGGGCGGGGCAGGCGGGCCGNTCTCCCCTCCCTCTACCCGGCCCCTCTTCCTCCTCCTCCTCCTCCCCGGAAGCAGCTTTCCGCGGCGCGGGCGGCCGGGCTTTCTAGGGGCGGAGGCGGCGGGGGCGGCTGCCTGGCGTCCTCCCGTTCCCTTGGCAACGCGACCTCCTCNTTTGTCTTGTTGCCCAGGCCCAGATACTGAGACCATCATTTCTGCCCCGAATCCGTGCTGGGCTTTATGAAGAACGTGGTTAGAAAAGGAGAGGGGAAAATGTTTTTTAATTGAATAAAGCAATATTAAAGGCAATGTACGGGTAGATGGGGCAGCCCTGGAGTTCGAGCTGTGCGAGGGATCTTCGAAATACCTGCCCCAACATAAGAAGTAAATGATCTAAGCCGAGGGAACCCCCACCAGTGGTAGAAGGGAGACCAGACCTCAGTTATCTCCTGGTTATCAGTAATCTTGGCTGCCTTTCCCAAGGAAGGAGGTTCTTAGAGCTTTAGACTAGTGCCCAGAGATTTGGAAACAAGGACCAGAACCTGTGCTAGCCTCACCTTCTCTCTGCCAGGTTTATTTCTGTCGTTTGGTAGGCAAAGATGACTCTTCCATTTATTTTGCACATGTAGGCGTTCAATGACTTACCAACTGATGTCAAGTTAGGGCATTTTTGGTTGAGTGGAGAATAGGGGGAAAGGAGAATAGAAATTCTTGGACTTTTCATCAGGGCCCAGCATCCCTAGGTGTCTGTGGTTTGGGTGTCTTCTCAGCAAACCCCCAAATCCAGTCGGCATCCATATCTCCTGCAGCATTGCACCATTCCTTGTATTGAAAAAATTAAAAAATTTTTTTTTATGTTTTATTTATTTTTGAGAGAGAGAGACCGTGTGAGCAGGAGAAGGACAGAAAGAGAGGGAGACACAGAATCAAGAGCAGGCTCCAGGCTCTGGGCAGATAGCACAGAGCCCACGTGGGGCTTGAACACACAAACTTCGAGATCATGACCTGAGCTGAAAGCTGGCCACTTAACCAAGTAAGCTACCCAGGCTCCCCAAAGTATATTTTTTGGAGGCAATTTTAAGTGTAATACTAGTCATAATTGTACTTTAATCAAAAGTTTCACTAGAGGGGANCTCATCACCACCATCCTAGTTTGGGGCTCCAGGACCTTATAACTGGATTATTATAAGGGCCTCTTGCCCACATCTTGAGCCCATCTTCCATACCCCATCCCTACCATTTCCCTTATTCCATAAGCAGCTTAGATCTCAAGGAGTGGTCCCCTTGCTAAGAAGCTCTCAAAGATTCCTCACTGATGTGGAATGAAGTCCAAACTCTTGACTATGGCTTGCCCTATACCCTCCCCCAGGCCTTGCTTTCTTGGTTCTCCTCTGTCAGCACTTCTTCATTCATACTTCAGCCAAACCAGACTGCATATTATACCCTAAACATTACTCCCTGCCTTCATGACAACTTCTAAGGCATATCCTGAGCCAGGCAGAGTCCAGATAATATGTACTTAAGTAAAACCTTTGTTTGGGGCACTTTGTCATCTACCCTTCATTGGTCCTTCAGCATTCACTAGTACTTTTCCATCCATGGTAGCTCAGCCCATGTTCTCTTGTTGCCAGCTGGCTATCAAGTAATCCTAATCAAAACATTAACGGATAATTAAAGCATTAACTGAGAAGTACTGACCTAAGCCCTCTCCCCATGGTTTTTACCTTTCAATCTTCTTAACATTATTTTTTAAAATTCAAGTACAGTGGACACACAATGTTACATTAGTTTCAGATGTACAACATAGTGATTCGACAAGTTTATACATAGTGCTCTGCTCACAAGGGTAGCTACCATCTGTCACCATGCGACGCTCTTACAATACCGTTGACTATATTCCTTATGTTGTCTTTTATTCCCATTACTTATTCATTCCATACCTGAAGCCTGGATCTCCCACTCCTCTTCACCCATTTTGCCCATGCCTGTGCCTCTCCCCTCTGGCAACCAGTTTGTTCTCTGTATATATTAGGTCTGATTCTGCTGTTCGTTTGTTTAGATTCTATGTATGAGTGAAATCATATGATATTTGTCTCAATCTGACTTATTTTACTTAGCATAACACCCTCTAGGTCCATCCATGCTGTCCCAAATTTGCCTTTCAATCTTTTTTGTTTGTTTTTAAAAATTTATTTGTTTTTAGAGAGAGACAGGTTGTGAGGAAGAGGCAGAGGGAGAGGAAGAGAGAGAATCCCAAGCAGGCTCTGCACTGTCAGCAGCGAGCCCTATGCGGGGCTTAAACTCATGAACTGTGAGATCATGACTTGAGCCAAAATCAAGAGTTGAGCGCTTAGCCGACTGAGCCACCCAGGCGCCCCTGCCTTTCAGTCTTTCGGACACACTGATCAAAAGTATAAGTGAAATTATAGATGTAGACTTTGTTCTGTTGAAGCTAAGACCCCCTTCAAATAAAAATACTCAAAATGATGAATGGTAATCAGTGATTAGTAATGCCTAACAGAGGGAGGAAGTGGAACCCAGGTGAGAGAGTTGGAGAGAGACGTGAAAGGGTGGAGGATCCATGGTAAGAAGCTGACCAGGGTCACAAGCTTTGCTTCCCATTCTCAGCTCCTGACTTTGCCTACTAGTAAGAAAAGCACCTTGGTATATATTAGACCCAGATTTTTTTTTTCCTTCCACTTCAACATCCATATAAAATAATACCACCCACTTTAAAACATTGCTCTGAGGATTAAACAAGAGAGGACAAAGCATTTAACATCATACTTAGTATATAGTAAGCACTCAATAATCGATACCTTTACTTTCTGAGGCACATTGTAAGATTTTATTTAATGCACATGAGCGCAAACCATAAATATTTTCAGATTTTTATTGTACACATATATTTAAGTAGGCTTCATGCCTAGCACGGAGCCCAATGTGGGGCTCGAACTCACAACCCTGAGATCAAGACCTGAGCTAAGATCAAGAGTCAGACACTTAGCCAACTGGGCTCCCCAGGTGCCCCTATTTTTTAATTTTTAAAGTAGTCTCTACACCCAATGTGGGACTTGAACTCAGAACCCTGATATTGAGTTGCATGCTCCACTGACTGAGCCTACCAGGTGCCTCGTATTTTCAGATGTTTAAAAAGCAGGGTTTGGAGATGTCACTTCATATCTCAGCTTTAAACTTTTCTACATTTCAAAGTGTTTCTAAAAATTAAGTTCCATGAAAAGAATCTTGGTGCTCTTGAAAGAAGGCGACAGTACTAGGGGTCAGCCTGTTAACAGTTACCCAGCGACTCCACCTTTAGTGTTTAACGAGTAAACTTAAGCTTGGCATGTAAATAACAAGTAAGTCTAGTGTTAAGAAGCAAAGTGCTGGGGTGCCTGGGTGGCTCAGCTGATTAAGTGTCTGACTTCAGCTCAGGTCATGATCTCACAGTTCATGGGTTTGAGCCCTGGGTCAGGCTCTGTGCTGACACCTCAGAGCCTGGAGCCTGCTTTGGATTCTGTGTCTCTTCCTCTCTCTCTGACCCTCCCCTGCTCATGCTGTCTCTCTCTCTCTCAGAAATAAATAAAACATTAAGAAAAAAAAAGCAAAGTGCTAAGGAAGAGAAATATTAGCATGAGAAAGAAACACAGTTTCTGGTTGGGCAAAGAATTCTACTCTTCCTTTATTCTTTGCAAAATGTCTGTGGTAGATGATGAATTAGTGAAGAAAACAAAACTTAGACTCAAGTAGATGGTGGGTTTTAAACACAGAGATAGTTGGTGTTTACAAATAAGTGTCAGGAAGTTCTTTAGCTTAATCTAAACGTTCTGCAAAGGGCAGCTTCGAGTCTAAAATTTCAGAAATGTTCCATGTCTTAAGTTTCAGAAATAACATTTTTGAGGGAAATAATTTAATTCATGCAGAGAGTAAGTTGTCCAGAGGGGGTAGCTATGCATTCTAAGCCTCCCGAGGCTGGGACTCCGCCCTAAGCCTGGGCTATCCAGGAACCTCATGGAGACCTGGCTCAGCTACTCACTGCATCTGGAACAACGTGTGCTCTTTGTCCCCCTCATATTGCCTCTTCCTAAGAGAGAAGTCTAACTAGGTCACTTTGTTACTGCTAATGAGGAGCTCTCCTGAAAGGTTATACAGCTGTATGCTAAGTGGCCCCAGAAGCTGATGGGCTCCCTTATACACAACAGGGTCATTTTTGCCTTGGGCCTCGCCATGACTAATGGGTTTCTCTTCTCATCACTTAAGGCCAATATGGCGATGTTGCTTTCATGCAATGCACAAAGCATGAACCATGACTGTTTGTTTACAGGAAGAATCTCTGGGAGTGGCTTCCCTAAGAAGGGGACTGTGGGCATGATAGCCCTTTAATGCTTCATGGGTTCTCCTCCAGAACCCCTTTATGCAGGGGATTCATCTCATTGTTTTTATTTATTTTTTATTTTACTTTTTGGTTTTGAGAGAGAGGGAGAGAGACAGCAAGCAGGAGAGAGGGGCAAAGGGAGAGAGAGAATCTTAAGCAGGATCCACACTCAGCATGGAGCCTGATGCAGGGCTCAATCCCACGACCCTGAGATCATGACCTGAGCTAAAATCAAGAGTCGGATACTCAACCAACTGAGCCACCCAGGTGCCCGTTCATCTGATTAATTTAAAAAACTGGCTAATGGCTTATTGAATTTGCCATGGGCTATTGTGACATTCCGCATTCATCCCACAGCTATATTTGGCCAGGCTGAGCATGCAATGTGACAGTCTCTTAATGTCACTTATTAAAAGTGGCCTATATAGATGTCATTAAGATGGCTAGAGAGCTTGGGTAGGACGTTTTGAGGGAGGTCACTGAAGACCCAGGATTAGGTCCTGGATTTTCTAAGATCAGAGACACCATTTTAGTTAATTTGGAGCTGATCTTTTTAGGAAATGATTCTCAGTAATTCTACTCAGCTAGACTAAATGTCCTCCACTTGACCAAGTTATTTTATCTCAGAGAGTATGGCCAGTAGCTGACCAGCCAGGTCATGTACATAAGGTACTTTCCCTGGGTGGTGGGAAGGGACGGCATCCCCAGGAGATCAAATTAAAGATCGGAAGGTTGGGTGAGTATTGAATTAGATCAAAGGGACTTGAATATTCTTAAGGGATATCTCTGGTAGGCTGAGGAGGCCTTAAGGAATAACGTCCTTTCCCTTCAGAGTTGTTTCAGTCTGGATAGTTGCTGTGGATTATTCACCTCAAAGCATTCAGAGACTTTACCACATCTTTGTTTCAGTTAACTGACTTTCTGTTTAACTTCACAGGACAATTTCTCTTCCACTCATAGCATTAACAGCATAGTTTGGGATTGAGAAGAGCGGGGTTGGGGTCACAGCAGTTACACTTGCTGTGTGATGGTGAATGTTCAGCCCCCTCACCCTTCAAAATCCTCATAGTTAAAATGGGAATAGCCAGAGCCTCCTTGCTGTCCTTGTGAGGATTAATGAAATAGCAAAGTTTCTGACACTGAGTCAGCTACCTAATAGGTGCTCAGCAAATGGTTGCTATCATTATTATTTATATTATGTAGATTTAATTCTCCTTGCTGAGATCTGAGGACATACCAGGGTCCATCACCTACAAATTTACCAAACTGCTCCAAAGGCTTGTTATTTCTTTAGAATGTTAATCGTATGTTGCTGATGTCATGGTGGTTAATTTCATATTGATATTTTTTAATACTGAATTTCAGAGACTGATATTTTATTACCTCATCCCTAATTATGAGGGTGTATCCAATTTGGGGCTTGCAGCCATCCATGAACTATATGAAATTTAGTAATGCCTTTTGGGCTTTCATAGGTCAAATAGCTGAGATCTGATTCTCTTGTGGAACAAAGCAGACTCTAGTAAAGATTGGCAGACTCCCTACCATTAATAATAATAAAAAAAGCATGTCCTTTGGGGGATCCCTTAGAGTTTTCCTCATTTGGAATTATAGCTGCCTATTGTGCTGATTTACAGACAGAGGGCAAACTCATTAATGTTTTTGGATCCTACAGTGTTGAGATATTTCTCAAAAGTTCAAGCAGGCTTTGATTTCTTTATCCATTTTGGAAGCCTCCAACTTTTCAGAACCCTTCATTATGGCAATGGATGCATCTTATTCAAGATTGGATGTGATTATAAGAACTCTGAGGATACAAAACATACTGCTTTTCTAAATTTCTGAGCAATTGTTACCAAAGGAAAGCATTTGACTTCTTTCCAGGAGGAGTATCTGATTTGTTTGGACTTGGGATAAACTCAAGCCATACGTGTTTTTGGCCAAGAGTTTAATTTGTGGACTGATCATAAAGCTCTGAGCAAGACCCAAGCTTGAGAAAGCTACGACAGTGTCAGGACCATACCACACGTGATCTTTCAACATGTTTCTGGACGGATAAATACTCAGGCCAAGAAAAATCCTTATCAAGAGGGCAGAGGGACAGGAGCACTAAGCAAGTCCTGGACCTTCGTAAAGTAGATGTCACCCTGGGACATTTTGTTTGGGTAAAAGTGCTGAGCCAGTGAGGGAGAGAGCAGGATGATACCCAAAGTAGCTGGATGGGGAAGCAGAGGCAGCATGGGTTTGGTTGGGGCAGGCGGCCTCCTTTCTCATTGCCCATTTCCTGATGGTGGCGGTCAGGGAGCTTTGGTCTGAGGAATGCCCTCTACACTCACAGGGGGATGTGGGGATCCCCCGGAGGATCATGCCACACAGAGGAACATTCATCTCTGACAGAGAGCAATTCTAATCTCTGTGCTCTTTGCTCTCCACAGCTCGCTCTTTTGTGATGCTCTTTCTGTTTTTCTAATTATATGGATGGAACATCTGATTAGTTGCTAACTCTAATGTCCTCCTTTCACTTCTTGAGGCTTCTGATTGAATCTGCCCCACCTGAGGACAGCTGCTTGCCTCCCCTTGAACTACTGGGTGGCCAGGAACAGCTTCACGCATTGGGAACAGCTTTAAGGCCAAGGTGGGAACTAGTGTGGGGCAGCAGAGATGAGGAGGAGACACTTAGTAAAGAGGGGCTGCTGGGGATTGCTACCAGTGTTCAAAGCTGGGCATCCCACATCAGTGAATCTGGAACATTCCACTTGTTCACTTACTTCACAAATATTTGATAGGTAGGTGTCAAGGACAATGTACAGGTAGACAAATCAATAAATGTACACTGACAATGGATAGTTAGTGCCAGGACATTAATAGGTGTAGAGATGAGATACCAGGGGTGGCGATGGGGAGCGTGGGAACCTCTTGAGACAAAGTGGTTGAAGATGGCCTCTCTCGGTGAGGCGTAGAGGATGGAGAGGAGCCAGCTGTCTGAGGGGGAAGAAGGGGCACAGGTTGAGGAAACAACTTTGGGAAAGTCTTGAGGTGAGAGGGAGCTCACGGGATTCAGGGAACTGTAAGGCAGCAGGTGTGGCCACAAGGCTGTTGTGAGGCAAGGCTGGTGAGACTTCAGGAGTTGGGGTTGGGTTTTATTCTAAGTACAATGGAAAGCCAGGGAGTGGTTTTAAAGTGTGAGTGTGTGCCTGTGTGTGTGTGTGTGTGTGTGTGTGTGAGACATATCATGTGGAGACCTGTGAGGAGGTTCCTTACCAGAATTGCTAGTGATGACCTCATGATCCCTATCCCAGCCTTTGAGGAAACTTCAAAATGTCATTCGAGCCTATGCTTGTCCACTGGCACGAGACAGGGTGATTAGAGATGAAATGCCAAAGCTACGTCTAGTTCCAGGACACTGACACAACCAGAGGTGCCATATTGGGTGGTATATCCTGATATTTCACTTCCAGGCTCTCATCACAGTGCATCTCCTCATCATATCCCTTACTGATGCTTTTGTGTCACTGAGTCTTGCTGCCTTTACACCCCTGCCTGTCCTTTCCCGCTCTCCTCCACCTCTCCTTCCTCTTCTCTCCTTTCCTCAGTGCTCTTCACCTCTATTTCCTCTTCTTTCCCTCTCTGACTTTCTCATTAAGAGTCAGAGTTATGGGGCGTCTGGATGGTTCAGTCAGTTAAGAGTCCGACTTTGGCTCAGTTCGTGTTTGCATGGTTTGTGAGTTCGAGCCCCGCATTGGGCTCTCTGCTGTCAGCTTGGAGCCTGCTTTGGATCCTCTGTCTCCCTCTCTCTCTGTCCCTTCCCCATTTATACTCTCTCAAAAATAAATACATGTTAAAAAAAAAAAGAGAGAGAGAGAGAGAGAGGTATTTGCCAAACCGCAGCTCTTCAATTTCTATTTTCCCAAATTTCTTGGCTCATCATTTTTTGTCATGTTTTTCTCCTCTCATTCCATGCCAGTCCCTCCCCTGGTTCCACTCACCTCCCCTCAAGGGGTTTCTCCCCACACCCCCCTCCCTCAACAGGCCTAACCCCAGGTCATGCAATTTAAAAAAATGTCATCAGGAAAAAATGCTCTTGCTCTAGCCCTGTCAAAAGATGTGAGAGAATGAACCTCAGTGACACCAGTCTGCGGCCGTCAATACAGTGGAAGACAGGTCTTGAAAACCAGACAAAACAGAAGGTATCACTGTGGCTCACTGCGCCCTCTGAGTCAGGATAATGAGAGAACATTCTTAGAACATGACTTAACCACGCTCAGGCCTCAGACAAATTCCTGGATGTGTATGGAAGACAAGCTACCAGCAAGCCTGAGCACAAATGTGCGGGCGGGCTTGGTAGCATTTTTCAGAGTTGCTACCTGTACAAAGCCACCTTCTGAGCCAGTTAGTTTGTGTTACAAAAAGAAAACAAAAAAACAAAAAAAACAAAAAGCCACAACATGACAGCCAGTTAGTCTGTACAGTAGACACCCTCTGGGGCTGCTCATGGCTGTGTTTTCATGGTTTTGTGTTGTGTTGCCTGGGTCTCTGTCTTGGGGTATTTGGGAATCCTTGACGTCATACTTTAGCAGGAAGAAGTTATGGAAAATTCTTGTCAGATATAGAAAAGAGAAACAGGATATTATCCATTTCCAGAGTAAAGTAGGGGTAGAAAGTCACAACACAAGTGCAGTTTGTCTTTTATTTCACTTACACCTGGAGGTGTGTGTGTGTGTGTGTGTGTGTGTGTGTGTGTGTTTAACATAGGCGGCTTATCTGAGTGGATTTTAAGAAATTAATTTAACTGAAAAATGATTAAATTACAAAGAGGAAAAAGCATTCAGTTGGCATCATGCGGGGTCAGAGGCCACTGCTAATGCAATATTTCATCAATTGACTCATTGCTATTCTTCCGTTGATGTGATTTAGTTTCTCAAAGAGCTCTTATCGTGGTAGGCTTGCAATGGATACATTGCACAGATGCCTTCTAATCATTTCAGTGTGTTTACTTAAAAAACTTTAAAAGCAATTAAGCGATTTAAAATGTATTTCTGTGCGCATGTGTGTGTGCGCGCACATCCACAGAGAGATTTTCTAAATGTTCAGACAAGGGATCTGAGTGAACACTAGGGCAAGTGTTAAATTTGTGCACTGTAGCGCCCTTCATGCATTTCAAAGAGCCTCATGCAGACTAATGTTAAGCTTTCTTCATACCCATTGAATATACCACTATCCCTTTTAATACACTGAAGAAACCAGAAGACAAAGAATCTCCCTGTATTCCTTATCCAAGGCTACACAACTGTTGCTGGAACCTTGAGCTTTCCGAGTGCCAGCCACTTATTTGCGGCATATATCATAAGTGCTGGAAGACAGCAGTGGGTCCGTTTGTTAGAAAGTATAGTAATCAACTGTTGTGGGGGTAGGGCTTTGATATACTCTGCTTTTCATTTATTTTGATACAAAATAGAGCAAAACAAGTCATCCTATCGGCTTTTCTCATAGAAACCTACCAAGATCAAGGGTAAAACAGTAACAGGTGTCCATGGGAAAGGACAGAGCAACAGTAGGTAATAGGTATGTGTGCACATGGGTGGCGGTATCTTCATGCTCTGACCTGTCCTGTGCCTCTTCCCCTTTATCTTTGTTGCACAACCTTGTGTCCAGAGTTGAGAAAGGCAGGCATAGTTTGATGCAGAGGAGCCAAGTGCCATCAGCAAGATGACAGACTGTCCTGCTGCCCCCAAAGAGGCAGGGAGGGAGGCGCAGTGACATATTCATTTATCAAACGCTTATTAAGCACTTAGGTACCAAGTGGTGTGCTGGGTTCTGGGGACTCACAGAGGAATAAGGCCTGGCCTTTGGGCCTGTGGAGGAGGAAGGAAAATAAACAACACTGTGAGTAAGTTCAGCACAGAGGTAGGTGTGGGCCTGGGAGAGGGAAAGGGGGGGATGAAAGAGTGAGAAGAAAGGTTCTCACGGGTGCCTCCACATATCGCTTGAGGCCCTACTCAGTGTTGCCTGCTGGGGCCAGTTCCCTTCAGACGGAAGCCTTTCTCACAGCGCCAGACGCTGGCCGGACCGTGAGCTAGATGACGCCTGTCGTCAGCTCCCCCAGCCTTCCCGACCCTGCCTTCTTCCTCCCTCCCTGCCCTTTCTTTCCCTCCCTGTGTGGAAGGGTGGGGGGGGGGGGGGCCTCACAGGCTT
>NW_027532607.1:1833551-1904372 GCF_008692635.1 Crocuta crocuta
CTCACAGTCTTCTAGGAATCTGCTTAGGCAGCCACACACAGTCGATCAGGGCTCCCTGAATTGAATTGATCTTGAAAGGTATTCACATTAAGCCATAAATGACTAATCCGGGGGGGCGCCTGGGAGCATGTGCATTTATGAGGCCTCAAAGCCTTAAGCAGAAAGGGCTTCAGCCAGCTCAGGAGAAAAGCGTTTGCTTAGTGGGCTGGAGTGTCCCTGGCACTTCTGAATTCGCATATTCTGGACAGTTGCCTACTCTTCCTGCACTTAAAGCTGGCCCTGTTTCCAAACATCCAGTCCTACATGCTTCCCCTCCTGGCTCTATATTGTGCTGCGCGATAAGGCGGCGGGTGCGGGGTGGGGGGCTGACAGCTGCTAATCTGAGACCTTCTGGCTGGAAAGCCTGTTAAGACTGCGGACACAACCACAGTGAAGCATTTGAGACACAAGTGATGAAAACCAAAGGTGGGTGAGTAGGACACTGAGATGTTGTCCCTTCTAAATGCACTCATTCTTCTAGTTCATTCTTGATTATGTGTGTGCTTCATGCACAGAGCAGGGTGTGCGTGAGCAGGCAGCTGTTTTGAAGTCACATTCCTAACGTTAGGTGGAAGGAAGGGGGAAATGACCAGTAACTTTCACGCCATTCTCCCCGTAGTATTCATTCAGGATTTTCCCGCGGGCCACATGTGGCTGCACAAAAGTGGCCTACTGGTGTAAAGTACAGTTTTGATTTGTGTATCCCTGTCCACTGAGGCTGGGTAGTTCCAGTAAGTTCTATTAAGAATAGTCCCCTCATAGAAGCGCATGGGTGGCTCAGCCAGTTAAGTGTCTGACTCTTGGTTTGGGCTCAGGTCCTGATCTTCTGGTTCATGAGTTTGAGCTGCACGTCAGCCTCTGTGCTGACAGTGGGGAGCCTGCTTGGGATTCTCTCTCTCTACCCCTCTCCTACCTGCATGGTCTTTCTCTCTCAAAATGAATAAACTAAAAAAAAAGAAAAAAGAAAAAAGGAATAGCCCCCTCGTAGGAGCCTGTGCAGTAAAGACAAGTAAATATTTTTCAAACCCCAACTGAGTTCATTCTGAGGAGCTGTCTTTTTATTTTTATTTATTTATTTTTATTAATGTTTTTTATTTATTTCTGAGAGAGAGAGAGAAAGCAGGGGAGGGTCAGAGAGAGAGGGAGATACAGAATCTGAAACAGGCTCCAGGCTCCGAGCTAGCTGTCAGCACAGAGCCCGATGTGGGGCTTGAACCCACAAACCGTGAGATCATGACCTGAGCCGAAGTCAGACACTTAACTGACTGAGCCACCCAGGCGCTCCGGAGCTGTCTTTTTAAAAACACTATCAACTTCAATTAAAGTTTCGGAAAGTGGACATCTCTTAGCACTGTCCAATAAAAATATAATGGGGGCCACCTGATTGAAAGTTTTCTAGCTATTTTGAAAAGTAAGAAAGGCAAAATTAATTTTCAGAATATATCTTATGAACCCACTCTATGAAAACATTACCATTTCGACATGTGATTGATAAAAGAATTATTAAGGAGGCACTTTACTCCTTTTTGTACTAACTATGCAAAGCTGGGTGTGTATTTTTCACTTCCGGTGTATCTCAACAGGGACTAGTGACATTTTGGGTGTTCTGGGCAATGTGTGGCTGGTGGCTACCTCATTATACTGGGAAGATCTTGGTATCTTTCAAAGAGCAACAGTTTGGATACTTCTCCAGATAAACACATTTATTTATTTTTTATGATGTTTTATTTATTTCTGATAGAGAGATTGAGAGAGAGAGAGAGCAGGGGAGGGTCAGAGAGAGAGGGAGACACAATCTGAAACAGGCTCCAGGCTCTGAGCTGTCAGCACAGAGACTGACGCGGGGCTCAAACCCACGAATCGTGAGATCATGACCTGAGCGAAATCAGACGCTTAATTGACTGAACCACCCAGGCGCCCCATAAACATATTTAAATTGAAGGAATCAGTGTGCTTTGGACAAGTGATACCTGAATATGGTTATAGAGAGTGAATTTAAGAGAGTGGGTGTTTGAATTTGGGTTTTGTGGTTTTATGAAAATGATAAGCTATGACCACACTTTCTTTTTCTTCCTTCTTCCTCCCATTCTCCCTCTCTTTTTCTCTTTCCTTCTCTTCCTTCCTTTCTCTCTTTTTCTCTTTCTCTCTCTCCCTCTCTCTCTTCCTTTCTTTCCTCCTTTCTGTCTCTCGTTCTCTTCCTTTCTTTCTTCCTTTCTGTCTCTCCTCTCTTTCTCTCTTCCTTCGTTCCTTCCTTCATTTGTTTGTTCCTTCCTTCCCTTCCTTCTTTCCTTTCTGTGAAAGAGTAGTCTTGGCTAGCAATCTGATATAAACAAGATATTCCCAGGGCAAATAGCTGTTTTCCTGGCACCTGCTTACCAAGCCATGAGACCACGAAATTGGAGAATGGGAAGGAACCTTGGAGATCATGTTGGCTCTTGTCTCTCCTTGGAGATCATGTTGAATTGTCCCTCTCTTTGCCTCAGAATCACAGAGAGGAACATCAGGAAAATACTGATTCTTGCCCCCCCGCCCAAGAATCAGATTCAGTTGATCTGGGATGGGGCCTAGGTATGGGTAGTTTTAAAAATCCCCCAGGTGATTCTAATCTACGGCCTGGGCTCTGAATGCAGAAACATTCCCTTCCTTTTACAGGTGAAGAAACAGAAGCTGGGTTAAGTGACTCACCTAAGGTCCCACAGCTGGTTAGAGGCGGGAAGCGGGGCAGAATCCGGGTATTCTCTACCCTATCTCATGTACAGAAAGACATTTCAAGAATACCTCCATAGTGGGTCTTCTTCTTGTTTGACCTCAGAGTTATCATTCTAAATTGAGATACATTACCCAGCTCAACTTAGATTTGACATAACCTTCAAGAAAAGACTCTGAACCCTTCTTTCCCAGAAAATCTCCAGCTCAGTGATAACTTTGAAGCGACTCTCATCTGGGACGATGGCCCTAAATGCCTCCCGTTTTGGGTCCACTTGGGTTCTGCACCTCTATACTTAATATAGAGTTTTATTGGAAGGCTAGGCAGGAGTCCCAAAGGAGAGGACACCTGAGCTTGATCAGTCTTCTTTTCACTGACTCACAGCTGAAGCCAGAGCGGCTCGTTGACAACAGCCTTCCAGGTAAATATATTCACGCACCAAGCACGCAACGTGTGTGAGTAAGGAGGGCTGGGGAGACTTGGAGGGGAGCCGTCATTGCCCAGCCTTCGCCCCTTGATCCTTTGAGATAATGACACAGGAGCTCTCTTGCCAGACTTCCCAATTATTCCAGAAGACAGAGATGGAGGTTTGTGTTTGCTTTCGTTTTGTGTGTGTGTGTGTGTGTGTGTGTGTTTGGTGAAATATCCCGATTTGTGATGTTGACAATGAATTCAGTTTTTAGAAAGACAAGGGTCACATAAAGCCCACTCTTTCATAAGCTCTATTATTTCTACTTGCAAGCCATCTGAGTACAACCTTCTACATAAGTCTAAGACTTCTTCATACTCAATACTGAGTTGTATTGGTTTGCAGAATGTTGATCTGACATCATCACGCTTACTTTTGCCCTAGACCCTGTGAAACTGATGAGCATCTGTACCAGAAGGCAGAATCAGAGAAAAGTAAGTACCTCAGTTCCCTTTTAAATTTTATTCATTTTCTCACCGACCACATCATTCCTTGGGTTTGGCACCTGTGACATGTCATAAATTTTCACAATGCAATTGAAAGCAATGATCATTACGGTTCCTAAGATCTAGTATCATTTGTTTTTAAATTCTTTTGGAACGTAAAACAAGTCAGGCAGTTACTAGCATTTGCCGTGGGGGAGACTAGTTCCTCCACACACGTCTGTAGAAAGAAAATGTTTTCCTTTACCGTAAAACGAAGTGGAAGTTTCCATTGTAGCATTACAACAACCTCTTAGTCAACGAAATGATAATCCAAATAAAAATAAAAAATTACTCATAACCACATTTTTTATTTCAAGAAAGAAACACCCTGGATAAGTATACAGCATTTATAACGAGAGCCCTTGATTTCAAGTAATCTAAAGTGTTAATCACAGGTGAAGTCTTTTTAGTTAACAGTTGAAGGGTTGATGCGAAATTACCCTTTGATCCAAAGTATTCAGACAGCAAAAATAAATGTAAGCTATTTGTGGAGCATGTTAGAGATTAACGTAAAATATGTATGTCATGTGTATCTTGGTTCTTCTCCCTACATATAGCCTTGAATTCTGTCCCCTTTTTTAAATGTAAGAACCTTAGTAAAATACGTACTTGTAAGAATCTGTTTCAGGTATATTTCTGTGAACAGCTCCACTGTCCTCAAATAACCAGAGGTGGGTTACAGTTTCTGACAAAAACTGAAGGAAACAGGATTAAACAAGAATTAGAGTGATTATATTTTCTTTATCGAAAAACTTCACGTCTTTGGAAAGCTGCTTGGTTTCTATTTTGAGCCACGCTGCCCACATATCTTAACGACAGAATTGTTGCATAATTTTGCTTTTCCTCTTTTTATCTCTGTTTGGGTGTATTTATTATTTCACACGTGATGATGCAAAGCTCATGAAAAGGTCCATTTATATTCTTGTTATCTATATGGGGATCTAGCTGTTTTTCTCTTACTGTTTATAGAACCTCACTGTAATATTCAGATTTGCTGGCAATGAGCCCTTGCTAACAGTATACATTCCATTCCCCTCGGTGACTCTATTTATGGGAGGCAATGTGATTTACTCAAGGCTAATAAAGACAGTGTAAAAGGATGGGTCATGGATTTATCCATCCATAGAATTTTAGTGCTTTCGGAGGGAGGTTTATCTTCTGTTCTTTTTTTTTTTTTCCAATTTAATTAAAACAACAGCAAAAAAAAGCGTTAGTTCAAATGAGTGACAGTTGGCAGATCTGCATTATTCCACTGGAGGGGCTCCAGAGTTTCTGATGCTTGGAGATGGACAAGTAATTACCTCCTGTCTGTGACTATTTTCTACCAGGCTAAGCCCAATGTTTATTGTAAACTGTCTGCCATTAAAAGCTGTAATAGCAAGCCTTATGTTCCCACACCATAAATGTGACTTGCACTGTTTTTTTATTTACCTTCGTGTTTTATTATATTCTTTGAAATGTTTCATTTTAAAGGAAGATAACAGAAGAATGAAAATTGAACAAATTCCAAATTCACGCTTGAAAAAAGATAGGCTTAGCATACATATTTTCTGCATGCACCCGGACAGCCTGATGGCCACTTTCTGGATATTGGCAGCTTCTGTGTAGTTAACTATTAGATGTGGTTGCTATTAGTATATCACTTGTTCAATGGTCTAGAAAATAGCCTACAAATTAAAGTTGAACCAAACCACAGAGGCCCAGCGCAGCGGTTCTCTCAAACTTTTTGGTTTCAGGACCCTTTAATACTTTTTTTCTTTTTCTTTTTTTTTTTCTTTTTTGGACCCCCGCCCCCCCTTTATACTACTCCTCAAAGAGCTTTTGTTTGTGTGGATTTTATCGGTCAATGTTTCCTGTATAAGAAATGAGAACTGAGACCTTAAACTCATCATTTACTTAAAAATGTTAAAAACCCATTACGTGTTAACATAAATAGCATTTCAAAAGGGAAAAAATGATTTTCTAAAAAAAATAAGTTTTTGTGAGAAAAGGATTGTTTTAGATTGTGACTTGATAGGGGAAAAATGGGTTCTCCTATCCATTTTTCCATTCAATCTGTTGTGATCTGTTGCTTTAGTTGAAGTATATGAAGAAAATTTGGCCCCACACAGCTATGTAGCTGGAAAAGTGTGCATTTTAACAGCTTTTACAAATAATTATGGGTATTATTCTTGGATTGCAAACCTAAATTTGACAAGTGGTAGTTTTTTAAAGGTTAGTTATGATGAGGAATCTGTAATCCCATCAGAGAACCTTTTCTTTTTTAAATTAATAGACTTTATTTTTTAGATTTTATTTAAGTAAACTCTACACCCAACATGAGGCTTGAACCCATAACCCTTGAGGCCAAAAGTCACACATCCTACTGACTGAGTCAGCTGGGCACCTCAACAGACTTTGTTTTTTGCTTGTTTAATTTTTAATGTTCATTTCTTAGAGAGCGCGCGCGAGCATGTGTGCGTGAACAGGGGAGGGGCAGAGAGAGAGGGAGACCCAGAGTCCAAAGAAGGCTCCAGGCTTACAGCTGTCAGCACAGGCCTGACACGGGGCTTGAACTCCCGAGCCGTGAGATCATGACCTGAGCCAAGGTTGGAAGTTTTACTGACTGAGCCACCCAGGTGCCCCCAGACTTTGTTTTTTTAGAGCCATTTTAGGTTTACAGAAAATGGAGCAGATAGTGCAAGAGTTCCCATAATAACCCCGCACCCAGCTTCCTCTATGATTAATGTATTGCGTTAGTGTAGTCTAACATGTGTTACAGTTGATGAGCCACTATTGCTATATTATTAACCAAAGCACACAGTTTAAAGTAGGGCTCACTCTCTGTGACGTATAGTTCTGTGGGTTTTGACAAATGCATGTTATGTGTCCACCATTACAGTATCAGACAGAACAGTTTCACTGCCCTAAAAATCATTGTGTTCTACCTCTTCACCCCCCTCCTCGTCCCCTGAACCTCTGGTAACCAATGATCTCTTCATTATCTCTGTAGTGTTTCCACCTAGTACATTCCAGGCTGGTTTCTTTAAGCAATACGCATTTAATGTTCCTTTATGTCTTTGCATGACTTGATAGTTCATTTCTTTTTATAGCTGAATAATATTCCATTGATGAGTATATAGCAATCTATTCAACTTTTGAAGACCTCTAGGTTGCTTTCAGCTTTGGGAAATTATGGATAAAGCTGCTATAAATACTTGTGTGTAACTTTGTACGTGGACATAAGTTTTCAACTCCTTTGTGATTGTGGGGTCCTCTAGTAAGACTGCTCATCTTTGTGAGAAACTGCCAGACTATTTTCCACAGTGGCTTTACCATTTACATTCCACTAGCAATGATTTAAGAGTTCCTATTGTTGGAGCGCCTGAGTGGCTCAGGCCGTTGAGCAGCTGACTCCCGATTTTACCTCAGGTCATGATCCCAGGGTTGTGGGATCAAACCCTGTGTCAAGCTCTGAGCTGGGTGTGGAGCCTGCTTGGGATTCTCTGGCTCCTTGGCTCCCCCCACCTCCGTCCGGCTCCCCCCGCCACCTCCTCTGCCCCTCTCCCCTACTCTCACTCTCTCTCTCAAGTTAAGAACTTTTTTTTTTTATCGTTGTACATCTTCGCCAGCATTTGGTATTATAAGGGGATTTTTTTTCTTGGATTTTAGCCGTTTTAATAGTAGTACCTGATTATTGTTTTAATCTGCAATTCCCTAATGACATATGATGTTGAGCATCTTTCCAATGCTTATTTTTAAAAAATGTTTATTATTTTGAGAGAGTATGTGTATGTGCACACCTGCACATGAGAGAATGAGAATCCGAATCCCAAGCAGGCTCCATGCTGTCAGAGCAGAGCCCAGTGCAAGGCTGGATCTCATGGTTCATAAGGTCATGACCTGAGCTGAAATCAAGAGTCAGATGCTTAACTGACTGAGCCCATCCCATGCTTATTTTCTATCTGTGTATCTTCTTTGGTGAGGTGTCTATTGAGATCTTTTGCCTGTTTTTGAACTGGGTTTCTTATTGCTGAGTTTTTAAAGTTATTTGTATATTTTACATACTAGTCCTTTGTCACCTATGTGTTAGGGAAATATTTTCTCCTAGTCTGTGCCTGTCTCTCCATTCTCTGAAGTCAACGGGCCTTCCGTGCTAGGACAGGGTGGCGCCATGGCGCTGATTTATGCCGTGGCACCAGTGGTTTTGCCCAGCGTTGTCGTGGGACATCGGTGCACATTTCAACACTGAGAAAAGGCAAATAACATTTTGGTAGTTTTGTGGACACCCCCAGAAAGGCCTCTGAGTTCCCCAGGGCCCACAGACCACATTTCGAGAACCATTGCCTTTGAGCAAACAAGTACAACTTCTACGATTTAGTTCAAGCCTCAGAAAGACCAAATAGAACTGGAACTCATGAGCTTTCCAAAAGCAAAATGTTAGCTTCATTTTCTGCTAAAAGGATTTAGAAGGCACAGAAGAAATACCATGCACTGAAGTTAGTGTTCCAACTCATTGGGCAGAGTCAAAACCAATTTTGTTTAGGCATTTTTTCCCCAATGATTCTTGGCAGAATATTTTCCAAGAAGTGTGTTTGTGTGTGTGTGTGTGTGTGTGTGTGTGTGTGTGTGTGTGAGAAAATAACAAAGTTTGTGAGCCAATGTCTCCCAATAGCCAAAAAATTGCTAGCTAATGCCCAGTGATGGGCTTATAGCATGTTTGTATATAGAGACAATATATGGAGCCCCCAACTTTTTCATTTTTATTCTTCCAACAGTGTCCAACCAGCATAGAAATGGGGAACTAACTCTAGCTTGGCAAACCAGACAGACCTGGATTTGAATCTTGGCTCTGTAATCTTATTTAACTTCTCTGAGCCTTCTGTTCTCCATCTGTAGAAGGGAATGGATATTATGGCTAGGGCTGTGAAGATTATATATATGACAATATGTGAAGGAAGGGTCTGAAACTTCATGGATATCACTCAAATAATCAACATCATCACCAAAAGCCATCCCCTCCATTTTTAATGGTTTCATAATCTTATTTTGTGGCCCAGGTAATTATGCCTTCTTGGAAGTTTGCTGGAGAAAATACTAGTAAGTGTTAGTGTACCTCTCTAGGAAAACTAAGTTTTCACAGGGACCAAAACCAGAGCAAGAAATCTCTAGCATGGTCTGTCCTTAGCAGAGGTACTACAGATGTAAATGAACATGAGAAACCACTAGAACAGAACCTAACGATAGGACCATAGCAGGTGTGATGTACAACTGATGAAGTGGCCAGGACCCGTTCTAAAGGCAAAGGTCTAGTACTGGTCAAAAGTTCAGTAGGGTGCCTGGCTGGCTCAGTCAGTAGAGCATGCAACTTGTGATCGTGGTGTTGTGAGTTCAAGCCCCATGTTGGGTATAGAGATCACTTAAAAATAACAACTTAAAAAAAAATTCAAGATGAGACCAAACCATGGAGTGCATCCCAGAAGTAGCAGGAGTGAAAAACCAGTAGCCACCCACCAGGGAAATGTCACAGTGATGTACTTGCCCACACAGAATTCCCACGGGCAAGATGAGTTGTATCTTCTCTTCATCCAGAAACACCTTAATGCTGCTTTTGGCAAGGATGACATACCAAGAAACAGCTGGAAGATTTTTAGGGCAGAGGAGGCCGCCTTGACACCCTTGAAATGAAAAGTTTGAGTTCTGGAGCCACATTCCCTATACATTAAGTCCTGGCTCTTTTCTTGGTACTGTGTGACTGAGGGCAATTGCATAAGGCACTTCCGCCTCTGTCTTCCCATCTGTAAGATGGGAGCAGTGTTATGAGGACCATACTCCATGTAAAGCATACAGAACAGTACCTTATGTGAAGCATGGACTCAGTAAATGGCAGCTTTTGTTATCACTGGTCTGCCACCCGTATAGCTCCCACATCTGACCAATGCTGAACACAGCTATGTGGAACTTCTGTGCGTTTTACCCACATGCCTTTCACTTTTGGACACTGCAATGTTTTTATGAAGTGACACATCCCACTTATGCTTTCACTTCTATTTCCAAATTAATGCAGGGCCAGGATTGCCAGTTAATTGACAGGCAGCATGGTGTTTTAAAAAAAATTCTTTTTTTAAACATTTACTTATTTTAAAAAATTTTTAGAGTTTCTTTATTTTTGAGAGAGAGCATGAGTGGGTGAGGGGCAGAGAGAGCGAGCGAGAGCGAGAGAGAGACAGAGACAGAGAGACAGAATCTGAAACAGGCTCCAGGCTCTGGGCTGTCAGCACACACCCTGACGCAGGGCTTGAACCTCACAAACCGTGAGATCATGACCTAGGCCGAAGTTGGATGCTTAACCAACTGAGCCACCCAGGAGCCCCAGTGTTTACTTATTTATTTTGAGAGAGAGGCTGAGAGCATGTGAGCAAGGAGCACAGTGTATGAGTGTGTGTGTGTATGTGTGTGTGTGTGTGTGTGTGTGTGAGAGAGAGAGAGAGAGAGAGTGAGAGAGAGAGAGTGGAGAGGGAGGGAGGATCCCAAACTGGCTCTGCGCTGTCTGTGCAGAGTCCAATACAAGGCTTGATCTTGCAAACTATGAGATTGTGACCTGAGTCAATATCAAGAGTCAGATGCTTAAGCAACTGAGCCACCCAGGTGACCCCAAGCATGAGGTTTTTTAATGGAGACTCTAGATCCTCCACCAATGGCCACAGCTTTAGGTCCCTGAGTTTTAAAAACTCTTCTATCTACCGTTAGAATGATTTTTGTTTTGTTCTTTTCAGATATAACCTGTGATCTTTGCAGAAAATTTAGGACACTAAGAAATTTTCAAACACATCATCTGAGTTAACCTTGGGATTTTGATAAATTTCTTCTAATCCTTATTTGCACCCATACCTGGAAAGCTAAGTTCTTTCCACCATAAAGTGCAAATATTGATGGAGAAGGCATATCTCAAGCCTTATCAGTTAATAAGTTAATTTTTAGTCAATATCAATTCTAACTGTTGATGTTTTAAGTCCGTTCTTGATGTGGTAAGAGTCTTTGGGGGCAATGAAGCCCCAAAGGTAAAGAAGGAAGTAGCACATTACTCATGATGCATTTATTCATTCAATAAACATTTATGAGCTTGGCATTACTGAGCCCTGGTGAGGGTGATACAGAAATGAAAAACAAGCAAATACCCAAACAATCGACTCCCTTGTTTATTGCAGTGTTGCTTTTAGTAGGAAAAAAAATTATATTTATTAGCAACCTAAATGTTCATCAGTCATTTATGGCACAGCCCTCCTATAGAGTCCTTACAAAATAAGTAGCAGGATGGTAGAGTTGATCCACTTTTCTGTATTCTTTCCACTACATACAGCTAAAAACCCTAGACCTTATATATGAAATGGTTCTAGGTATTTTCACTGCTTAACTAATTTGCTGTAAGGCAATTTTGCCATAAGAGATAAAATTATGAAAAATAAGAGATATGCCCATTAAAAAGGACATCACAAAACCTGAAAAATGAAGAGCGAGATTAAAAAGACTTTGCTGTGAAATACAGAATAGTTGAATACATTTAAAGGGTATGTAGATCCGTGGTGATACTAGGCAAATAACTGATTTAATTTTGTGGATTGTACCTAAGCACCTGTCTTTGAAGTCTTTCATTTAAGGTGTTAAACTGTTTTCCCCCTTTCTTGTTGATTTATGTCCTCATTCAGCATGGATTTTTTTTTTTTTTTGGGCCACATATGAGAATGCACATTTCTTTTTTTTAACATTTAAATTTTTTAATATTTATTTCTGAGAGACTGAGACAGAGCATGAGTGGGGGGGCGGGTAGAGAGAGAGAGAGACTGAATCCAAAGCAAGCTCTAGGCTCTGAGCTGTCAGCACAGAGCCTGATGTGGGGAGTCTAACCCATGAACTGTGAGATCACGAGCTGAGCAGAAGTTGGATGCTTAACCGACTGAGCCACCCAAGCCACCCCCCAGATACACATTTCTAACTGAGCTTTATATTGCATTATAAAAGCCTTCTAGGTGATTGTTCTTGGCGTATTGTCACATATCTGTTGACAGACATTCTGAAGTTCTATGGGAAATGTGGGTTCAAAACTCTGTACCACTGTATTGATCATTATACGGGCTAAGATTTATATAATATAAAAATGAGAGTACTGCATCAATGGGGGGAAACGAAACCAAACTCAACCAGTCGATGAAACTAAACTGCCAAATAAACCAAAACTGTCGACCTTTTATTTTTTCTTCTTCGTGACATTTCCTCACAGTCAATTAGTTACATGGCAAAAATGCTTGTAGCAAAGGTGCTTAAAGTGAAAATGCCAGATTGTGACTTAAAACATTAGACTCTGAAAGGTAGAGAATGGCTAGGGATTTCAGGACCCAAGGAACAATAGGGCAGCAAGTCCCCTGAGTTTTCTTTTTGCCTCCTCCATCCCAGACTTGGAGCTGAAGAAGCTAGCAACCTAGAAATGTCAACAGAAGTAAACGAGAAAACCCTAACAAAAACCTGCTGCCTCTAGCCAAAGGACTGGGAAAGGGGCCTGCCTAGCAAGACCAAAAACTCCTAGATAATGCTATGGACTGAATTGGGTGCCCCCCAAATTCATATATTGAAACCCTAACCATCAACGTGATACTATTTGGAAATCAGGCCTTTGGGAGGTAATTTGGGTTAGATGAGGTCATGAAAGTGAGGCTCTCATGATAGGATTAGTGGCTTAGAAGAAGAGAAAGTGAGAGATTGTGCTTTCTTTCTCTCTCTGTCTCTCTCTCTGCCTTGTGAGGACAAAGCAAGAGGTTGCCATTGGCAACCCAAGAAACTGTTCTTACTCAGGCATTGACCCTGTTGCACATTGACCTTGTACTTTCAGTCTCAAGAATGGTGAGAAAAACTTTGGTTAAGTTACCTAATCTATGCTGTGTATTTTGTTACATTAGCCCAAGGAGACCAAGACAGATTTTGGTACTGAGAAGTGGGGTGCTATTGTAATAAATGCTTACACTTGTAGAAGTGACTTTGGAACTGGGTAAAGAGTAAAAGTGGAAGAGTTTTGAGGTGCATGCTAGAAATACAGATGTTAAGCGATTCTGGTGAGATCTCAGAAATGAGGGACTGGTATCTGGACACTGAAGGAAAGATGATCCTTGTTATAACATAGCAAACAACTTGGCTGAACTAGGTCCTTCTGTTTTGTGCAAGGTAGAACTTGTGAATATAGAATTGGACATTTAGCTGAGGGCATTCTGTATGAAAAGTGTCAAAGAAGAAACTTGGTTCTTGAATACTTACAGTAAAACGTGAAAGAGGAAAAATGAACTGAAGAAGGAATTATTAAGCAAAAAGGAACCACACTTGAAGATTTGGAAAATTATCAGCCTATCCATATTGTAAAAAACGGAAAGCTTTCCCAAAGAGAACACTAAGAATGTGGCTGAACAACTATTTGACAAAGAGATCATGGGTGTGATTCATGAAATTAATCTGCCATTTCAACAGAAGGCAGGAAAAGAGATGGGATTATATCAGTAAAGACACTGCCAATTTGAATGAAACAGGACATTTAAAATTGAGGTGAAACGAAGGAAGGCTGTCAGATTGCTTAGTTCCTATAGGACTGGACCATAGAGCTATTCAGTTCCAAACAGGTGCTATTCAAAAAAAAGGAAGAAGAACCCTGAAGGCAAATGAGATGATGGCTACCATCTGGGTTTCAGCAGGCTTCGTGGCCTGACTGAAGCCTGGAGGGGAGGGTCCCTGAGTCCTTGGGGACATGATTCCTGCCTGGTGGAGCCTGAGAGGTGGGACTCCTGTCCCAGTGAGTCCAGAAGGCAGAGCATCCAACCAAAGAGGATTATTCTCAAGCCTTCAGATCTAGTAGAATTTGCCTTGGCAGGTTTGAGATTTGCTTGAGATCCATAGCCTCTTCCTTCTTTCCTATTTCTCCCTTTAGGAATGGGGATGTCTATCTTGTGCCTTTCAGGCATCCACAGAAAATCTACAACAGGTAATATTCTGGGTAATGACTGATGCTTCCCCTAAGCTGGGAACAAGGCAAGGATGCCCACTCTCACCATTCTTAATAAACACAGTGCTGGAAGGTCTAGTCAGTGCAATAGGAAAGAAAAGGCCTATAAATTGGGAAGGAATAAAAATTCCTATCTGCAGATGACAGATTGTCCACATAGAAAATCTCAAAATATTTTGCAAAAGGAAAAAAATAACCCAAAAAGCCATGTGAGACTAATAAATGAATTCAACAGGGTGTGTGATAGAACTGATTTTTGTATGTGGCTCTTATATCTATATACTAGCAATGAACACATAGAGACCAAACTTAAAAATACGATAGATACTATTAATGCTCAACCAAGCACCTCAGTATAAATCTAATAAAACAAGTACAGGACTTATATGTTGTAAACTTTACAACATAATGAAAGATATCAAAGAAGAGCTAAATAAATGGAGAGATATTCCATGTTTGTGGAATTGAAGTCACAGCATAGTAAAGATGTCTGTTTTCCCCCAGATGATTATAAAGGTTTAATGTAATTCCTATTAAAATCTCAGCAAGATTTTTCAATAAGGCTGTTCTAACACTTATATGGAAAATCAAAAGCTGAAACAATTTTGAAAAAGAGTAAATTGGGAGTAATCATTCTACCACATTTTAAGACTCACTAAAAGCTATATAGTAATTAAGATTGCCCAGTACTGGCAAAAATACACATTAAATATATATTAATGGAATAGAAAAAATAATCTAGAAATGGACCCACACAAATAGACCCAAGTGATTTTTTACAAAGATGTCAAAGCAATTCTTTGGAGGAAAATCTTTTTAAGAAATGGTGCCGGAGTAACTGGAAATCCATTGGTGGGGAAAAAACAAAAACCAAAGACCCTTGACCTAAATCTCACATTGTATACAAAAATTAACTCAGAGTCACAAACTTCTATATGACATGTAAAATGATAAGATTTTTAGAAAAAATAGAATCTCTGAGACCTATGACTAGGCAGAGTCTCTGGATGACATGAAAAGCAGGATTCATAAAGGGAAAAATTGGTAATTTATTAGAAATTTTTTACTGTTTATTTTTGAGAGAGAGAAAGAGCATGAGCAGGAGAGGGGCAGAGAGAGGGAAACAGAATCTGAAGCAGGTTCTGCACTATCAGTGCAAAGGCCAACCTGGAGCTTGCACTCCTAAACTGTGAGATCATGACCTCAGCCGAAGTCAGACACTAAACTGACTGAGCCACCCAGGCGCCCTGGAAAGATTGATAAATTAGACTTCATCAAATTTTGCTATGCAAAAGACTCTGTTAAGAGGATTAAAAACAGTTGTGGACACATTTATACAGAGAAAATATTTGTAAGCCAAGTATCTGACAAAGAACTAGTATATAGAATATATAAAGAATTCTTAAAACTCAACAGTAAAATAAGCAAAAATCCAAGTAGAAGATGGCCAAAAGACATGAAGAAGATCTTAAGGAGGGCAAATAATACATGGAAGGGTGTTCAACATCATTAGTCTTTAGGGAAATCCAAGTCAAAACCATGAGATACTATTTCCCTGTCCAAATAGTGTCAATATCCGGCAAGGATACAGAGAAACTTGGATCACTTGTATATTGCTGGTGTGGTAAAATGGTGCACCCTCTCTGCGAAACAGTTTGGCAGTTTCTTTTAAACATCAGTGCTATCGGGGCGCCTGGGTGGCTTAGTCGGTTAAGCGTCTGACTTTCGCTTAGGTCATGATCTCAGGGTTCGTGGGTTTGAGCCCTGCGTCGGGCTCTGTGCTGACTGCCGGCTCAGAGCCTGGAGCCTGTTTCCGTCTGTGACTCCCTCTCTCTCTGACCCTCCCCTGCTCACGCTGTCTCTCTCTCTCCTAGAAATAAAACACTAAAAAAAAAAAAAAAATCAGTGCTATCATGTAACATGTGTTATGTAATGGCCAGATGACTCCACTAGTATACTCTTGAACATTTATTTCAGAGAAATGAACATATATGTCCAACTCGTTTGTGTACAAAATCCCGTACACAAATGTTAATTACAGCTTTACAGCCCAAAATTGGAAACCACCCAAATGTCTCTAAACAGGTGAATGGTTAAATAAAGTGTGGTACAGCCAAAATACTATTGAACAATATAAAGAAATGAACTACTGATACACATGACCTCTGCATGACCCTTCAGAAGGTTATGTGGAGGGAATAGGGCCAATCCCCAGAGGTTATATATATATGCTTCCATTTATATGACATTCTTGCAATGACAAAATCACAGAAATGGATTAGTGGTTTCCAGGGGTTAAGGAGGGGAGGGGGCAGTAAGAGAAGCAGATATAGTAATAAAATGGCTAACATGGAGGATCCTTGTGGTAAAGGAAATGTTCTGCATTTTTACTGCATCAATGCCCATCCATATCTTGGTTGTAATACTCTGCCACGGTTTTATAGGAAGTTACCAGTGGGGGAAACTGGATAAGGGTAAGTGAAATTTTTCTGTATTACTTCTTATAACTCATGTGAATCTACAAAGATGCCAAGATAAACATTTAATTAAAAAGAGTTAGGTAATGTTTTTCCTGCTTGGGATATGGCCGATATCTTAAAGGGTCCTCCAGCTTTGTCCCTATTCCAAGCCCACCTCAGAATGACTGTTCAACGGCTCACTGTCAGTAGTTCCCTGTTGACTTTATCTAGAACATTCCATTCAATGCTTACTGCAACCCTATGAAGTGCCATTATTCCTAGTTCCCTGGTGAGGAGCCTGAGGTCAGTGAGGTCCATTGACTTGCTCCAGGCCACACATGTGCAAAGTCCAGTGTTTTCAGACTCTGAAGACCATGTTCTAAAGCACCCTTAGGATACAGAAGTTCACAGTTAAAGTAGGTAAGAGGTGGAGAAGAGAATAAAACACCTGAATAAAACTCAAATTAGGGAGTTACAAACCCAATTATAGGTCTCCACCCATCCCATCCTGCCTTTAAAAAAATTATTTTAAAGCTTATTTATTTATTTTGGGAGAGACAGAGACAGCACAGGCAGGGGAGGGGCAGAGGGAGGGAGAGAGAGGGAATCCCAAGCAGGCTCTGCACTGCCAGTCCAGAGCCAGACATGGGGCTCAAACTCCCAAACCGTGAGATCACAGCCTGAGCCGAAACCAAGAGTCAGACACTCAACCAACTGAGCCACTCAGGTGCCCCGCATCCAATCCTGCTTTGACAATCCAAAGGCCACTCTCTCTGGGATGCCTTTCTCTAATTTCCAACCCAGTGACATCTCACCCCTTTCTCCCAGACTTTAAAGCCTCTGGTTTAGTGCAGTCCACACTGCTTGTCAGTCAACCTCAAGGAGATATGTCTATTGAATATGATAAATCTGCATCCGTGGAAAGCGCCCATCCTGTGTGGCAATGCCAGGGCACTCCGGGAGTCCGGAGGGACCAGGTGCTGGCCAAGGGGGGAGAGCTGAACAGGACCAAACCTCCAGGGGCAGCAGGTCAAGACTGTGGATCCCCAGAACTATAGTTTGTGGTCACACAGAACTCAAGGGCAGAGGATGGGAGAAAAGAATGAAGAGGTTGGAAAGAGCCAATTGCACATTTTAATCATTTGATGGAGGGTTAAAGATAGCAGCACTTGGGCACCACCTTCAGAGATCCAGAATACAGCTCATCTGCAGCAAGTGCAGCCTGGCGGGTCCTATAGCTTTCCTATAGCTTCCATATCTAGTCTGGTATGAAATTATGGCTATGATAACAATAACAAAATGGTCATGGTTTAGAAATACATACAGAAATATTTAGAAATGAGATAGCTTATGAGGAGCATTGAATTCCAAGCTGAGGAGTTTGGTTTGTATTTTGATGGCAAAAGGTGTCTTTTGAAGAATTTTAAGGAGATTTTGGTTTTAAATCAGATTTGTAATTTGCAAAGGTCATTGGCATTTGTTCCGGTAATGTCCTTTATAGCAAAAGAAAATCCCAAATTGTGTTCTGTTGTCACATCTATTTAGTTACCTTTAATCAGAAATGCCTCCTTAATGCTTGTCTTTTATGAACTTGACATGTTTGAATGGTCTGGCCAGTTGTTTTGCAAGTGTATGTCTTGGTTTGGGTTTGCCAGATGTTTCCTCATGATTATATTCAGGTTATGCATTTTTAAAAATGTTTATTTAATTTGAGAGAGAGAAAGAGCACAGGCAGAGGAGGGGCTGAGAGAGAAGGAGAGAGAGAATCCCAAGCAGGCTTCATGCCCAGCATAGAGCCTGATGCAAGGCTCGATGCGATAAACCACGAGATCATGATCTGAGCTGAAATCAAGAGTTGGATGCTTAACTAACTGAGCCACCCAGGCGCCCTTCAGGTTATGTGTTTTGACAGGAATCCTCCAGAAGTAATACTGTGTCCTCCTTAGTCCATCTCCTCAGATAATGTCAATAGGTCCCATTAATTGTGTTAATTTAGCTCACTTGGTTAAAGTGTGCCTGTCTAGTATTTTCATTGGAAAGTCGATTTTCCCTTTGTAACTTAGAAGATCATTCTCTTTTGGGGAAATAGATTTTGAGACAATTGTAAATACGCAATTCAAATTTTTACCCTTTAGTTTTAGTAAAAAACTAATGATTTTTACATGGATCTACTATTGTGATGTTGGTTGCCAAATGGTAATTTTCTACTTGCATCATTCCTTCTGTGTTTATCAGTTGGCTTTATTCTGTAAGGCAGAAATGTCCGTTGTCTTCCATTTACTTATTTACACACAGACTCCTATTCCTATTTTATTCAATGCATTTCTTGAATTTTAATCTCTCTGCGTCATGTCTTCGGTGTTTCTCTTATAATCAGCACACAGCTAGGCCTTCCCCCCCACCACTGCCCCTAGATTGTCTTTCTAACCTTTAAATGGTAAGTTTTATTCATTTATATAAGCTGTGAAAATAGTATCATGGATTTATTTCTACAAAAAAAGGAGAGATGGATATCTACATGTAGTGATGTAGAAAAATGGCTAAGATGTAGTCAAGAGAAAAAACAAATTGCAGGAAAGTATATATAATATGAGCCCATATGTTGAGGGAAGAGTGCACATATGTATATTTCCATAGTCCTAAAAGTCTGTATGGTGACACAAAAGGGGCGCCTGGGTGGCTCAGTTGATTAAATGGATGGTGACACAAGAAGTGGGTTAACATTGATTACTTCTAAGGATCTGGGGTGGAGCCACTCATACTTTTATGCATTATTTGAATTTTAATATCGGTGAACAGTTTGGTTTGTTTTTGTTTTTGTTTAATAATTAAAAGGTCCAGCATCTGCCTCCTAGAAGCTCACAGCACAGGACAGAGACTAATGAGCACCTGCACTGCACGTTACCTGAGGCCAGTAGAGGAAGGGCTGGCCAGGGTGGTGTAAGGGCAAGCAACATGATGGGTCAGGGGAGGCCCCCAGAGAAGACATCTGAGTGTAGTTTTAAAGGGAGGCATCTTAGCTTCATGAAAAGAATGTAGGCACTGGAACCAAGCAGGCCTGGATTGAAATTTACCCATCAGCTGCATGATCTTCAGCAAATTCTTCAAGTCCCATAGGGTTGGTGGGAGGATTAGAAATTAGAATATATGTGTACAGCACCCAAACAGTGCCAGCATCAACAGTCCGTGTATTTTTGAAGAATGAGTAGGCATTGAGCAAAGGAAAAAGGGTAGCCAGGAGGGGAAGGCCATCGTTCAGAGGAATAGCAGGGGGTTTACTGGGTGCCGGCCTGGAGGAATGGGGGCCACTGAATTCCAGGCTAAGGAGTTTGATTTGCATTCTGAATGCAAGGGGCATCTATTGAATAATTTTAGGTAGAAATGGTTACAAAATCAGATTTGTAATTTGAAAAGTTCATTGGCAACTTTTCAAGGGAGAAGGGCCAAAAATGGACTTAGGAAAGGCCAGTTTGATTATTGTAGTAACCCAGAAGGAAGAGGAAGAAGGCCTCAACTAAAGCACTTAATGAAGGAGGCGGAATGAAGACCTTAACATCTATTGGCCTGAGAGTCCAGAAGAAGGAAGGAGTCCAGTTATCTTTCTCTTAAGCATTGTGTGTATGGTGATAGTGAAGGTAGACAAAGGAGTAAATGTGGAGGAAAGAAGAGTCCAGTTCTGACATGTTGAATTTAAGGTGCCTTTGGGATATCTAAGTGGTGATTGAGCAAGCCCCTGGGTGTATGAGGCTGGAACTCAGAAGGAAGTCTGTGCAGGAGTTAAACTCTACTTCATTTAGTGCAAGAGAGGATAGGTGATGAGAAAGGTGCTGAAAATTTTGGGTAATGATCAAGCATGACAGAGTATGGACTTGGTAGGTTACTTGGTCTTAAGGTTCTAAATAAAAAGCTCATTAAAAGTTTTAGTATCAATAACAATGAAGACCTAAGGGAGTATGAGAGGCTTAAGGATGACACCAGGAGGCCATTACTGTTAAATAACCAAATAATTTTGGATGTTTCCATACCAACTTGAACTGTTTGTGGTTCCAAAGGGAGCTATTAACGTGACAACTGTTGAACACATTTGGCAAGTGGTAGACTTTACCTGAAACTGACAATTAAAATATTTCTTCCAATTAGAGATCTAAAGATATGGTCTGGTGAGTCTCTGATAAAAGCTTTTAAATCAGATAAGAATCCTGAGTGAAATACTCAAAAGTCCATGCTCAAAGCGTTAGGTGTGATTCATAGTCACATCTACATGAGAATTAGATAAAATAAAAGATCAGAGGGGCGCCTGGGTGGCTCAGTCGGTTAAGCGTCTGACTTCAGCTCAGGGCATGATCTCACGGTTTGTGGGTGGGTTCGAGCCCCACATTGGGCCCACGTTGGGCTCTGTGCTGACAGCCAGCTCAAAGCCTGGAGCCTGCTTCAGATTCTGTGTCTCTCTCTCTCTCTGACCCTCCCCTGCTCACACTGCCTCTCTCTCTCTCTTAGAAAGAAAGAAAACATTAAAAAAAAACTTATAGAAAAAAAAAAGATCAGAGTAGCATTAAGGAAAAGTTAAGAATCCAGATTTTATTTAAAAAAAAAAATTTTTTTTTTTATGTTTTATTTATTTCTAGGAGAGAGAGAGAGAGAGAGAGACAGCGTGAGCAGGGGAGGGTCAGAGAGAAAGGGAGTCACAGACTGAAACAGGCTCCAGGCTCTCAGCTGGCAGTCAGCACAGAGCCCGATGCGGGGCTCGAACCCACGAACCGCGAGATCATGACCTAAGTGAAAGTCGGACGCTTAACCGACTAAGCCACCCAGGCGCCCCAAGAATCCAGATTTTATAACTAATGGTCTGATGATGCCTTTCTGGGGAGGTTTTCAACCTGGGTCCCTAGCTGGCGGACTTCACAATCACAGAGACCTACAGATGATTCGCAAAGTATCAGGCGAATGTGTATATATGTGCGTTGCTGGGGAGCAAGTCTGCCCCCTAAAACTACTATGGAAGCAGTTGGTTTCTTTTTTTCTCTGACTTCCCTATTTTTCCTTTTACCTATTTCCCTTTTGGCTTTTTCTTTCTTGACTATTCCTTGGTCTTAACAGGCCGTGGAAGGAATTTGCATATCCCATCATCTAGCCCTCTACATCCCACGTATGGTTAAAATGACTGCTGACCCTTGATCTAGAAAAATGATTTCAAGTACCCTCACTTCCTTTTTGAAAATAAATGTATAATAGAACCTCCTCCAGTCTTTTCGCTTTATCAAACAAAATCTTGCATGGAGACCAGTTTAGCAAATGGATTTAAAATACAAAGAACAGCTGAGTGTGTACCAAAGTGGGGAAGCCTGGTCTCACCCTCTAGGCCATCCCATAGGTGTGAGTTACATTTTCAAGCAGGGTGTTGAGATGGAGATCAAGAGGACAACTACATGATAATCCCTACAGGGGAGCTTCATTGCCCGAGGTGCCAAGGAGTGCAAGATAAGTATATTTCTGACCTACGAGGCTTAAAAGCTTATCCAAATGGGTGGCCTTGAGGAGGGAAAGGAGGCAAACTCTGGCTCTCCTTGTTGGTTGAGTTGTAGAGTATAATGTGAGCAAAATGGAGGCTTTGTGCCTGATTTTTTCCTCAGTTTGGGCAGCTCCAGGTTGCAGCTGGGCTATTTGTGAGCCAGATAAAGTAGGAGAGCTACATGCAAATCCACCTTGAATGCCAGGGAAGGGAAAAACCAACACCACAAAACTGTGCATATGATTTGTCAGTTATGAACAAAGGATCCTTTTGTACACGTGTGTCTTCTGATGGGTACAGGATATTTAAAAGACCATTAGAAAATCATGTCCCTGTTCCACCTTAACTCTTTATTGACTGACTATAAGGAGCACACCATTATCTTTATGCTCCTTCATCCATCATCTTGGGACAAAGGAGGGGCCAACCAGGTGGTCTTGAAGGGTTTAAAGTCGTCGTGGCTGCTCCTGCAGTAGAAGTGCCAGACGCTTCCAGGGCACCGTAAAGCCATGTTGCCCAGCCACTTCCTTGTCCAGCCCTAGGTGAGGCCGCATCATCTGTCTACCTCCTAGTGGCCAGGTTGTCTTGGGCATCGTGGAAATTTCTACTCTCTTGGGCTTTGGTGTCCAGGCTACTGACCTGGATATCACATCGAGTTTTAGATGGATTCTCTTCCATAGTTAGCCAAGCCTCTCCAACCATTGGGGTTCAACTCTCTGAAGTTGGCCTTATTTAGTGCTTTTCTCCCTCATGATCCACTCCTTCCTCTATCCAGGGATTTTATCAGCTGCCTGGACTCACCCCACCTAGTTTCATGCCATGTCCTCTCCCCTGTGTCTTTCCTGCCATCTTGCTGCTGTGCCCAGGTTGATGTAGGAGCATAAACTACAGAGGGACTTGGAGAGGCCAAGCCTTTATTCCAGCGATGATGGCACTACCCAATAATTTATTTGTACAGCTCTTCCCATAAAGCCTGTATCACATTACTTTGAATATCTTCAGCAACTCTACTTCAGGGATTGACTCTTTTCAAACGGCCAGACATTATTCAGGGTCATGCACAGTAATGAAGACTGATCAGACACAACACCGTTATTTGTGTCACCAAAGTAATCAGATTGATTTTCTTTTGCAGTTTGTAACCTGGGCTCTGAAAGAAATTCCACTAGACTGTAGGCATGAGGGTAGGGGCTGTGTGTGCTCTGCTCATTGCTTTATGCTCAGCTTGGAAAATCGTAGGTGCTTTATAAATAACGTTGAGTGAATGAGTAGGACTTCCAAGAATGTCTGGAGCAGAAGCTTCAGCACTGGAACAAGCTCATGACCTCTCAAGGTGATGGCCATTAAAGAACCCCACTGGCTTAGCGCAGAAATCCTGATATGCCTGGTTCTTTTATGCTCATGTGGAAATACACTGCCGACAAGTTGCAAGCCCAGAGAGTTAGTAACAATTAAATCAGGAATGTAAACCTTGGGATCATCTACATGTTGAAGCCATGTGTGCAGACATTGTTTCCAAGTGAACTGCTGTAGAGGCTGATGGTCAGTACCATGTGCCTTGAGTCTTTCCATTGTAAATCATTATTCCCAGAAATTTTTTAAAAAATGTTTTCAAGTACAGCTCAGTGCTTTAGATAGATTTGTTTTTCGCTTCATGTGGTAGACTCACATCTGGACATTAGTTAGATATATTTCATCTAAAAATAGCATTTATCCAATTTACTGTCACTTGAGGAGAGAAATCTTTTCTTTTTTTCTTTGAGACAGACTCCACTTCTTATTCTCTGAAGTCTTTCATGGCTCACTGCCATTTAATATGAAAAAAAAGTATTGGGTCGTGTGTGTGTGAGAATGTGTATATGTGGACATACAATGAAATAATTATTTTATGGCCTGCGAAAATATGACCACTGCCTTCTCATCCTTGTTCTTGTTTAAAGTTGTCGCTGAACTTGGTGGTTATGTTGTTAAGCCCTAAACTCAGCAATGGTATGAATTCCATCAGACTTTCCTTAGTCATTATTTCAGATCCACAGCACATGAATTTGGGGATTCTTATCTGTTTTCTTTCGGACTATCTCCTTGTTACTCTGCCTGATTGTGTCTTCTCATCAATCTGTGGTTTGGGGTTTAGAAGGAAAGGAGGAGAGAAACGAGAAGGGAGTCAAGAATAAGAGATGAAGTGGTGGTGTTAAAGCGCCAGGCTCGTGGAACCCTTTGGGGCAGTCTGCACACATTTAGGCCAGAAACTAGAATTAAATCTGACTAAAGAAAAATTGGTATGCTGCTGCTGCTTCCCACGGCACTGACATTAAGTAAGTCAGAGTTGGCTCTGGAAGGGACTGGTTGTAAATAAGGAGGGACTTACTAGCCAATCGCAATTTCACATTTGTCAAGGTCCTTTGTAGTTCTGCAAAGATTTATCTTTGGGTACAGGACTCAAATACTTGCCCTATCTCCCTAAAGAGAACTCTGGCTTTTGCACTTTTCCTCTGAAGGCACATCTCTCTCCTCAACCCTCCACTTGCCGATGGGATCATTATTGTCACCGTTGTGATGGGGATCATTTCTTTTTTTTCTTCGTCACACCTTCCAATCAGAACTAATGGGTCCAACCTGTTATTGTTAAAATGTGTTGTCCCTATGTGTTAAAGTGGCTTCCCTGGCCCTTGGTTCAGCTTGTGTCTGGCATTCCTTTCCATGCTGTGAGTGAGGGTTTGCCTGAGTCCATCCACATCCTCTACCCTTCTCATTTGTGACCTTCCATACACGTGTCTGAAATGTAAAATGGAAGAGAGATGCTAGGACTACGGCTTGACCTATGGAATCAAGCAACACTGGCTGAGCCGTATGGTCATTCAATCCAGGCCCTTGGTCTCATTGCTTTCCTGTTTAAGCAAGTGTGCTAATAGCCCACATATCAATCCAGATGAGTTTAAACACATCTGCTCAGAGCATTTTCTTCCAATCCATCAACACAGGGGCCTTCCAATTCCTAAGCATGTTCAGTCTGTACAAACTTTTGCAACATCAACCCTGAGATTGGACCTGTTGAGCCATTTTCATCTCACGAAGTATTTTTATAGATTTTTCTCTGGATATATCTTGGCATAAATGAAACAACAGACACTTGAAGAGGAGATTTTCATTTCAGTGCAGTTATTTGCAACCTCCATTTCTCAACTATAAAAATTGAACAGATATGTAAGTATCATGGGTGGAATGAAATTAATTTTTACCACCCACAACAGTTCATTAGTGAAATAAGGAAAGTATTTAATGGATCTGTGCTTGGTGTGCCTAAAATTATTTCACCGTAACAAAAGGTCTTGAAAGACTAAGAAAAGGTCTGATGACAATTAAGTTGCCTATCTGAACAGTATTACTGTATGAAAGAAAAACAGTCTTAAAAATAGCTCATTGTAGAGCTCAAAGAGATGGAGAAATTCATAAAGGAAGCACAAAGGTGTTGCAAGTGGAATGAAAATCTTTTTAAAAATACAGGGTTCTTGTTCCTTACTTGCAGAGAGTTCCTGTTTTGCACAATCTTTCATGCTTCCATTTCATTTTTGTGGAGGTGTGACTTGCTTCAGTTGGATGCCTAAGCAAGCTCTATTTCTCCGCTCTACAAGGTAAACCAGAATGCCTGGGTGGCTTTTGAGCGTCCGACCCTTGATTTTGGCTCAGGTCATGGTTGTGTGGTTCGTGGCTTCCAGACCCACCTCAGGACTGACCGCAGGCTGACAGCAATTCCTGCTTGTAATTCTCCCTTTCCCTCTCACTGCCCCTCCCCCGCTCATGCACATGCCCGTACGCTCACTTGTGCTCAAAATAAACTTAAAAAAACAAAAAGGCCAATCTTCATTCCTCTCAAATGTACAGTAAAGCTTTGTATTCTTCATCTTTGAGACCTACTAATTAAGAATTTGACACTTTAGGGACACCTGAGTGGTTCATTCAGCTGAGCTTCAGACTCTTGATTTTGGTTCAGGTCATGATCTCACGGTTATTTATGGTATCGAGCCCAGTGTCCGGCTTCATGCTGAGCTTGGAACTTGCTTGGGAGTCTCTCTCTCCCTCTCTTTCTCTGCCCCTCTCCTAAAAGAAAAAAAAAAAAAAAGAATTTGACACTATGAAAAAAGGCCACCAGGACAGAGACAGGAGAGAATGTTTAACAAACTTTGCCCAGTCCTTTAAGAGTGCCCCCTTTATAACATCAGAGGGAGAGGGCACTGTAGCAGCCTCTAGTCCAGACCCTCTTCTATAGACAAAGACAATGGTGCAGGGAGAGGGAAAGTGATTTGCTCCAAGGGCACAGAGCCAGCGGGTCCCAAAAAAGAGAATGCAGCCTGGTACCTTCCCTCACTACAGCTCCTAGACACCCATGATCACTTGCTTACTTGGTAGAGGCTTTCAGGACTTCAGCACGAATATGTTTTTATAGCGATTCGTCTTTATTAATGCATCTAATTGAAAGAAAGAAAATCCCTTCAAAATGTCCTCTAAGGCAGACTTTGCAGAGATAACACTTGAACACTATGCCCTCTGCTCTATATCCCGAGCCCAGGGTACATTTGGTTTGAAGATAGCTTCCTACAGACACCATTGCAAGCCAAAGGGTAACCAACAGCTTTGGGTTTCTTAGGTCAAAGAATGATGACTCTCCTCAAAACGAGGAGGTTCTGGAATCTTCTTGGTCCCATGAGACCTGTTTGTATAAGTCTGCCTTTCCTCTGGTCCTCTTGACTCTGAAAGGAAAAAGCAAAGAATAAAACCCAAATCTCTTTTTTCATTATCTGGTAATGGTGTGCTAAAACAACTGTTCTACTTTTTCCAGCTGTCCAGCTGCTTGTGTTTTTATTGTCTGAACTTAAAAAAGAAAATTAAAATTCTTTAACGTTTATTCATTTTTAACGGAGACAGAGCATAAGCAGGGAGGGGCAGAGAGAGAGAAGGAGACACAGAATCAGAAGCAGGCTCCAGGCTGCAGAGCCTGACATGGGGCTCCAACTCATGGACCACAAGATCATGACCTGAGCTGAGGTCAGACGCTTAACCAACTGAGCCACCCAGGAGCCCCTAAAAAGGAAAATTTTTTAATAATAAAGAGTTGTGTTGTGAAAGGGCAAGAGAAAGGTGGCTGTGATATCTGGATTCAGTGTGGGTCCTGCTGAATCACTCCGTGCTTAACTCTGTGCTTGGCATTTGGTGTGTGAAGCGGGGGATAAAAACCAAAATAAACAAAAAGACCAGAGGATCCCCACACTCAAAGAATTTTTAGGCTGAAGGAAACAAAACAAACAGAAACAGAAACAACTAGAAAGTATGGGTGGCTTACTGATAATACAATAACCATGTGGCTGTCACCAGGGAAATTTGTAAAGTGGACCACGTTTCATCCCTTCTTTCCTCAGGCAGCTCACCCAGATGTAAAGAAGGAATGGAACCAGGGTGAGGAAAGCAGGGCATTTACCCAGGGTGTATATTTTCAGGGGGCACCAAAAATTAAATATTAATTAATTGAAATGTTAATTAAAATATTAGTCAAGAATAATACTTAAAAAATCCAAATGACTGCCAAAAAAAAAATCCATGATGAACAAGATACCAACATTTTAAGTAAAGAGAAGACCAGTACTAATGATTTTTCTTTCCTCTGTTGCTTCAGGCTCTAATGTGACTCAGCATGGCATTTGAGTTAATATCCAGAAATAAAGCAGAATGAGCGTGTGTGTGCATGCGCGCACGCACGGGCACGCATGCATGCATGTAACAGAGACAGACTGATGAATGGCAAAGCCGGAAGCAATCTTAATCCCAAAAGTCAACTTCACAGGTGAGGAAACTGAGAAGTTTAATGATTTACCTCAAGCCAATCATACAGATCTTCAAAGATACTAAAGCCCGGGGCTCCTGACCACCAGTCCTATGGATACTCACACAGTAGTGGCTTCCAAGGCAGGGGGAACTCACCTTCCCCAAAGGAGGCAAGCTTAATGAACTGGTCAAATTATGACATTTTAAATGTGCCACAGACATAGAGATAGGGTTTTTATTTATTTATTATTAAAAAATTTTTTAATGTTTTAGTTATTTCTGAGAGAGAGAATGAGAGAGAGCGTGAGCAGGGGAGAGTCAGAGAGAGAGGGAGATACAGAATCCGACACAGGCTCCAGCCTCTGAGCTAGCTGTCAGCATAGAGCCTGACAAAGGGCTCGAATCCACGAACCATGAGATCATGACCTGAGCCGAAGTCGGAGGCTTAACCAACTGAGCCACCCAGGCGTCCCTGTTTGTTTATTATTTTTAGAGACAGAGTACAAGCTGGAGAGAGGGGCAGGGGGAGGGAGAGAGAGTGAGAGAGGGAGAGGGACGGAGGGAGGGACTCTTAGCACAGAGCCTGATGCAACACTGAATCCTTTGACCCTGGGATCACGACCAGAGCCAAAATCCAGAGTCAGACTCTCAACCGACTGAGCCACCCAGGCACCCTAGAGACAGAGCTTTTAAAATAGAGGTTCAGGGGCACCTGGGTGGCTCAGTCGGTTAATTGTCTGACTTTGGCTTAGGTCATGATCTGACAGCTTGTGTCAGGCTTTGTTCTGACAGCTCAGAGCCTGGAGTTGGCTTTGGATTCTGTGTCTACCCCTCTCTCTGAACCTCTCTTGCTCACACTGCCTCTCTCTCTTTCTCTCTCAAAAATAAGTAAACATTAAATTTTTTAGAAAATAAAATAGAGGTTCAGAGCACATGCATAGTCTGTTTAGATACTGTACCTGTAAGGATTCCTAAAAAATACGAAGCGTGGCTTGGAGATTCAGCCGCTGCCTCTTTTTGGATGCCAGTGCTTCCAGAGAGTTGAGGAATTATGGGGGAGCTGGGGGTGAGGGAGTGGTGTCAGGCTTAACTGACAGACCTAATGCCCTGGCCCGGACACCTGCCTGGCTTTGGCCACTGGTGCAAATGCTTTCTTGCTTTGTACCCCTGCCTTGCTCTTTGGCTCAGCTCACCAGTGACTCTCCTGCATGGCTTTTCCTTCCATTGCAAGTGGTTTGAGCTAAGGTTTGATTTTGTGGTTTGGTTCTGATTCAGCCAGAGGGAGCCTTTTCAGTGACCCAGGCCAGTTCACTGGAGTTTGACAATAGGGTTTGGGGCCAAAGCCCTCAGTGAGTCTAGACTCTCTTGTGACCTTGCAGGGAGGAGTGGAGGTGGAGGAAAGGAAGGTTTGTGTGTTTCAGGTTCCCGGCCCCATTCCTAACAGTCTTCTATTTCTCAATCTACAAATATCTATCAACACCTCATGTCGACAAGACTTAGAAATGTACTCCAGGTATGTGGTAATTGTGAAAATCTGTAGTTCTCCTTGCTCCTTCCCCATCCAACTCTAGGGGGACAAAGCGTGTCTTGCTGGGTTCCGAACACCGCAAAAGTTCTGAATAAAGCAAAGGACAGCTACAGCCTGTTTGAGATCTGTTTCAGATCTCGCTCTGTGTCTCCCACATATTTGGCTAAGCTGTAGGGCCCATGGATCCTGGGAAGCTGGTCTGAGAGGATCAGTTATAGTTAAATTGATCAACCTGTATCAGGTTGCTTGGGACTGTCCTGGTTTTAGCAGTGAACATCCCAAGTCCCAGGAAACTGGTACAACTGGCCCGCCTCACGTTAGTGACCAGCCAGTAGTCATTAGGCCACATGGTGATCTCTAGTCCTTATTGGAGGTAGAGCAATTGACTTTTTCTTAAGCATCGGAGGGAAGCCGGAGTGTGTAAAGGGGTAGATGAACTTGCTTTTCAAGTTTGGGCATAGGAACTCTGGTAAAACCTGTCCTTCAGCCTCTGATAAGAATCAGATGCTTTTGGCCAGGGTCTGTGTTGAAGGCCGCCTTGCAAAGCAGTAGAGTTTACTACTACCCGCCATGGCACTTAGGCTGCAGGCCAGACGTGTCTAGAAAATCCTGGGCATTGGATTCCTAAAACCATTAGATTCAGGGCAGAGGGAATGAAGGCCCAACATCCAGGGACGGACTGGCCAAGATGATACTTCATGTTTGGCCTTACGGTTGTCTTCACAGTCACGACACCAAACTTGTCCTCGGTGCTCAGGCTCTCTGCAAGGACAGGCTGGTGGAGACATGTGAATGAGTCAACATGACTAGGATGGAGCAGCCTCTCACTTGGATTTTGAGAGGCAATTGTGGACAGGAAGGCAGAAGAGAGAATGAGGGTTGGCAAACCCTTCAGAGCTCTCTTCTCTGGTGTGTGCGCGTGTGCACGCACGCACATACTCCAGTCTGATCGGAGCATAAAGAACCCTTATGAGAGAAATCAGAAATGTGAAGTCCCGAATGAAGCCAGAAATGAGAGCCCAGTAAGTGAGTAGCAAAAGGAATCCAGCTACTCCACAGCTCAGGCAAATTTTCAGTGTTCAGGGTCTCCCTGCACTGCACTAGTTGACTCAGGGTATCTTAAAGGCCCCACTTAGCCTCCAGTGATAACCCCCATCATACTGGAATAAACAAACACTGTAGAGCTTCCCGAGAGGCCACACGCTATGGAAGATCTGGCAAGATTGTTTATGGAACAAGTAGGATGAAAAGAGGGGTAGGTTTTAGATAGAGACTGGGGGGGACGTATGAGAGACTGAGGGCTGGTCAAAGGCTCCAGTCTCAGAGCTGGAGGTGCTTAAAGAGCCTGCACTGAAGCTGACCATGATCTTTATTGCCTCACAGTTACTGATATATACATCTAATTGTGTCTAATTCTCCTTCCACTCCCCCTCTCCACTTTCAAATTATAAGACATAAGATCCCTAAAGACAGGGCTATGCTTTGCTCATCTCTGTATCCATATTATCGTTTAGCACAGTTCCTTTAACATGATAGATATCCAGGGGTGCCTGGGTGGCCCAGTTGGTTGGTGCCAACTCTTGATTTTGGCTCAGATCATGGTCCCAGGGTCGTGGGATTTATTTTATTTTATTTTAATTTTTTTTAATGTTTTATTTATTTCTAGGAGAGAGAGAGAGAGACAGCGTGAGCAGGGGAGGGTCAGAGAGAGAGGGAGTCACAGACTCTGAAACAGGCTCCAGGCTCTGAGCTGGCAGCCAGCACAGAGCCCGACGCGGGGCTTGAACCCACGAACCCCGAGATCATGACCTATGCAAAAGTCGGACACTTAACCGACTAAACCACCCAGGCGCCACCCCCAAGGGTCGTGGGATTGAGCTTTGCATGGGGCTCTGTGCTGTGCATGAGGCCTGCTTGGGGTTGTGTGTGTCTCTCTCACTCCCTATCACTCCCCCTCCCCCTCTCCTTCTGCCCCTCCCCCCTGCTCATTTGTACTCTTTCTCTCTCTAAAAAAAAAAAAAAAAAAACCCACAAAAATACCCCGTCATAGATATCCAGGAAACATTTCTGATAAAAATTGAAGTAGAATTTAAGCTGGTTTATTAAAGTTTAGGGCATATTTTTTGGAACAAAGAATAGCCATCATATGTGCGGAAATAAACTTAGTGAAGCAAACTGAAGTCAGTTGTTACAAACATCAGAGTAGCCTGAACTACGAGTACAAATTATTTCTATCACACATGTAAGCCAAGTTATTAAAGCTTTAACTAAAGTATAAAAAGTACATGCTGGTGAGGGGGATCATGCTTGGCTGGCTCAGAAGAGGGTGTGACTTTTGATCTATGGGTCATGAGCCCCACGTTGAGTGCAGAGAGTAAATAAATACTTCAAAAAAATACATGGACTTTGTCCAGATCATGTGCATCATTTCCATTAATACAATTTTAACTTGGGGCACCTGGGTGGCTCAGTCAGTTAAACTTCTGACTTCAGCTCAGGTCATGATCTCATGGTTCACGAGTTCAAGCCCTGGTACTGACAACTCGGAGCCTGGAGCCTGCTTCCGATTCTGTGTCTCCCTCTCTCTCTCTGCTCCATCCCCCGCTCATACTCTGTCTCTCTTTCAAAAATAAAAAACATTAAAAATTTTTTTAAAGTACAATTTCAACTCTTTAAAAATAGCTCATAAAATCAGAATGTAAATTAGAATGACCAGTTCCATGTAAGTCGAAACTACCAACGTGGGAAGTTCGGTGTCTGCAGGCTGCTGCTTCATTAGGGATAGCACCTCTTCAGCACCAGTGAGCTGCTGACTGCTGGCTGTAGCATTTGTTGACCATGTTTCTTCACTGCTCAGTTTATGCAGTCTTTTTCTCTTTGGCCCCCCACCTTCTTTCCCTTTTTGCCTTCCTACCTTAAAGAGACTAACTGCCTGTGTGCCCACTCCCTTCTAGGGGCATCTACCTGCCCTTTGTTCACCATCTCACTCTCTGGCAGCAACTGCTGCTTGTTCCCACTCTTCCTGAGGCCTGATCGCTCAGATTTCCTTGGCGCCCATGAGATCTTACAGCCATCGCCCTCTCACGTGAGCTTGTCTAAGTAGATTTCTGTCCTTGGACCCCAGAGCACCTCAGACCTCTTCCCCTTCCTTCCTCCCTCCACTGCAGGTAGACCTGACAGTCACACCCTGAGGAATTGCTCAGCTTCTATGGTGTCACCCAGGACATAAAAGAGATGCCACTCAGCCTGTATGCTCTGAAGCGTCAGAATATTTGGAAATGGGTAGGTGGTTGAATTTTCTTTTTATTGAAGTGCTTTAGGATCTTGTGGACAAGGCTCTTGGGCTACATTTAAGGACCTTGTGAGATGGCCAAATGCATCTTGCCGTGCAAAACAAGGGGGATTCGTGTTGATATTGGCACTAAGCCCTGTCTAATGTGCTACACGTAGGTGGTCAGGGATTTCCGTGTTTTTTGTTGTTGTTGTTGTTGTTGTTTTAAGAATGACAAACACTTAAAATTGGGAAATAAAGTGAACTTTATCTCTGAAAAGGATGGCTGTAGAACAGCAAAACCTTTTTCTGTCTCCAGAAGGAACTGTTGCAAGAGAATGGAAGCTTTATAGGGAATTACTGGTATTATCAAAGGCTTTCAAAATAGACTTGAAATGAATAGTTGTGTGCTGGTTTTATTACTACTTTGTGAGTTTACATTTTGTTTTTGTATGGTATTTTTCTCCCCCCTATGAGATGGTTGCTAGGGCAGGAGTGCAAATAATCTTTATTGTGTTAAATTTGGGACTGAACACAATTATCTTATAATTTGGGTTCATAGTGCCGTTCTTGACAAGTTATATTATGAGCTTTTTGAGGAAAATTGAGCCCACATGCTGTACGCTGCTTCTTATTCAGTTGCCCTTCAGGTTAGGGTGTCTCTGCTCTCCCCTCCCCCATTCCTCTGCACTGGGGCAGCCTCAGGACCAGATGCTGCTGGAGGCAAACCAGATGATCTCTGGTGCAAGGCCGCTGAGCTCCAGCACTGTGTCTTCTGGAAAGACCCTTGTCCCCAGTCAGCATGTTTTTCTGAATGATTCCACGGACATAAGTCTCAAGGGTGTTGCACTTGACTATCACTACAGGCATACTGCATTTCTCCAGAGGAAAGTTGTGAGTAAACAATTTTGTCAATGTAATCAAGTCAATCTTCCTAGGAACCTCCAGGACCGTTTCAGAGATGCTTCATATGTCCATTTCTGACTGGTTTGCAGCACTTCTTACCATAGCATATATGGAAAGGTAGGTAATGAGCTGTAAATAAGCTCTTAAATGCACCATGGGAGTATACACTTCCAGAAATCCCCCCCTTTTTTTTAACATTCATTTTTGAGAGACAAAGCACAAATGGGGGAAGGGCAGAGAGAGCCTGAGACACAGAATCTGAAACAGGCTCCATGCTCTGAGCTGTCAGCACAGAGCCTGATGTGGGGCTCAAACCCACGAACGCGAAATCATGACCTGAGCTGAAGTCAGATGCTTAACTGACTGAGCCACCCAGGCACCCCCAGAAATCCTTCCTTTGAACAGTCATTTTTCTCTGTTCCTTCTTATGGGCTTAGAGGAAGTTGGGGCTCCCCTAGCAGCAGTTCTGGAGATAAGGTTTCACGTGCAAATGGTTTATTATGGAGGTAATGCCAGGAAACACCAGCAGGGGCTGGGAAGTAATAAAGGGAAGGAAGTCAATTCAAGATAGGACATGGGAGGCACTATGGTGGGCAAGTGGTGCTCAGTCCTGCTGAGAACCTCGGGGTAGAAAGCTCACATCAGGTTTATACCACCTGGGGGTGAGGGAGCCTGGGGGTGTTCACACACTGGCTCCCAGTGTCATTGTTTGAAAGCTGCATTCAGGGAAGGGGGTGTTAATTTCCCAGCCCTTCTACCTGCTACATGGCAAGGGCTACCAGAATCCAAGAAAGATCTTGGATAGTAGGTGCTGGCAGTTAGAAGCTGAGTCCTATGTAAATGGCTGAAATGTAAATGGCTGTGGGCAGGACACCAACACATCTGCTACACTTAGCTTCTCAGAGCACATGTGACGAGGTAGGGCCCTCCATTGCTCCAGAGAGTCACTAAAACAACTTCTCCTTACTAGTGTCTTCTAGGTAAATGTTCTGCAAATCAAAAAAGGTTTTCAAGGTGCCTGGATGGCTCAGTCAGTGGAGCATGGGACTCTGGATCTTGGTCTCGTGAGTTCAAGCCCCATGTTGAGTGTAGAACTTGTTTTTAGAGACTCATTATTAGGCAAATATGAAGCAATCCCTTCAAAATACCTTTGTTATGCAGAAATACTAGGAAATGTAACCAATGGCCACAACCAATAGATTAATATCAAACCGCTTCAAAATTCTCTCATCATTTTCAGTAGATGGAAGATACAGAAGCAAATAAATACACCCTTTACTCTCAAGATGATCTTTGACCCACCATCAGTGGATTTCCAGGATTAGCATATGCTTACCACTTAGATGCTTTTCAAAAGTGCTGTCCTGTCCCTGGTACCTTGGGGACCCTGGTGTGGAGGCAAACTATAACTTGCCCAGACAGGCAGGGTCCAAAAGGAGGTATGGGACACTTTCCTTTATTTAGGGACCAGCTCCAAACACAACTGAAAAGTGTGAATAATCCACCTAATTCCTAGGACATGGTCTTGGTGACCCTGGCACTTCAAGTCCTATTGCTCTCTTTATCCCTAATGTCACTGTGGCAGGTGCCCCAGTCTCTTAAGAGTTGAGGAGTCTAAGTTCCTCACACAGCATCAGGGAGAGACCTTGGCAATGAGAATTGAGCTCGTGGAGTCTGTATTACACATACATGCCACAAACAAGTGGACCTGAACCTCCCTTGAGGAGCATATCAATGGATTGGCATCTTGGCAAAATGGAATCTGGAACATTTCGATACCAAGCCTGCATCAGATCCATTGACCATTTCCACTTGGACTTCTAATTCTAGTCCCTAATATGTAATTTGTGAGGTTTCAGAGCTTAGAAGGACTTGAAAGATCATTTAGCCACATTTAGCCAACCTGTTTTACTAATAATTAGATGGGAATGCAGTATCCTTAAGTAATTTGCCCAGAGTCAAACAGCTAGCGAAGAGCTGGGCCTAAGAGGAAGAGGCAGTATTGTCCCTCTTTGCTGTGAGGCTATTAAGGCAAAATTTTCTCAGTGGATTCAGAAGTAAATGGTCCCACACATTTTCTTGAATGCTCAAGACAGCTCAAAGTGCAAAGAATGAGACATGGTGTCTTCATGGCTCTTAGTAATGCAGGTGTAGAGAAATAACTATACAGTGTAGCAGAACAGTTTTTCAAATGTTTATTTTCTTAACGATTTATTTCTGAGAAAGAGACAGGCCGGGTGAGCAGGGGAGGGTCAGAGAGAGAGGGAGACACAGAATCAGAAGCAGGCTCCAGGCTCTGAGCTGTCAGCACAGAGCCCGACACGGGGCCCGAACCCACGAACTGTGAGATCATGACCTGAGCCGAAGTCAGACACTTAACTGACTGAGCCACCCAGGGGCCCCTCAAATGTTTATGTTTATTTTAGAGAGAACAAACATGTACGAGATGGGGAGAGGCAGAGAGAGAAGACGACAGAAAATCCCAAGCAGGCTCCACACCGTCAGCATAGAGCCTGATATGAGGCTTGAACTCATGAACCGTGAAATCAAGAGTTACACGCTTAACCAGCTGAGCCACTCTGGCACGCTGTAGCAGAACAGTTTTAGTATGTGAGTCTACATCATAAACTGAGGTGCTCACTTTGTACCTCATGTTTGAAGGGGCTACTGTTACTGGCAAGGAATCCAGCCTTCCCAATCTGTGCTGGGGACACGGGACTTCAGGGTCATGGCAGAAGACAGAGGAGAGGACGTCCGTGTAAGGTAAGGGAGTAAACATCCCAATCCTCAGCGTCCCTCGGCCAAGATGACTAAGTCTGAGGTCCGCTGCCTGGCAAGAAGGTGCCCAGCCACTATGCACCTGCAGCCACTTCCCAACTATATAGCCTTGGACAGGTACTTCGTCTTAAATTTCCCCATTTTTGAAACGCTGTAAATAACAGCATCTACAGGGTTGGCTGGCATGACGCCTAAGTAAGGTAACACATGTCAAAGTCTTAGCACTCAAATATTACCATCAACACTATGTGCCCCCACTGCTACCTCTGCCAGGGTCCCCTAATACTTCCCCCTCTCTTCTGTATAGTCTTCCCACCCCCACTTTCTCCCCCTGCTCTCTTGCATGTCTGCTGAAGCCCTTGGCTTCCCAGCTCTCTTTCCCTCTCTTTCTGCTTCCCTCTCTCTGGTCTTTATTCCTTTTGACTCTTCAATTCACTCTCCATCCTGCTTTTATAATTCACGTCCTTCATTTTAGCTCCTCTCTCCCCTCACTTGCTTGTCCCCGTACCACCAGGTTGTCTTTCCCTTCTCCGCTGCTGATGTCTCGTCATTCTCTACTCCCTCTAGCTTCCCCTCTCACTGCCCCTTCTAGACACCTTTGCTCTGCCCTGTCCCATGTTCCATGGCTAACTGGGAGACCACTCTCCACCCCTGGTCTCTCCCACTCACAGTGTGAGTCCAGGAAGCATACCTGATTATTGTGGTAGCCTCTAAGATGGCCACCAATGGTCCCCACTTCCTGGCATCTGTGCTGTCATGGAATCCTCTCCCTTTCAGTAGGTGCTGGACCTAGTAACTGGATTCTAATGAACAGGATGGGAATGATGGGATAGCACTTCTGAGCTTAGGTTAACTGGGTGGCTCAGTCGGTTGAGTGTCTGGGTTTGTTACTGTGAGCCTGTCAGTGAAGAGCCTGTTTTGGATCTTCTGTCCCCTATCTTTCTGACCCTCCCCCTCCCAAAAGACCGCTCCTTCCATCATAGGTGTCTTAGGTGTTCTTTGGCTTGGACGAAGCTGGCAGCCACACTGTAAACTGCTCTCATGGAGAGGCCCACGTACCAGCCGATGAGATGACCACAAGTCTCCAGCCGATGAGAAGACTCTGCCAACAACCAGATGAGTAGTCTATCCACTTTGAGCCTCAAGATGACTGCACCCCCTCTACCCTCTTCTTGTAGTCTGTGAAGGATCCCCGGACTCTGAGGCATCCAGCTGAGATGCTCTGGATTCCAACCCAAGGAAACTGTAAGATAATAAACATTTGCTGTTTTTAAGAAGCAAAATTTTAGAGTAACTTGTTAGGCAGCACTATTAAAAATGCAGAGTTCTGCTTCACAGATCACCCTTCAGCAATGTTTCTCTTCTGTGACCTTGAGCAAACCACTGCTATTCTCTGGGTCTATGAGAAGGGGTTAGAGTCCAGTGCCCCAAGTCCCTCATCCAGGAGGTAGTGGTCAATGATGTTTACGAGGTCTATCTGTTCTACTGTTCAGCTTAGGAAGAAGCCCCGGTTAAACCTGCACATCTTTGTATATTAAGATCCACATCTTTATATTTGCCTCACATTTTTCACTCCTATTATCTGAAGTCTGTTTCTAATTTCTGACAGAATTGCAGTGACCTCTTGTATGCTGCACTCTGCATGACATGCCAATTTCATTTTGGAGTCACGGCTATTGTCTTTTCCCGTTAATCTCTCTTGTTTTGCAAAATTCCAATAGAAAGTGTGAACATAGAGCGTTGCCCTTGTGCCTGATCTTGGCGCTGTGTGGCCCCCAAACGGGTGGATGATAGACAGACAGACAGCCTGTCTGCCACCCGAGGCATCTTTTCTTGCTTAAAAATTTGTTTTCCAGATTGCAGACTCCCTTCCAGCTCGAGCGAAGACTGGAACGTATTAAATAAAAGCAGGCCTGAAATTGGATGGAATGTCTCAGCCACTTAGATTCAGACCTCTCTTTCAGAGGAACACGTGGGGAAGGAGCAGGGGATCAGACATGCCTACATGGGTAACGTAGGGGAAGGCGGCTTCCATACTTTTCTCATACCGTTCAAGCCTTAAGCAGGGGCAACATTTTTTCCTTCAGCAGGGCCTGTAACCCAGGATCCATCACTTATGTATGGTGTCCATGGCAACCAGGCAATGGTATGGGATCCCTTCTCACTGGGGAATTCCTTTTATGGCTCATTTCCGAAACCAGCATGGCCAGTACAGGAGTCTGCAGTTTCCCAGTTGCTTAGCAACCAGCTCCAATGCTCTAGTCACTAGGAAAAGCAGAGTTTTTTTTTTTTTCTTTAAAGTGTTTGTCGTCAGAATCATATGTTACATTCTCTCTACTTTGTCTCTTTAGAATAAAATAATTAGTGTGTGATAAGGATGCGGGAAAGGGCAACCGCTCCCCGTTGTTAATGCCTCCACTGCTCCTGGCTGGCTGTTGCAGGCAGGGAGAGGGAGGAAAATGTTAGCATGCTTTCAGCTGGTAATTAAGCAGCGCGAGCCATCTGCACATTGAAAGCTCTACATTTTTCACGTCTCGTGGGGGCATCAAGTAAGCACAGGGCCAGCAATCTGTGCTGCGTTCCCTCCCCCAAACCAGAAAAGTCCAACCCCACCCACAGGTGTCACTGGGTCCTCTCTCCTTGGCTTTCACTGGGAGGAGGGCAAGGTGGGGGAGTGAGGTTTGTTGGGTTTTTGGTGGAAAGGTTAAGGGTACCCTATAGCTCCCTTGGATGCAACTACTACTCTGAAGTAGTGGTTTTCAACCAGGGATGATCCCAGGCAGCATTTGGTAAGGTCTGCAGACATTTTTGCTTGTCACAACTGGTGACAGAGGGGGAGGTTACTGATAGCTAGTGGAGGATACTGCTGTCTGGTGGCCTAGAGACCAGAGATGTTGCTAAACTTCCTACAATGCAATGGCCATCCCCCAACAACAAAGAAGTATCCTGCCCACATATCAATATGCTGAGGTTGAGAAACCCTGAGTTAGAGCAATCAGAATATCCATCTGTCTTGTGAAAAACCAGCACTACAGCTGACTAGGAAAAATGTTGACAAGGTAAAGGGCAGGACTGATCACAATCTGGTGGACACAATTCCAACTTGTCTTTCTGTATGGCACAGAACTCCATCCCTACCGGCAGTGGACTTCGCAAAGGTGCAGAGCAGAGAGCCCTCTGAGGTGATAAGGAAATGGCACAAGATGGAATGGTTTCTGCTTCCAGGGAGGCAAGCTTCGGTGCTAGACAGATGTGGTTTCACCTACTGGGTCTACAGGCTATGTACCAGGGCTCTTAGACATGTGTTATAATCCCAGGCTCTTCAACTCCAAAATGGAAATCCACATGGGGTACTGTGAGGATTACATGTTAAAACATTCAAAATGCCTGGTCTCCTGTTAGGCTCTTCCATTCACCATCTTTTCTCAGCCCCAGGACCCTAATGTCCCCCTCTCCCCAGCTGGGCACTTTGAACTGTGGAGGTCTATGAACAAATGTGCAAGTCCTATGATGGCTGAGGTCATTTTTTCAGCAATGAGCAAAGGACAAAACTACCAACCAGTTTTGGAATTTGAGGTGGGAAAGTCTTAGATTAAATTTAAGCATGAAGGCCAGAAAAGTAATGTGTGAGAGGAGAGGCAGTAGTGTCATTAAGAGTATGTCTGGGCCTCAAGTCTCAGCTCCTCCAGTTACTGGGTGTGTGACCTTGAATAGTTACTCACCTTGAGTGGGTTCTCACCTATGAAATGGGGTAATTATTATCTCCTGCAGTATTATTAGGATTAAAGATAATGTATATAAAAGTGCTGCCATGATGCCTAATATTAGGTAGGCAGCTGATAAAGAGGACAGCACTTTAAATGTGTGGTCCAACCCAGGATCTGGGCTGTATTTAGGAAGACACACTTGGCTTCCCTATTATCTACAACAATCATATTTTCCTCAATAACCCAGGATAGTTCCAGCGGCCACAATGTTATGTAAGCAGCTTTGAAGCTATTTCTATTTTCAGCCCATGCCACCTCTTGGGGGGTAAGGAGTTCCATACATTTAGTAACCTTTTTTTCCTTCCTTGACCCTATCTCAGAATACATCTCATTCGAATAAGTGGGTTTTGGTCTATGTTCACATTATCCGTGCCTTTCAGAATTTTCTAGACTGGAGTATATCCCCTGTCAGCCTCCGCTTGGCTTCAAACTGACGCCCCCTGACTTAAAATGCCTTGTGAACTCCATTATTCCCTTCTTGAAATGCATCAACTAGAACTGCACATTCTTTACAAAGATAACATTGGTTAGGAAAAATGAACAAAAATAGTTTCCAAAAATTGGTAGGCCTCTTGGGGCCACAGTCTTTGTGGCACACTCTTACAATGAATCCCAAATCCTTTTCTGGGGTCACAACAGTTGGTTCATAATGGCAGCATCTCATCTTCCAGAGTTTTACTTGCCTCGCCAGTCATGCTCTTATTCCCAAAGTTTGGGCCACTTACCCAGCCTGGCTTAATCTCACCACAGTTGGCTCTTGTTGAATACCTAATAGGACACTGTGGATCTCTAAACACTTAGAGATTTCACACACCCCTCTAGGTTGTGGGAGCCCACCGAATTTGTCCAATCAACAGATGATTCTTTGGAGTGCAGCCCTAAACACGTCACTGCTAAGATTTTCCCCCTCTACCTGAGATAATTAAATGATGTTAAATTTAGAGGTTTCTTGTTCATCCCTCCCAAGCAAAATTATGGAATCTCACCTGGAAGCCACCGTAGCTGGGAGAAGTAGCAGAAGGGTGTTTCCTGGGCATGCATGAGCCCAGCCCCCCCAGAACATAGCACACAGGTATCTCGTCTCTGACCAGGCAGCTGGAGCCACAGGTACCCCAGCATAGTGAGCAGCTGGAGATGGGACATCTTGAGGTTTACCAGAAGGACCAGAAGCACTCAAAGTATGTAGAGGTCAGGGCAGCAGTAAAGAAAGAGTACAGGCAGGCAGGGGGAAGGGTCAAGGGGCATCAGGCAGCACATCTGGGATCCAGGATGACAGGAGATTCAAAACACAGAACCATTAGAGCCCTGAAACAAGGCAAAATTTTATCAGGGAAGGAACAGAGCTCCAGGAATGAGAGTAACTCGGTCTGGCAGAAAGGAGGGCAAAGGGTCAGCGGCTGAACCAGATCTTTGTAAAGGTAAAGCAGCAGGAGATTTGGGGAGGGAGGGGATTGGTGCTGCTTTGGGGGCAAATAATTGTCTTCCTATTCGTGCAATGATAATATAGGTTTCTAGATCAGTCGTCAGTTGGTCAATTGGCAGGTAACAGTGAATATTATGTTCATAGAGTTCCTGCAGATGCTAATCTCATGCGGTGCTCCAAGAAAGACAAGTCTATGATCACTAAGTTTGGGATTTTTGCAAACTACAAGTCTGTCTTGGAAATTCACAGTGCACATTAGCCTTTTAAAAGCTCTAAAAACTCCTGCATGGGAATTTGTTTGTTTTAATTCAATGCTTCTCTCACACACGGTTCACAGCAAGAGCCTTTTGTTACGTAAAAAGTATGAATATCCTGTGGACACACCTTGAGAGACATTGTTCTAGAGCATTCCTAATCTGGTGTTCCCAGGCCCTTTACAACCTGGGCCTGCCCTTGTTTCCCAACTTGACCTTCCTTTATTTTCCTACATTCCAGCCCCATTGAACTCTTCCTATGTACAGGCCACTGTTTCACATTTCCTTCTTCATTATGGCAGGTGATTCATCATCTGCCCAAAAATGGGGGAAAAAAAAAAAGCTGAGCCTTCCTCATTTTACCTCTGGTCCCCATTTCTATGTATTAAGGCCTACCTCAGAAGGGACACTTGATCCATGTCTGGCCCAGCCTTCCTGTTACGATAAACAATCCATTCTCTCCTCTGATGCCTTATGTCACACTATCTATTACTTTTAGAGCACTTAGCACTTTTTATGTATGGCCATTTATGCTTTTCTTTTTAGAACACAGAATCCATATCTGATTCTTTTTCATCTCTCCACCTCAGAATACAGCACATTTGTAGAATTATTAGGGGGTGCAATTGAAATACATTTCTCCACAGGCCAGAAATGGCGAAAATCTGGCCCATCTGCTGCCAACCTACACTCACCTGTGGCAAGATGACCCATCAATCACCATGTGATTTCCCCTGGGGCCCAGAGAGTCTCCCAGAATGCTTCTCAACAGTCATAATCACTGGGTTATGGCTGGTGCAATGGATAAAATCTAATTGCCATCCCTGATTTGGACTTTTCCATGAAGTGAAAAGAGAATTTAGCAAGCCGAATACAGGAGCCATTTAATACTTCAGATCAGGAACTGTCCATAACAGAAAAGAGCAATTAGCAAAACTATTCATTATACTTTCATGTTCATGTCTAGTCTCACGGCTAATTATTTGTATAATTAACATGTTACCAAATGCAAATAATTGATGAGCCTGATTTCTTAGAATGAAACATGAGTCTTGAAGTATAAATAGCTGTGAATTATCAACAGCTTTCCTTTAGTTTCTAACAGGGAAATGCCTGTAAATTTAAAAAAATGTAAATGTAATTCTCATTTATGTTAAAAAACTGACAAAGCCTGTCTTTTTCTATGCATTTAAACATATTGTATATTGTCTTTAAGTCTCTACCACTTTCCAGCTGGGTGACCCAGGCAAGTTACTTAATCTCCAATTTCTCATGTTACTTTTTTCTTTTAATATATATTTTTTTAATGTTTTATTTATTTCTAGGAGAGAGAGAGAGAGAGAGAGAGAGACAGCGTGAGCAGGGGAGGGTCAGAGAGAGAGGGAGTCACAGACTGAAACAGGCTCCAGGCTCTGAGCTGGCAGTCAGCACAGAGCCCGACGCGGGGCTCGAACCCACGAGCCGCGAGATCATGACCTAAGTGAAAGTTGGACGCTCAACCGACTAAGCCACCCAGGCGCCCCTCATGTTACTTCTAAGTCTTAGTTTCTGCAGTTAGTGAATGGGTATACTACAGAGCCCCTAGATCACAGGGTGGTTGTGATAATTAGAGTTCACTCATTTGTAAAAAGCACACAGTAAATGTGAGCCATTTTTTTCATTAGTACACTTACCTTGCTTAGATTTTTTTTACAATAAGTGCCTAAGAAACACCGGAGGGAAAGGGATACGGAAGTCTTTGCTGTCACACCATCTATTTGTTCCTGACAAAGCTCCCATGGTCTACAAATTGGGCTGGTGTGGGGCAGACCACTCAAAACTAAGCAATTTTGTAACGAGAGCACTAGCAAAACCTGTCAAAACTAATAAAATGTGAGCTCCGTTAAACCTCAATTTGCACAAACATCTGTACACTGCATTCTGGCCTTGAACTGGGGGGGCTCCTGGGGGTGCTTTTGACATGAAAGTCCTGGAGGACAGGGGAACCAGTGTGGCTCAGTCAATTAAGTATCCTATTCTTGATCTTAGCTCAGGTCTTGATCTCAGAGTTGTGGACTCAACCCCCGCATTGGGCATGAAGCCTACTTTAAACACCTACATATACCTTCTGGAGGACATTAATTCCTAATAGAGACCAGCTGAATCACAATTAAGCGTTAGATTTAAGGAGTGGTGTTCACTAATCTATCCTGGTTGAAAGTTAGGAAATATCTTTGCCCCCTCCCCGGCCCCCCCAAAAAAGAAAAAAGAACATATCTTCTCAGCTTTATCTGTATCCTCATTTTCTCCAGAATGCTTGCCATCAGTATAACATAGGGATTCTAACCATCAATCAGTCCTTTTCTGCAGGTAAAGAAGGCAGCTTTATGTATTCTCAGCTTTTCCTAAAGGCCTTCATAGAATACTAAGTTTCCTCTTATTAAAGAGGTAGTTATTGTGCAAAGGCTTACCCTCTGGTTGCTTCAAACATTAAGAGGCTAGAAAAAAGTTACATAGGAACTAACATGACTTCATCTTATACCAATTCCCCATTTACCGATGGCATGTGAGGCCATTCACTTAAGGGACACATACTATAGCAAAATAGCAAGTATTGAATGTCCCCTATCATTTGCTGTGGTAGGAGCTAAATATAAACCATGTGATTTAATCTGCACAATTAGCCTAATGTGGTAGGTGTCCTTGTACCTGACGACATTAAATAACTTGCCTGACGTAAGTTTTTAGTTTTTTTAGAATATTTTAAAAAATTTTTAATGTTTATATTTGAGAGAGAAAGAGAAAGCAAGCTGGGTGGGGAGGGGGTGCAGAGAGAGAGACAGACACAGAATCTGAAGCAGGCTCCAAGCTGTTAGCACAGAGCCCAATGCGGGGCTAGAACTCACTGACTATAAGATCATGACCTGAGCTGAAGTCAGACGCTTAACTGACTGAGCCACCCAGGCACCCGTGAGATCACAAATTTTTAAGTAGCAAAGCCAGGATTCTTAGCTCCAATGACACCAAAACTCATGCTCTTTTGAGACCACAAAACCCCCTTAAAAGTGGATAGAGGCAGGGAAGAAAAGATCCCCCCTCCCAACCCCCCACTGTCGACTGGCAATGAGGGCAGGCCTGATTCCTAACCACAAGTCATTAACATTTAATCTCATTTTTAAAAAAGTTTTTATTTTTAAGTAATCTCTGCATCCAACATGGGGCTCAAACTTACAATCTTGAGATCAAGGGTCACATGCTTCACCAATGGAGCCAGCCAGTTGCCCACATTTAATCTCATTTAATCCTCACAACAACCTTGTTACTTTGGGATGCATTCCACTACTTTATAAATGAGGGAAAATAAAGCTCAGAGGAGTTAGAAGTGGCTGGTAAGGGAGCCAGGATTTAGACCTAGACCAGCTCTTTCCTAAACTGGGGTCTGTCTTCCTACTTCCTATGTATGTTTATGCCTTCATATTTAAAGACACCATTTCTTTTTTTTTTTTTAATTTTTTTTTTAATGATTTATTTATTTCTGAGAGAGGGAGAGAGAGGCAGCATGAGCACGGGAAAGACACCATTTCTTGAACATCTTGGTGAGTCTGCTAGTTTTCAGAATGCTATGAGTGGGATGTCCCCAGTCCCCCATTTTCTCATGTGGCAAATTTCACTGTATGAACACATACACTCATAGCACTGACGATTCTCACAGGTACAACCTATCAAACATGTTTCATAGCACAGCCATAAAGCAATAGGCTCTCACTGTGTGTTTTTGAATATTTTCTTTTTGATATTTAAGTTTGCTTTTAAACATCCCCCGTAAAACTCATAACTAGAGAAATATCTACTTAGGATCCAAAAGAAAGAATTTATTAGGTATAATATCACTTATTGATTCTGTTAAAAATAAAATAAAAAATATATTAAGGTGACCATGCATTTGATTTTTACCAAATTATAATTAAATTTTTAAAAAAATTTATTTCTGAGAGAGAGACAGTGTGAGCAGGGAAGGGTCAGAGAGAGAGAGGGAGATACAGAATCTGAAGCAGCCTCCAGGCTCTGAGCTGTCAGCACAGAACCCGACACGGGGCTCGTCCCCACAAACCAGGAGATCATAACCTGAGCCAAAGTCAGATGCTTACCTGACTGAGCCACCCAGGTGTCCTGATTTTTACCAAATTATAAAGTTTTGTTGCCATAATGCTGTTCCTCATGTGGGAATGTGTTATCTACTGATCAGACAACTAAATGAAATTAGAAAAATGTGTGAGCAAAGGGTTCAAAGAAATAAAAGCCATCAAAACAGCCCCAAATAGAAATTCTAGAGCTGGAAAAAAAAAAAATGACTATACTGAAGAATTCAATAGAGCTTTAAAGCCAGATTCAACCATGCAGAAGAAAGAAGCAGTGACCTAGAACACAGAAAATGTGATATTATCCAGTCAGAGAGCACAAAGAAAGTGAAAAGAATGAAGAAACCTACAGGACTTCTGAGACACAAAAGAAACAAAATCCACATTATGGGAATGCCAGGAAAAGAAGAGAAAGGGACAGAAAGTGGTATATTTAAAGGAATAATGGCTGAAAACTTCCCAAACCTGGAGAGAGAAATGAACATCAAGATTCATGAGGCCCAAAGGATGCCAAATAGGTTGAGCCTGAGTAGGGCCACAAGAAGATACATTAAATTGTCAAAAGTCAAAGACAGAAAAAATTATAAAAGCAGCAAAAGAGAAGTTACATGCAAGGGTACCCTCATAAATCTCTTGGCAGATTTCTTGACAGAAACATTTTAGGCCAGATGAGAATGTGATGATATGTTCAAAATATTGAAAGAAAAAAACCTGTCAACCAAGAATTCTATATGCAGCAACACTGTCCTTTGGAAAGGAAAGTCTCCGCAAACAAAAGCTGAGGGAGTTCATAATTACTAGAACAGCCTTAGAAGAAGTGCTAAAGGGAGTTCTTTGAGTGAAAGTAAAGGGATGCTAATTAACATTTTAAAAACATAAAAAGGTATTTAAACTCACTGGTAATATAATATATATACAGTCAAAGTTAGATTCTGTATTATAACAGTGGTATGTAATTAGCTTGTAACTCTGGTTTAAAAGTTTAAAAACAGGTGGGGTGCCTGGGTGGCTCAGTTCGTTTAAGCATCCAACTTCTGCTTAGGTCATGATCTCAAAGTTTGGGAGTTTTGAGCCCTGCGTCAGGCTCTGTGCTGACAGCTCAGAGCCTGAAGCCTGCTTTGGATTCCGTCTCTCTCTCTCAGCCCCTATCCTGCTTGTGCTCTCTCTCTAAAATAAACATTTAGGCAAAAACAACCAGGGGCCCTTAGGAAGTTAAGTGTCTGACTCTTGATTTTTGCTCAGGTCATGATTTCATGGTTCGTGAGTTTGAGCCCTGAGTCATGCTCTGCACTGACATCAAGGAGGCTGCTTGGGATTCTCTCTCTGCCCCCCTCCCCCATACGTGCACTCTTTCTCAAAAGCAAACATTTAAAAAATAGAAGTTAAAAAACAAATATAAAAACCATAACTACAATAATTTGTTACTGATTACACAGTATAAAAATTACGTAAACTGTAATATCAACAAACTAAAATGTAAGGGGGAGAAGTGAAAGTATAAAGTTTAGGCTTGCTATTGAAGTAAGTTATCACTTTAAAACAGGGTGTTATAATTTTAAGATATTTTATGTAAGCCTCATGATAACCAGAAAAAAGCCTATAGTAAGTATACAAAAGAACATAATAAAAGAGGTCAAAACTTATACCAAAAGGCATCAAAACAAAAAAGACAACTGAATATGAAACAAGAAACAAAAGAGCTACAAAAGCCCGAAAACGACAAATTGGTAATAGTAAATCCTGACCTATCAATAATTACTTTAAATATAGATTAAATTCTCCAATCAAAAAACACAAAATGGCTGAATGGATTAAAAAAAATAAGATCCAATGAAAACCACCTACAAGACTCACTGTAGACTTAAAGATGCACAGACTGAGAGTGAAGGGATGGAAAAAGATATTTCAAGCAAATAGTAACCAAGAAAAAGTCAGGGATAGCTATACTTAGGCAAAATAGACTTTAAAAATGCTAAAAAGAGAAGGTCATTATACAATGATAAAAGGATGAATCCAACAAAAAGAACAATTATAAATCTTTATGCAATCAATAATACTAGAGTACCTAAATATACAAAGGAAAAACTATCAGAGCTAAAAGAAGAAATCAACAACAATATAATAGTTGGGGACCTTAATATTTCACTTGCAGCAATGGGTAGATCATTCACACAGAGAATAAGGAAACAGATTTGAACAACACTATAGACCAAATGGACCTAACAAAGGTATGCAGATCATTATATCTGTGTATTAACAGGATATACATTCTTCTCAAGTACATATGAAATGTTTCCTATGATAGACCATATATTATGTCACAAAACAGTCTTAGCACATTCAAGAAGACTAGAAATATCAAGTATCTTCTCTGACCACATAGCATGAAACTAGAAATCAGTAACAGGAGGAAAACTGGAAAACACAAATACATGGAAGTTAACACTCTCCTAAGCAACCAATGGATCAAAGAAATTAAAGGGAAATGAAAGAGATGAGGGAAAATAGAAACACATCACACCAAAACTTATGGGATACAACAAAAGGTGTTCTAAGAGGGAATTCCGTAGCAATAAACACCTAGATACAGAAACATAAAAGATCCCAGTCTATGCCGTTAGGAACTAGAAAAAGAAGAACTGAACCCAAAGTTAGCAGAAGGAAGGAAATAATACAGATTAGAGTATAAATAAATGAAACAGGAAAACAATAGAAAAAAATAACAAAACTAAGAGTGGTTTCTCTGAAAATATAAAATTGAAAAACCTTTAGTGAGACTAATCAAGGAAAAAAGGACTCAAATCAACAAAATTATAATTTAAAAAGGAGACATCGCAACTAATCCTACAGAAATGCAAAGGACCCTAAGAGGCCTATTAATGACTATATTTAAATAAGCTAAACAACCTAGACGAAATGCAAAACTTTTTAGTAATGTACAATCTACCAAGACCAAATCAGAAATAAATAGAAATTATGAATGAACCAATTACTAGTAAGAAGACTGAATCAGTAATAAAAAAATCTCCTAATGAAGAAAAGCCCAGGATCAGATGGTTTTACTGGTGCATTTTACCAAGAATTTAAAGAAACACGAATCTTTCCCAAACTCTTCCAAAAAATCGAAGAGGAGGGAACACTCCTAAACTCATTTTATGAGGTATTACCATGATACCAAAGCCAGAAAAGGACACTACAAGAAAATTACTAGTCAATATCCCTAATGAACATGGATGCAAAAATTCTCAATAAAATAATAGCAAACCAAATTTAGCTTCATATTCAAGATATCCTTCACCATCAACAAGTGGGATTCATCCCTGGGATGCAAGGCTAGTTCAACATAGGCAAAGTCAATATATACATCACATTAATAGAATGAAAGAGAAAAATATTATGACTATGACAATAGACACAGAAAAACACATTTGACAAAATTAAACATCCATTCATGATTTTTAAAAACTCTCCATAAATTAGGTATAGAAAGATTGTACCTCAATCTTGAGGTACATAGTAAGGCCATTTCTAACTAACATTAATAGTGAATGTTTGAAAGATTTTTCTCTATGATCAGAAGTAAGATAATGGTGCCTACTCTCACCACTCCTATTCAACATAGTCCTGGAAGTTATAGCCAGAGTGATTAGCCAGGAAAAGGAAATAAAGAGCACCTGAATCAGAAGAAGTGGAACTGTCTCTATTTGCAGATGACATGATTTTATATAGAGAAAATCCTAAAGACTAAAACCAACAAAAGAAAAACCTCTACCTCCCCCACCAAAACCCCACAAAGAACCTCTTAGACCTAATCAATGAATTGAGTAAAGTTGCAGAATACAAAGCTAACATACAAAAATCAGTAGCATTTTTACACAGTAACAAATCACCTGAAAAAGGAAAATCCTATTTACAATAGCATCAAAAATAAAATACATAGGAATAAATTTAATCAATGTGAAACATCTCTACATTGAAGATGTCTATAAAACACTGGTGAAAGAAATCAAAGATGACAGAAATAAATGGAAAGGTATCCCATGTCCATAGGTTGGAAGACTTAGTATTGTTAAAATGTCCATCTACCCAAAGTCATTTATAGGCACAATGCAATCCCTATCGAGACACCAAGAGCATTTTTTTACAGAAGTACATAAAAAGCAATCCTCAAATTTATATAGAACCGCAAAAGACCTTGATAGCCAAAGCAATCCTGAGAAAGAAAAACCATCTGAGAGGTATCACCTTTCCTGATTTAACCTATATTATAAAGTTATAGTAATAAACAGTATGGTATTGGCATAAGAACAGACACAGACTAATGAAACAGAATTAAGAGCCCAGAGATAAATCTATATACTTATAGGGTCAATACATATTGACAAGGGAGACTAGAATATTCAATAGAGAAAAGACAGTCTCTTCAATAAAGGGAAGAAAATTGTATATTCATATGTAAAGGAATGAAACTAGAGCCAGAAAATAGATTTAGTGGCTGCCTAGGGCTGGAGGAGATAGAGGATTGTGGGAGGTACATGGTTAGGGAGTAAGGTTTTTTTCTTGTTTGTTTGTTTTTGTTTTTTGGAGTGATGAAAATGTTCTAAAATTGTGCTGAATGCACAACTCTGAATATTCTAAAAGCCACGGAATTGTATACTTTAAATAGATGCATTGTATGGTATGTGAACTGTATCTCAATAAGCCATTTTTAAAAAAGATTTAAATGACCCTAAAGACTTCACCAAAAAACCATGAGAATAAATGATTCAGTGAAGTTGCAGCATACACAATTTTATTTTTTTATTTTTTACAAATAGTTTATTGTCAAATTAGTTTCCACATAACACTCAGTGCTCATCCCCACAAGTGTCCTNGCATACACAATTTTTAAATGTTTATTTTATTTATATTTTGAGAGCGAGAGAGAGTGAGCATGCGCCAGCCAGCCAGCCCCAAGAGCACACACAAGGGGGGGGGCAGAGAGAGAGGGAGACAGAGAATCCCAAGCAAGCTCTGCACTGTCAGTGCAGTGCCTGATGCAGGGGTCAAACTCACAAACCACAAGATCATGACCTGAGCCCAAATCCAGAGTCCAACACTTAACTGACTGAGCCACTCAGGCACCCCAGGAAACAAAATTAATATACAGAAATCTGTTGCATTTCTATATACTAATAATGAAGTAGCAGAAAGAGAAAATATTCCACTTGCTACATGAAAACAAGAATAAAACATCTAGGAGTAAACTAACCAAGGTGAAAGATCGGTATTCTGAAAACTATAAAACATTGATGAAAACACTGAAGACTATGAAAATGGAGAGACATACCATGCTCATAGATTGGAAGAAATAATATTGTTAAAATATCCATACTACCCAAAGTAATCTACAGATTAAGTGCAGTCCCTATCAAGATACCAGTAGTATTTTTCACACGAACTAGACCAAATAATCCTAAAGCTTGTATGGAACCACAGAAAACCCTATAATAGTCAACACAATCTTGGGAAAGAAGAACAAAGCTGGAGGTATCCTAAACCCAGACTTCAAGATATATTAGACAGCTATAGTAAGGATGGTACTGGTACAAAAATAGAAACACAGGTCAAAAGAATAGAATAGACAACCCAGGAATAAACTCATGCTTTATGGTTAATCTATGACAAAAGAGGCAAGAATATACAGTGGGGGAAAGACCGTCTTTTCAATAGATGGTGCTAGAAAAACTGCACAGCTACCTGCATAAGAAACTGGACACTTTCTTATACCACACACAAAAATAAACTCAAATGGATTAAAGACCTAAATGTGAGATCTGAAACCATAAATCTCCTAGAAGAAAACATCGGCAGTAATTTATCTGACATCAGCTTTAGCAGTATTTTCCTAGGTATGTCTCCTCAAGCAAAAATAAACTATTGGGACTATATCAAAATAAAAAGCTTTTGTATAGTGAGGGAAACGATCAACAAAACAAAAAGGCAATCTACTGTATGATAGAAGATATTTGCAAATAATGTATCTGATATGGGGTTAATATCCAAAATACTTAACTCCTACAACACCAAGAAAACCCAAATAATCCAATTAAAAATGGGCAGAGGACCAGAATAGACATTTTTCTTTTTTTTTTTTTTTTAATATTTTTTATTTATTTCTAGGAGAGAGAGAGAGAGAGAGAGACAGCATGAGCAGGGGAGGGTCAGAGAGAGAGGGAGACACAGACTCTGAAATGGGCTCCAGGCTCTGAGCTGGCAGTCAGCACAGAGCCCGACGCGGGGCTCGAACCCACGAACCGCGAGATCATGACCTAAGCGAAAGTCGGACGCCCAACCGACTAAGCCACCCAGGCGCCCCCAGAATAGACATTTTTCTAAAGACAACACACAGAAGGCCAGACACGTGAAAAGATGCTCAACATCACTAACTATCTGGGAAATGCAAATCAAAACCACAAGGAGATGATCACCTTACAACTGTTAAAATGGCTAGTATCAAAGACAAGAAATAAGAAGACTTGGGGAGGACATAGAGACAAGGGAACCCTTGGGCACTGTTAGTGGGAATGTAATGTGGTATAGCCCCTGTGGAAAGCCATACAGATGTTTCTCAAAAAGTGAAAAATAGAAATATATGATCCATTAATTCCACTACTATCTATCCCCCAAAACAAAAACAGTAATTTGAAGATATATGCACCCTATGTTTATTTGCAGCATTATTTACAATAGCCACAAAATGGAGGCAATCCAAGTGTCCATCAATAGGTGAATGGAATATTACTCAGCCATATAAAAGAATGAGATCTTGTCATTCGCCAACACCATGGATAGAGCTGGAGGATATTATGCTAAGTGAGATAAGAGAAAGACAAGTACCATTATGCTTATATACAGAATATGGAGGGGGGGAAGACTAAACAAAAGCAGAAACAGACCCATAAATACAGAGAATAAACTGGTGGTTGCCAGAGGGGAGGGGTGGTTTCATGGGCAAAATGGGTGAAGAGGTATGAGACATATAGGCTTCCAGTTATGGAATGAATACATCACCAGGATGAAAGGTAACATAGGAAATATAGTCAAAGGTATTGTGACAGCATTGTATGGTGACAGATGGTAGCTAAACTTGTGGTGAGCATAGGATCATGTATAGTTTTGTCAAGTCACTATGTTGTACACCTGAAACTATTTAACACTGTATGTCAACTATACTTCAATTTTTAAAAATCATTGATAGAAGATTTGAATGGACATTTTCCAAAGGAAGACATCCAGATGGCCAATAAACATATAAAGTGTTCAACATAATATTTAACAGGGAAACAAATAAAAGTCACAGTGAAATAGCTCTCCATACCTACTAGGATGGCTAAAATTATGAACACTGATGACATGAAACTTTGGCAAGGATTTGGAGCAAATGGAATGCTCATACATTGTTGATAAGAGCATAAAATTGTAAAGCCATCCTGGAAAAGAGTTTGTAGTTTCTTACAGATTTGAAGTTATATCTATCCTAGGATTTTGAACATTCTGCATCTAGGTATTTATCCAAGAGAAATGAAACTATAGATCCATAAAAAGCAGCTTTATTCATCATAGAAAACTGTAACCAGTATAAATATCCATCTGTTTTGGAACTTTCATATATCCATGCAATAGAAGAATACTCAGGAATAAAATGGAACTGCCAATAATATACAAAAACATGGACGAATCTTTTAGACACTATGCTGAGTTTAACAATCCTGACACAAAAGAGTACATACTGTATGGTTCTATTTATATGAAACTCCAGAGCTGGCACAAGTAATCAATGGTGAACAAATCAGACAGAAGTAGCCTGAAAGCGTGTAGGATGGATTGAGAAGAAACCCAACAGAACTTCCAAGGTGATGGAAATATTCTAGATCTTATCAATGCATGTATTTGTCAAATTCACTGAATTGTATACTTAAAATCTGTGCCTTTTATGTAAATTTGACCTTATAGGAGAAACAAGTAATCTTGAACACTAGTAAGTTTGCTTTTCACAGTGATACAAGTTAGCAATTCTGAAGATTTTTTTCTGTTTATTGCAATGAGTAAAAATATTCAAGAGAATGAGATCTGGGCTTCTCACGATAGAGAATAGAGTTCATATGGAAAGGATGTAAAAAAGAAAAAACAAAAATAAAAACCTTTTAGATACAGAGAACAGATTGGTGGTTGCAAAGGCAGCAGAGGATGAGGGGTGAAAGAGAGGTCAAAGGCTATAAATTTTGAGTTATTCCAGTTATAAGTAAGTCCTATGGATGTAATGTACAGCATGGTGACTATAGTTAAAACTATATTCTACATTTGAAAGTTGCTAAGAGTAGATTTTAAAAGTTCTCATAAGGAAAAAAACCTTATAACTATGTGGTGATGGATATTAACTAATTTTGGTAATAATTTCTCAGAATACAATCAAATCATTATACTGTACATAAAACAAATACAATGTTATATATCAATCATATCTCAAAAGAAAACAAAGGATGTATCCTGCAGTGTTGGTTTGGAATTTGGAATTGGATATCAATCTGAACTCATGATTGTGTGTATACATGTCTGCTTCCTGTCAGAGCCTAGAAATTATATTACACTGGTAGAAATGAACACAGGAAGAGTGAAGATCTTAGTTTCAAAGTATTTCCCTCTGGAAGAACCACTGGGGAAAAGATTAGTTCCAAGGTTGAAATAGGGAAAGCACAAGATGAACCTAGATCTTGCTGCACCAGAATGTGCCTGAAGGAGCTCCTACTGTCCAAACCTGAGACAAGTGGAGCATCACAGAAAATGACAGTGGTAGATTATAAAATAGAATTCTGAGCCCATAGTTGATATAAATTTTTAAAAATGCAGAACAGAAAGCTCTTCAGCAAGACAACTGATATAGAAGATATGATGATGTTAGGTAGTCATCATGCTAAAACCAGCAGGTATATTTTTTATGGGAAACAGCATATTTACATAATCTCAAAGTATTTCACCCCAAAATTACTAATCATAAAGAGAAAGGTAGTAACTTTATAGTGGAGAAACTGAGCAGACACCATCCAACCAAATGATATTTAATATCATCAACATTGGGACACACCTCTATCTTGTGACAGGTTTCCAACTTATTCTCAAGTTGCTCTGAAAATTGGATACACACAGGACATAAAGGGGTGAAAAAAAAAAGGCAAATGTAATCAGCAAACACAGAGGTATAAGGGAGTTCCTTGTACTATTCTTGCAACTTCTCCCTAAGTTTTCAATTTTATCAAAATGAAGTGTTACCCAAAATGTTGGAAAAGATGCTGGAGACAATTCTTCATAATCTCCCATGTTTCTCCTGGTCTTGTGACAGATGTACTGATAGCTTTTGTCCCAGGCTAGTTTTATGAGGATATTTATTTAGTGAAAGAGACTTAAAAGATTGTATCCCTCTTGTATAGCAAAGGGCAGGTTTGTTTACTATCAAATATAATAATATAAGGTCTCCCACCAGGTCAAAGTTTGGGCAGGTTCTCTTGCAGCCCATTATAAAACATTCAGATTCCCTCAACTCAGGGTCCTCAGCTTTGAAGCAAATCTGTGTGCATAGCATCTACCTGGGCCCCCCTGTGTATTACCCTTTATGACTTTGGGGGCAAGAGGAACAGGTGGAATTATGAAGCTCCTACTGATTGATGTGCCGTGAGTAATAAAGTTTTTTTTGTCTCTGACCCACTAGTCTTATGCCTTCTGTCATGAAATAGTGATAGGCTAACTTCTTAATTTGCAAGTAGGGGGAAATCTCAGACCCTTCACCGTTTTTGGCAAAAGGAAATGTAAAAACAAGCACTGTCAACCAATTCGATAAATGGGGATATATGTCATTTTACAATAGCAGGCACCCAATGGAAGTCAAGTGTGGCTAGAGAGAAATCTGCAGAGAATGGATGTCAAATAACAGGGAAAGGAGGAGGGAACAAAGACAGCAGAACAGTGATGGAGGAGCAGTGATTAAGATCAGAATTCTGAGGTACAATACAGAAGCAAGTGTCCTGCAGCAGTAACAGCAGTGAAAAATTGATTTTGGGCGGATTCTGGGGGATTGTCTATTTAGTTCTCATCACTCATGTACACACAAAATAGACTCAGGAGAAATTCTCCATTTGGGTTTTTAAGTTAATTGAGGCCAGAGAAAGTGACTTATGTTCCTTTATTTTGCCCGTATTAGCATATAACTCAGTGGTTAGCCCAATAAATGCCTTTTAAAAATAAGTTTTCAGTTAAATTCCAGTTAACATAGAGTATTAATTTTAGATATAAAATATAATGATTCGCCACTTACATAGATCACCTGGTGCTCATCACAAGCGTGCTCCTTAATTCCCATCACCTATTTCACGCATCCTCCCACCTCCCCCACTCTGATAACCATCAATTTGTTCTCCATAGTTGAGTCTGTTTCTTGGTTTGCGCCCCCCCCCATGATCTTTTGTTTTGGTTCTTAAATTCCACACGAGTGAAATCATATGGCATTTGTCTTTCTCTGATTGACTTATTTTGCACAGCATAATACCCTCTGGCTCCACTCACATTGTTGCAAATGGCAAGATATCATTCTTTTTTATGGCTGAGTGATATTCTAGTGTGTGTGTGTGTGTGTGTGTGTATGTGTGTGTATCACATCTTTATCCATCAGTTGATGGACATTTGGGCTCTTTCCACAATTTGGCTATTACTGATAATAAAAGACTTTTAACTGATCAATTCTGTAAGAAATAGCCCTATTTTGGGGCTGGTAGTAGTGAAGAAAAAATAAATTTTCATGAATTCCCCTCACACTATTTCACTTAAAAATGCTTTTTAAATCCTCCTTATATAAGTAGTGTTTATTATAATAAACAGAAAATTAAAAAATAAAATTAGATCCCTCTCATTCTATTTAGAGAAAAATCATTAATATTTTAGCTTATTTTCATTTTGTACAAAATTAAAATTCTATTGTATATTTTGTATCTTGCTTTTTAACCCAATGTTATACTAAAATAATGTTTACATCATGAAAATTTTCTTGAAAGCGTGACTTTAATGGCTACAGAAGATTATACCTAATGAATCTACCATAATATATTTAATTATTTTTCTGGTCTGGGTCATTTTCATATTGTTTCCAATTTTTTCCTTTTGCATGATAAACTGATTTGTTTAGAGCTTATTTCCACCGGTAGGATTCATTGTCCAGTAGCTTCCTAGAACAGTTCTACAACTTTGCCATTTCATACAGAAACACACTGGTGTGCATGTATTGCCCAACAAAACCTTAATAAAATGTAATAACCAAATTTAAGTTAAAATATTTGTATTTTGTGTTTATTAAAATTTTTTAATATTTTTGAGAGAGAGAGAGAGAGAGAGAGAGAGCACGTGCAAGTGGGGGAGGGGCAGAGAGAGAGAGGAAGACACAGAATCTAAAGCAGGCTCCAGGCTCTGAGCTGTCAGCACAGAGCCCAATGTGGGACTCAGACTCATGCACTACATGATCATGACCTGAGCTGAAGTCAGACACTTATGTGTAGGAGCCACCCAGGTGCTTCTTCTTGTGGTAAATTATTAATGAGGTTTATACTTTAAGATTATTTTTAATAAAACACTGTGGTATTGGCATAAAAACAGACACATAGATCAGTGGAACAAGAGAGCCCAGAAACAAACCCATACATATGGTCAATTAATTTATGACAAAGGAGCCAAGAATGTACAGTGGGTAAAGAGTCTCTTCAACAAATAGTGCAGGGAAAACTGGAGAGCCACAGTGGCCCAAACTGGACCACCGTCTTACACCATACACACACAAATTAACTCAAAATGGATTAAAGACTTCAATGTAAACCCTGAAAACCATAAAACTCCTAGAAGAAAACATAGGCAGCTAGCTACTTGACATTGGTCTTGGCAATGAAAATTTTTTTGGAGTTGATACCAAAAGCAAAAGCAACAAAAGCAAAAATCCAATGGGACTATATCCAACTAAAAAGCTTCTGCATAGCAAAGGAAACCACCAACAAAATGAAATCTTACCAAAAAAACCTGAAAGGGAGAAAAGTTTTGCAAATCCGATCTGTCAAAGGGTGAATATGCAAAATATATAAAGAACTCATAGAGCTGAATAGCAAAAACACAAACTGATTTTTAAAATGGGAGGTGATCTTACAGAACTTTTCCAAAGAAGACAAACAGATGGCCAACAGACACATAAAAAGATGCTCAACATCACTCATCATCAGGGAAATGGAAACCAAAACTACAATGATAGATCACCTCACTTGTGAGGATGGCTTTTATCAAAAAGAAAGAAGTATGAGGAGAAGGTGGGAATGTAATCGGGATAGCCCCTGTGGAAAACAGTACGGAGCTTCCTCAAAAAGATTAAAAATAGAATTACTATATGATCCAGCAATTCTACTTCCAGGTATTTATCCAAAGAAAATGAAAATTCTAAGAGTATAGAAAACTATAGAGTATACAAAACTCTAAGAAGGTATATGATCATAATAGCGCTATTTGCAATAGCTAAGACATAGAAACAACCTAAGTGTCCATTGATGGGTGAATGAATAAAGAAAATGTGGTGAATATATACATAATGGCATATTTTTCAGCTATAAAAAGGGAGATCTTGCCATTTGTGATAACCTGCATCGATCCTGAAGGCATTATGCTAAGTGAAATAAGTCATATAAAGAAAGATAAATACTATATGATCTTAAAGATATGTGGAATCTAAAAAAACAAAAACCAAAACAAAATCCAAACTCATAGATACAGAGAACAAATTGGTAGCAGCCTGAGGTCAGGGGTAGGAAGTGAATGCAACAGTGAAGTGAAGGGGGTCGAAAGGTACAAACTTCCAGTTACAAAACATATTTATTTATTGTTTAGAGAGAAAGAGACAGGGAAAGGGAGAAGGAGAGAGGGAGAGAGAAAGAGAATCTTAAGCAGGCTCCATGCTTAGTACAGAGCCTGACACAGGTCTTGATCCCTCAACCCTGGGATCCTGACTTGAGGTGAAATCAAGAGGTGGATGCTCAACTGGCTGAGCCACACAGGCGCTACTTCCAGTTATAAAATAAATAAGTCATGGGAATATAACATATAGTATGGTGACTCTATGTTCCTATTTCCCATTTGAAAGCTGCTAAGAGAGATCTTAAAAAGTTATCACAAAAAAATTTTTTTAGTAACTATGTATGGTGGCAGATATGAACTAGACCATGTGTGCTATAATGGAATACAGAGGGAAGAGCTCATGCTTAGGAGCCAGAAACCCTGGGGTTTAATAATTCTTCAGTGTTGTGAAAATTAAATTCGATAACATTTATGAAATATATACTGTATACAAAGTACCTAAAATAATGTCTGACACTCAGAAAATGTTGGTTTTCTTCTCCTGTTTGGTTTTCTGAGACTACAAAAAGGAAATTCTTTGATAACAAACACTGATAGGAACATTTTATTTATTATTATTTTTTTAACTTTAGACGGGCAAAGGAATGAAAGAAATGTGCCTTTCTGTTGATAGACTGGTTGCCCAGATCCCAACTGAACCAGAATTTCCAAAAGGTAAACCCGATCTTGGAACAATTTTTAATCCAATTTTCTACGTACTTCATGAGAATTGTTTTCACGTTGCCTATACCTTTATCGTCAAACTGTCAAAATAGCCACTTCCTACTTAAGTTATATTTATATAAGCATGTAAAGTGCTTTCTATTAAATTTAATTTTGTTTGAATTAGATGGAATCTTTTAGAGGAAATAAATCATTCTTATAGCAGTAAGGAAGTTGACCTTATGGGCACCTTCCTGAGAATGAGGTTTCATTAGTGCTGGATCAGCTTTCAGTAGCTAGCTCCACGACAATCTGAGATCTGGGGACTTAGAGCAGTACATCTCACACCCATACTTTATCAGGCTTTCTGCCCAGGTCCTATCCCACCTTGACAGTTGCTTACTTTGTTTTCATTCTGTTTCCCTGTGACATAGACTGATGCATTTGAGATGAAACCAATAAGAAGGCAAGAAGCAGGAGCTGTCTTTAAGCATCCCATGTTAAGTCAAGCCTTTAACGGTAGAAATGATAAAGAAGTTATTTACTCTGGTCCATTGTGAAAGAGATCATTTGGCACACATCTCACAAATGAATAAAAAAATGGGAGTGGAGGTGGGAGAGGGGGACGTTCATATGTAGAAATTGCCAGAATTTAGGCCCTTGGCTTCTCAACCTGCAAATCCTGGCTATGATTGGGTTTGGGTACACAAACTTTCCAGAGACTGCTGGAGAAGAAATCACCTGCTGGCTGTGTTCTGCTGGTTGGATTGGGAAGGAATAGGTTTACCCAAGAACTCAATTTTTACTGCAGTTACACGTGCCAGCACCAGGGGAAATGGATGGTAACCAATTGTCTGTGTGCTTTTGTTAGTGCCTCTTTTCTGCGGGGTTGGGCTGCGCAATTACCGGAGCCCTTGAGAATGCTTATCGTCAATGGGAGTAATTTCACATCCTATCCATTTAGTGAAAAGCTGTGAAAATTGATCTTGGTTCTGCGGTAAGATTGGAACCAGAGTGCAGGCTACAAATGCCTTGGAAATAAATATGTGCCCATCATTGTTTTCATGAGGTGTTGCAGTAGACCAGCCTCCAGGAGAATGAACTCTAGTCGGGCTCTTTCTGTAGAAGTTCAGATATGTTCCCAATCTGGTGGGGTAGCCTGTCAGTTTCATTTATTGTTAAAATTTTTATAGTGGTTGTCAAGTAAGGGGCTGGCAGCCCTGAAGAGCACAGTTCTGTTTTATCCACAGTCAGGAGACAATGTAATTTGACACTTACTGTCAAGGAGGAACCTGTCCTTCCAATTCAGCTTATTGGGTGTTTTTTCCCCCCTTACGGACACTGTATGATTTCAAAAGTCTTTTCAAAGAGCAGCAAAATTAGCCTTAAATAGTATTTCTTGGATTGCTTTTAACAATAGCAGTAAGGCCAAAGCTTCTAGTCTTGACCGAAGTGGTTTCTTTACAACTTGTTTTTATCTTGCCAGAATAAGCAAAATTCAGTACTTTAAAATGTGTTTTCATTAAAGTGAAAGGCCTTTTTTAGCTGATTATTTCCTGCAAGGAGAGAACAATCTACAAATGTGTATCTTACATCTCTCTTTAGCTTTCTGCTCCCAAGGCAAAAAGTACCCTGTTTTGTTTGTGTTGTACTGAGGACTGGCCTTCACTTAGCACAATTAACATAGCAACAAAATCTTGTGTTGCCTAAATTCCGCATTTCACTGCAAAGAATCAAACTTTTAAAGTGACATTCTTAAAAAAAATTTTTTTTTTTTTTTAAAGGAGCTTCAGGTGGCTGTCAGTTAAGCAGTTAAATGTCCGACTTTGGTTCAGGTCATGATCTCACGGCTCCTGAGTTTGAGCCCCACGTTGAGCTCTGTGCTGACAGCTCAGATCCTGGAGCCTGCTTTGGATTCTAGGTCTCCCTCCCCCCTCTGCCCCTCACCCTCTCTCTCTCAAAAATAAACATTAAAAAAATTTTTTTAAGTGACCTTCATTTACCAAGAGCTGGAATCAAGACAAAAATCTCTACTTTAAAATTAAACTTGGAAACACAAGGCTAAATAAAAGCATAATATAAACGATTTTGTCAAGTCTTCTTCCCTTGCAGGTGACATTAGCCCAAACTTTGATCTACAGACATGATATCATCTGCAGGGTATGCCCAGTGACACAGGACTGCATTCTTTTGACCAAAACAGTGGTTTTGTGCGGCCCTACAGACACAGCCTAAAGAGCTTCAGAGTTGGCCTGCATCTTCACAAACAGGTTAGAGCAGATTTGAGTTACACAACTTCTGCAGACAGAGCCTCTTCCCCCATGGCCAGCTGGAGAGTTTACATTTGTCAATTACTTCCTTCAGGGCCTGGCTCAAGATTCATTTCCTCCAAGACTCCCTCTTTTACGAACTCACTTCACTCAGCCATTCCCTTCTACCACATCTGCTTATTACTCATCTAATACTCTTTGTTCTGCTCTGCCATGCGCTGTTATGTTTTACCTCGTGATCATTCTCTAAATTTTTACTTTATCCTTTAGCTAAATTAAAATTGCCTTTAAAGTAGAGCCTGTCTGCTCCTTCTTTTGTGTACTCCTGTAGCAGTTAAGTATAGTGCTACACGTATAATCGCTTCTTCATAAAAGTGGAATGTTTTGTGGTTGTTGGGTTGGGGTTGGGATCCTGCCTTTGCCTTCTGTTCCTGAAAACCAAATTCACTGCTTCAACATCATGGGTTTTCCCAGTCTGCTCTACCGAGGGTCTGTCACCCTGGCATATTCCTCTCTGCTCTGACCCCAGAAATTTTTTTCCTAACATCTCATGGATTTGATCTTTCAAGGTCAGACTGTCCACAATCAGGAAGGTAGGGGTGAGGAGGCAGGGAAAAACGACATCTGTGCAGAGTGATATTAAGTGGATAGCACAGGATCCAAGAAGGGATGGCAATAAACCTGTAAGTGGTGGAGGGAACACTGCGGGGAATAGATAGTTGGGAGAGGACACAGCAAAGAGCTTGAGCTCTTAGCAGGAGGCTCTGGTTGGGGAGGGGCTGGGGAAATTTAGAGCAAACGTGTTCAGAATCAATGCCAATTTGAAGAATAGGCTCAGGTACGTTATAGAATCTCTGAAAAAGAAGGTCTCACACATCTCTAGGAGAAACATAGCAGTGTGCTAGGGGAAATATGAAGCCACGGGATAAACAAGGAACTTTTTCTGGAATGTGTATTTTACTAAACAATTTAGGAATCCTTCAGTTGCAAATGGTCTAGCCCAAGCAAACCCACCCTGCCGTTGTATGGAGGGGTTCACTTGACTGGAAAACCTACAAAGCTTCAGGTATGGTTGGATATAGCACTCCAATTATATTCCCAGAGCTCCAGCTCTCTATCTTTCTGCTTTGCTTGGCTTTATTTTGTGTGCAGGCCTCTTCAAGTTACATTCGATTGCTGGCAAGTCCAGATCTTTATTTACCTTGTTTAGCCACTCACAAGAAGAAAAAGAACTTCTCTTGGGGATGCCTGGCTGGCTCAGTCAGTAGAGCATGCAATTTTTGATCTCAGGATTGTGACTTTGAACCCCACATTGGGTGCAGAGATTACTTAAAATCTTAAGGGGCACTGGGGTGGCTCAGTCGGTTAAGCGGCCAACTTCGGCTCAGGTCATGATCTCACAGTTTGTGAGTTTAAGACCCGTGTTGGGCTCTGTGCTGACAGCTCAGAGCCTGGAGCCTACTTCACATTCTATGTCTCCTCTCTCTTTGTCCCTCCCCAACTGTGCTCTGTCTCTCTCTCTCTCTCTCAAAAAAAAAAAACAAAACAAAAAACTGAGTAAACATTTAAAAAAATTAAAAACAACTTCTCTCCATACCCATACATCTATTTAAAAAAAAGCAAAAATGCTGGTGGGCCTTGCTTGAGATATATGCCAGTAGGGTACTGTGGTCAGTCTTACCCATGTCAGCAGCCCAGCCCTGTGACCAGGGATCAGTGTCATCATGAATGATAGCTCAATAGCAATGAGGCAGCAGGGGACTATGATTTCCTCCAAGAAAAGGATGCTAGCAGACAAAAACATCATGTCCATAACACTCAATGTTCAGTAATCTAAAACATTTTTATATTCAAATAAACCCACTGTGGGCCACCAGCAGGGGTGGGGTACATGGTTTGCTTTTTTCTGATAATAGAACTTTGCTGAAAAGGTTTGAGGAACACTGATCAATATACAAGCATTTTAAAACCCACAGATACTGTGTGGGAAGTAGGTGTGACTGTACTTATCACACTGGATGGCTGTGTCTTCCAGTGGAAAGCCTGACACGATTTGTGGATGTTTTAAAATTAAAGGGTGTGTTTCCAATTTCCTGGACAGCATCAATCTCCTTGCTCCATGGATCACACAGACCTGAATTGTTGACTTGTGGGCAGCTGTAATAGGGGCCATTCGCGGGTGTTGCCACCCATCTTCACCCCAGTGGAATGGACACCCTAGTAAGTGATAGGAGGGGCAGGAGAGAAGACTGGAGAAGTAACAGGAAAATATGCACAAGTATAAAAGAGAATTGGCGTGGAGGAACACATTGCTCCGGTCAGCACACAAGATATCCTACTGCTGACCTGCACATGCTTGACCTGCTTAGCACCCAACTCACCACAGTTTCATGCTCTCAGCATAAAGGTAAAACCTGAATGAAGAAGTAGCAAATTCCATCAGGGCCGCACCTTTATCCCTTTGCCTTACCACTTCTAACCTAGGACTGCCAGACTTCCAATCTCCAGCATCGACACGTCCTTGCCTTGATGGTACTCCGTGGCTACTGCTCGCGTGTCTGGCTGGTAGTGCCTGGGTATCATTTCTCCTGTGGTGGCCCTTAGCCAGTGACTGATTGGCAAGAGCTGAAAAAATACCCCAGCTCCTCCTCCTGGATGGGATTCCTCGGAGGTGCACTCTACACTGGCTCTCAGACTTGCCCAGTGGGATTAAGTTCCAGCTGTTGTTCACAGCAGTAGCTGGCTTGGTAACACCTCTTTCATTGTCTGCTATTCCTTCCTTGCATCACCCCCTCCCACACTTCTATCACTTAAATAAACTACTTGCACTTGCATCTTTATCTCAGCGTCAACTTGTAGAGGAACCCAAACCAAGATGGAGCTTCCTGGTAAAGTCTTGGGATCCTTTCTTAGACTGGAGGAGGCCTTTCTGTCATTTTGGATAGGAATAGTGGGCCTATTATGCAAATATCCATTAATATCTCTGTAGATACATTTGGTTATTAACCCTTAGGATATTAGGCTGATTCTAAGGTTATGGAACCACTGGAGAGCCCATATGACCCCATACACCTCTGCTGGTTAGTTATTATTGCACAATAGTAATCCACCGAAATAATAATGCTGTGTTATTACAGGTCATGCACCTAGGAGTTAGTTTGGGTTGGCTGATCTAGACCAGGCTTGCTCATACAGGCACAGTCAGCTGGGGGTGCTCTTGTAGGTTGAGTTTAGCAGGGCAACTCTGCTCCATGTCTTTCCTTGCACCCTGGGACCAGTCAGCCAGCTTGGGCACATTCTTTTCTTGGCAGTGTCAGAATAGAAGAGTAACATGCCCAATTGAGCAAGTGTTTTTGTGTTTTTTTTTTAAATCTTTATTTACTTTAGAGAGAGTGAGAGAGACAGAGCGTGAGCAGAGGAGGGGCAGAGAGGAAGGTACAGAATCCAAAGCAGGCTCTAGGCTCCAAGCTGACAGCACAGAGCCCAATGTGGGGCTTGAACTCACAGTGAGATCATGACCTGAGCAGAAGTCGGAGGCTTAACTGACTGAACCACTCAGGCACCCAAGCAAATACTTTTTTAAGCCTCTATTTACATCATGTATGTGAGTGTTCCTTTGATAAATGTAAATCAAATGGTCAAACCCAGAGTCAAATAGGAAAATCTATTCTTCCCCTTTTGTGGGGAATCTGCAAAGTCACATGGCAAAGGGCATAAGAGAGAGAAGAATGAGGAATTGAGGTCAAATCTACTCAGCACATAAACCTTTGTCCTCATAAGTCCACCTTCCGACTTGTCTGTCCCCAGGAAAATTGTGCAGGGAATACTTGGCTGTCATCAACTTTAGTAACATGTAAATTCTGTTCTGACTTGCCTCTTAAGAAAGAATTTTATATATTTTCTCTTATGCAATAAACCTGTTTTTATAATTTAAAATGAATTAAATAAAGGTGCTCATCTGAATGTGCCTTAGTACTGAACTAATGAATTTGAAGTGAAGTGTGTATTTCAACAGCTGAAGCATGAAAGGAACAACCAATTAGTAACCAGGAGCATGGCTTTAAGACAATACACAAATTTCCAGTAGTGTTTAATTGGAGGATTCCTTTTCAGGGGGATTCAGACAGCCTTACTGCTTAAACTTGACACAGACCATCCTCAGGCCTTCGCCAGACGTGCTGAAATGGCAGTGGTATGGAAACACCTATCATCAGTATTCATGCTAGTCCTCTTTTGTATTCTCTGTCCATCAGAGGAAGGAAAAAAAAAAAGATTTATGACTCATTGTTTTTCAAGGATGCTGCTTCCTCTGCAGTTTTTCAAGTTGTTTTTGGATAAGATTTTCACCTTGTTTATATATACTGCCCACTGAAGTTCTTTTTATATCCCAAGTTTATACGTTTAAGGGCCCATCAGCAAACTTTATAATACTATTTTCTGCCCCTCAACAGTCTCTGGTGCTTTGAAACTGACTTGATAGAGAAAAGAGAAAGAAAAGGTAGCTAGATTCAGGCAGTGCCATTAAAAACAATCATATGTTTGACCCATTCCTCTGATAATAACCTTTTAGGATAGTTGTTTCCTTAGATCTGCCTTTTGGAATGGCCTTTGGCCATTTCTGAAGTGGTAGGTTTATGGGGTTCTCTGGGGAATTGTCCCATAATATGTGGGAGCCCAGGAAGGAATTTTACAGTAATTCTGCTACAGTGAAACATTTGCCTTGAGGCCAGAATCAAAAATAGCAGCTGGAAGGACATTTGGAAAGGGGGGCGTGGTGTGGGAGTGCAAGAGAGGTGGAAAGGGAGAGCTTTTCACATTTGGATAAAAACACTAGCAAAAACACTAGGCAAAACCGACACAGGGCTGGCATCTTTTACCCTTGAAACCATCCCATCTCCTCGGGCTTGGATCTCCAAGCCAGTGATTTCAGCGCCGAGAGCGCTGACCGGGGTCCCTGCACTGTGCTTGGCAATAGACAGTGGGCACCAAGATTCCTGGATGGTGACCAGCAGCACCGGCTTCTCCTCCACCACAGCAAGAAGCACAGAGAGATTGCTGCTCCTCCCACAGCAAGTTAGCATCCAAAATGTAGACCAGTTTCCTGGAGTAACTAGAAATTGAATGACTAATTTCAGCCCTCTGAAAACTTTGGGGAAGAAATGCTCCAACTTTGCAAATAAGCGCCACTGCAATAAAGGACACAGATGATAGGAGGTTGCACAAGAGCCCAGGAGAAATAAACAAAGGAATGTAAAGGAGGAATAGGAACATCTACATAATCCCGATAAAAGAGACTGTGGCAGCCAGTTTGCAAAGACGGCCTCCGGTGAACCATGCCATCTCAGCACTAGTATTAGTGCCTTGAAATTTCCTCCCTTGAAGGGATACAGAAATGCTGATGCATAGGAGCACATGTACCCCAATGTTCATAGCAGCACTCTCAACAATAGCCAAAACCTGGAAAGAGCCTTAGTGTCCACCAACTGATGAATGGATCAAGAAGATNGAGCTCCCTTGAATCTGAGCTCCCTGGACTATTAGAATATGGCTTAAATGACACTGTGGGGTTTTCTAAGTCTAGGTCATAAGCAGCCTTGCAGTTTCTGCCTGAATTTCTTAGGCAAAAGGAAGATTCCTCTGGGACACCTCCTCTCAAACCCAGCCACCAAGCTGTGAAAGCCCAAAGGTAGGCATTCTAGTGGTCGGCCCAGCCATACTCCCCCTTGATAGCCAGCATCAGAGGACTCTGAAGCTAGTCACTTCAGAGGACTCCAGCTGCCACTTGCCTGCAACCACAGGAAATGTCCCAAGAAAAACTGCTCAACCGAGAGTATTGAACACACTGAACAGGAGATAATAATGCTGTTGTTTTAAGCCTATTCCTGGTTTGTAATCCAGCAATAGGTAACTGGAGCAGTAGTTACACATTTACACACATGGCTATATACATTTATGGATGGAAATATCAATTGATGGATTAGTAGAATGGCTTTTTACTCACTCATTTATTCATTGACTCAACAAATATCTATTGAGCCTACATGTGCCAGGCACTGTTCTGGTCTCTGGGAACACAGTGGTAAACAAATTAATTCTGGTCTCTGTCTCCAAGGAGCCTATAGTGGGGATGGAGAATGGACACTTAAGAAGCACACACATACATGTAAGTTCTATCAAGTTTTATGGTTAAAAAAAACAAAAACAAAAACACCTTGCTGCTGTGCTAGAACAAGAGAGGGAGACCCAGCTTAGCCTGAGTGATCACGAAAGGTCCCTCTGAGGTGATGATTTTGAAGTAGATATCTGACACATAAGAAGGAGCTAGCCCTGTGAGGGGTGGGGATTGCAAAGAGCTTTCTAGAATAAGGGAACAATGAGGGCCTTAAAGTAGGAAGGAGCTTGTGGTATTGGAAGGATGAAGAGAAAGCCAGCGTGGTTGGGCTGGAGGAATCCTCAGGGTGAGAGAGGCGGTAGAGGGGGACCTGGGCCACAGGCTTGTAGGAGTTTGGATTTTCTCCTAAATACAATGGGAAACCCTTAAAGGCTTTTAAACAAGAGTGACAAGATCCAATTTACATTTTTTAAAAGGTCACACAGGCAGCCTGGTAGATAATGGATTAGAAGGGGGCAAGAGGGGAATCAGGGAGGCTTTCATCCGGGTGAGAGGACAGGGGCCTGTGACACTGAGCCCTAAGAGGCACCACGTGGCCCCTGCTTCCTGCCATGTCACTGGGGGCACTACTCCTCAAACAGCCCCAGCAACATTTGATCTAAGGCAGTTGCTCCATGGAGTGTACTTCTGATTGATGACAAATGCCACAGACCCATCAATTCTCATTCAGAGAACCTAAATCGTTTCAGCAAATGCCAACACTATTCTTGTTTTGGCTTGACAGATGAACCACGCTTACAGCCAACCCACCCCAGTGAGGGGGTGTGTCGAAGAGTGCTCCACAAGCCTGCGCTCCTTACCCACTTCTCTCTAGCACACCTCCGTTTTACCCAAGACATCACCCCAGAGATGGCTGTGGGTGTGGGGCTGTAAGAGGTAGGAACATTACCACCCCCATAGCAAATCCTGTATCTTGGGACTTTTGAGGTCTGTAGGGCCAATCCATTTGGTTGACCAGATTTACTGCCTGGATGAGGCCAGGTTTCCTGACCAAGTTGCTGATTATAACCAGCAGATACTGGGTCCGTGTGCTGTTGTTCCATTAGCTGTGAACAAAAGGAAACCTGAGTAACTAAAGCCTACAGCCCCCACAGGCTAGAGAAAACCTGTCAATAGTCATTACTCCCCAAGATTGTCATTACAAAGGTATTTAGCTCGGCATGTTCAGCTTCCCTCTGACTTTCTCAGGATTTATAAATTGTACTTTCATAGAAACTGCCAGACATATTTCTGACACCCCACCCCCACCCCCAACACGTATAGCCAAGTGTGTGTGGCAGGCACTGAATCGAGCCTTCAGGAGAACTGATCTTGTCTCCTGCCCCCAACTCTCCCCTAGACTTTGCTTTCCTGCCAGTCTCCCACCTCCCCCAGCACCATCTGCCCACTGCCCGCCATTAGTCTGGGAGTCAGCCTTGACCTTGTCCTTCCCTCTTCCTCCCAACACTCACAGAATACCCTTCCAAACCATGTCGTCTGCTCCCTCTGCCCAGGGAGTTCAGGATGCCCATAGCAGCAGGCACCACCACCACCTCTCCTGTCTCTGCCCACTGACTCCTCCCACCCAAAATCTGAAGATTCCTCTTAACTCCTCAGACTCCTCCTCCCCTGGCCCTACCTCATCCTTTATGCAGCAAGCATACCGACCAACAGTCCCTCAACTATGCTTTCTCCCAACGCTGGGCCTTCCTGTACGCCAAGGAGTCAACAAGCTAGGATCTGTGGGTCTGCTGCCTGTTTTGTAGCTAAAGTCTTTTTGGAACACATCCACACCCATTCATTTATGTGCTGTCTACAGTACAACGTAGAACATACAATACTCAGCAGCAGAGTAGTAGCAGCAGAGAAATCCATGGCCTGCAATGCCTCAAATATTCACTATCCGGCTCTCTATAGAAAAGCTTTGCTGTCCTTGCCATAAACCACTCTTTCTGCCTGGAACTCCTCTCCTTATGTCTGTTTGCCTCATCCACACCTTCCCTCCCTTCACCTGGTTAATACCTACTTATCCTTTAGCTATAACCCTAGTGATGACTTCCTCAAGGAAGTCTCCCTGACCACACCCCATCCCCTTTATAGGTTTTTCTAGCATTCTACTGTTGTTATCACAATAACTACATCCATGAACCAGTTTCTCCTAGAAGACTGTAAGCCCCTTGGGGAGCTGGAAGCTGGGTCTGCCTTGTAGGTCTGCTTCTCTGTTTGTGGGCCGTGGGGCAAGAGTGTAAATAAAGGTCCAGGTTCCATTTGTCTAAATATTTAAGCATTATAAATTCTATTATGAACTACAAGCTATCACATTAAGTAATAGGTCTTTATATTCTTACCCTGACAAGTATTCCTTCATATGCAGTAAAAAAAAAAACCAAAAAACAAAAAAACAAAAAAAAAAACATGTAAAGCTAGGAGTCTGAGGAGACTAAAAGTTGGCAAAGTATTAAAAGACAATTATTGTGTCTGAGTGGTCCCCTAATAGACCAGTGCTGTTTAGCGTAGTCATGCAAACGACACACAAGAACACAGTATATATACATATATATATTTAAAGATTTAAAAAATTTTAAAGCAGTCTCTATCATCCAACATGGAACTCGAACTCACAACCCCAAGGTCAAGAGATGCATGCTCCACTGAGACAGCCAGCCNTTGGTTTCAGCTTAACTACTGTTACTAGAATCTGATTTTTACATAACGTATGTTCATTTGCTCATAATCTAACGGATTAGAAATAAAATTGTGGGGCACTTACATGGGTGGCTCAGGGAGTTAAGTGACCAACTCTTCAAAATTTATATTTTAATTTATTTGAGAGAGGGGGAGAAAGAGAGAGAGAAAGAGAGAATCTGAAGCAGGCTCCATGCTCAACCCGGAAAGCAACATGGGGCTCAATCCCATGACCCTGGGATCGTGACCTGAGTTGAAATCAAGAGATGTTAAACTGACTGAGCCATCCGGTGCCCCAAGTGTCTGACACTTGATTTCAGCTCAGGTCACGATCTCACAGTCAAGGAATCAGGACTGAGCCCTGGATTAGGCTCTGTGTTGAGCATGGAGGCTGCCTAAGATTCTTTTCCTCCCTCTTTCTCTCCTCATCCCCCATGCATGCTTGTGTTCTTTCTCTCTCTCAAAAAAAGTATATATATATATATATATATATAAATTATATATATATAAATTGTATTAAAAGTACAAAATTTGGGTTTTTTTCCTCAAAAAAGTA
>NW_027532607.1:1904396-1951944 GCF_008692635.1 Crocuta crocuta
TAGGTTATTTCAAAAAAGTAAACTGAAATAAAAGCAAAACATGAGTATATGTGCTATTCTTCTAAATTATTAAAACCTATATCTTAAGAGACAATATAATTAATGGATTAAAATTGTTCAAAGCTACGTTAAAAAAATTTATTTTTGAGAGAGTGTGTGTGTGTGAACAAGAGAGGGTCAGAGAGAGAGGGAGGGAGACACAGAATCTGAAGCAGCTCCAGGCTCTGAGCTGTCAGCACAGAGTCTGATGTGGGGCTCGAATCCATGAACCGCAAGATCGTGACCTAAGCTGAAGTCAGACACTTAACTGGCTGAGCCACCCAGGCACTCCTAAAGCTACATTTTAAATTTAATTTCATAAAAATAATGAAATCTAAGTATATATAAATAAAAGGATTCCAACACTAGGATGCAATGTCTAATAGTTGACAATGTAAAGAAGTGGGATCCCTCTTCATATGCTTTATCTAGACCTACACATGCACAAATAGGAATGGTTTAATACAGTTAACACTTTCATAAGTACCCTCAGAACTATGAAATAAAAGAATATGAAGGGTGGGGCACCTGGGTGATCAGATGGTTAAGTGTCTGACTTTGGCTCAGTCATGATCTTGCAGTCTATGAGTTTGAGCCCCATATCGGGCTCTGTGCTGACAGCTCAGAACCTGGAGCCTGTTTCAGATTCTGTTCTCCCTCTCTCTCTGCCCCTTCCCTGCTCCCACTCTGTCTCTCTCTCAAAAATAAACATTAAAAAAATAAAAGAATATGAAGGGAAGCAAGAAAGTGGACCGTCAGCCCCACTGGGAAATTGTTTTTACAACTATCTATTGCCTTGATGCCTGAAGGAAGTTTTGACAACTTATTTGCCTTTTCTCTTACCGAAGCCCTTCTACTGCTCTAACAGGCCAAAGAAGGGTCTTCCTCTGACATTAGCAGTGGCACAAGCCACATCTTTGTGGCATTGACACACTGTTTTTAGTTTTAAGGACACACTCCCAGGGATGTAGCAAAGAATTCTCAGGGGGGCCGAATGGAATGAGCTGCACGAATAGTTGTTCAGAGTTATAGGTCTTGCTGTGCCAATGCCGAACACTGGGGCCCAAGGGATGGAAGCACCACATAACCCTTCATGTTTGTTTCTGTATATCTGTAATATGCAAAGCCCTCTAAAGTGAAGGATCCATGGTAGGGGTCCCCTCTCGCTTGAGCATAAGGGTAATACAGCCCTTCTCCATTGTCATAGCCCTACTTCTTACATAGAGTCTGACACACAGTAGGGCTCAGTAAGGGCTGACTTAGGTACACTGTGAAGGATTTTTATAGTTTTGGACCAATGAGGCACTAATCTATAAATGACTGGTCTCTGGCTTAACCACCATTAGTGTAGCCATCTACTAGAGCAGGGGTCTGCAAACCTTTTCTGTAAAGGTCCAGATAGCAAATAGTTTAGGTTCTGTGGGTTATATCACCTCTGTTGCAGATATTTGACTCTGCTCTTGTTATACCAAAGCAGCCATAGACTATATATACATCTATATACATACACACACATATACACACAAGTGTGACCATACTCCAATAAGACTATAAAAACAGGTGGTAGTCCAGATTTGGCCAGTGGGCTGCCATTTGCCAACCCTCATTCTTGAGTATAGGAGGAAAGGGACAGGGCTGATGGAGAGGAGGCAGAGTTGAAAAATACTTAGGAGGGGAGATCTATCAGGAGATGACTGCTACGGGCATGGCCAACCTACTCTGTTGGCCTTAATTTCTCTGGCAGGGTAGTGGAAGTCTCAGCTGAAAGTGTCAAGTGATGCTAAAGGCATCCTCCAGGCTGGCTTTCCTTCATCTAGGCTGTTCCTCTCTGCTTCCTTGGCTTGTCACCTTGACTACTGGCCTTTCTATAGGGATCCATTTTTTAACTCAGTGCTTCCCCAGTCTGGGTGTATATTAGAATCACCCAGGGGGTTGATGAGAAAGTCCTGTTTGGACTCTCCCAAGTGTATTAGTCTGCTTGGGCCGCTGTAACAAAATATAACAGGGGCACCTGGGTGGCTTAGTTGGTTAAGCATCTGGATTTTGATCTCAGCTCAGGTCATGAGCTCACAGTTCATGAGTTTGAGCCTTGCACTGAGCTCTGTGCTGACAGGGTAGAGCCTGCTTGGGATTCTCTCTCCTTCTTTCTCTGCCCCTTTCCCACTCAGTCTCTCAAAATAAATAAATAAAATAAAAAAAAATTAGTACAGACTGAGTGGCTTAAACAGAAATTTATTTTCTCAAAGTTCTGGAGGCTAGGAGTCCAAGATCAAGGTACTGTCAAGGTTGGTTTCTGATGCAGCCTTTCTCTGTGGTTTGCTAATGGCCACCTTCTTGCTATGTCCTGACATGGCCTTTTCTCTTTGCAAGCACTGGCAGAAAGAGCAAGCAAGCTCTGGTGTCTTTCTTTTAAGGATAGCAGCCCTATCAGATTAGGGCCCCACTCTTATGACCTCATTTAACCTTAATTACCTCCTTACAGGCTCTATCTCCAAATATAGTCACATTCAGAGTTAGAGCTTCAACATAGGAATTGTTGGGGTGGGGGCGGGGGGCACAATTCAGCCCTGTGATATTGTGATTTATAAGAAATATATATTTGGCCCACTGTTCCTGGCACATAGCTTCTCACACCCTTTGTAAAGGGGCACCTTTTGTTACAATATTTAGTTTTTCCGCAGTTCCTGAAATAGCTTCCGAGCAGAAAGTGAGTGTCTTTTGTTATTCATAACAAGCCCCTTTCAACCACACTGAGTTTATGTTAATGAGGTGACTTTTGGAAAGCCCCTAAGGATGGGGGCTGGTTGCCAGGGGAACCAACCAAGATTAGAGGGTTGGAACTTTCAGTCTCCCATCTCCACCCCTACACAATCTCTGGGTAGGGGAGAGGGGCTAGAGATTGATTAAATCATTGGCTGCTGGTGACTGAGCTCCGTCATGTTGATGTAGTAAATCCTCCATAAAAATTCAACAGGATAGGGTTTGGAGAGCTTCTGGGTTGGTGAATACGTAGGCATCCCTGTGCTGGGAGGTGACAAACTCTGAATTCCACTGAGACCGAAGGTCCTATACTCGGAAACCTTCCAGACCTTGCTCTAGGTATTGTTTCATTTGGCTGTTCTCATTGGGGTCCTTTACTGTTCCTTGTAATAACCAGTCATCTAATAAGTAAACTGCTTTCCTGCATTCTGTGAGCCACCTTAGCCAATTCCTCAAACCTGAAGAGGGGAGTCTGGAAGTTCAGATTTATAACCAACCTGTCAGAAGCACAAGGTGACAATTTGAACTTGCAACTGGTATCTGAAGTAGGGAAGAGGCAGTCCTGCAGGCCTGAACCCTTAACTTGTGGTATGGAACACTACATCCAGCGTCAGAATGGAGTGAAATTATAGGACATGCAGCTGGGATCACAGAATTGCTTGATGTGTGAAAAACCTACACATCTGGTGTCAAATGTGGTGTTGTAGTATTGAGAGTAAAGACACAGATACATAAGAGATGCATTTTTCCTTTAGAAGTCCACAATACCAGATTTGGGGATTAACCAGTTTCCAATGGGGTCCAGGTACACAGATAATTCGAATGCTCAGTGCAGTTGAGAAGCCATTTAGAGGGATTTTTTTTTTTTAAGATATTTGAGAGAGAGACAGAAAGTACGAGTGGTGGAGGGGTACAGAGAGGAAGAGAATCCCAAGCACGCTCCACACTGCTTGATGTGGGGCTTGATCCCATGAACTGGGAGATCAGGACCTGAGCTGAAATCAAGAGTTGGACACTCAACCAACTGAGCCAACCAGGTGCCCTCAATAAGTCATTTAGATTTGATATCCTGGTTCTGATCTTATTAGCCCAGCTCTGTCACCCCTCCACGATAAGGCCAATCAATAGTCATCATGTCTGTGCTTCGTTGAGTTCTCTTGATCATCCCCACCCACTTCAAGGGAAAGAGAATGGGATAGTTTGTGGGAAGTGGTAGCAGCATCATTCAGTTGGTGGGAGTCCTAAGGAGGAACAGATCTACAGGGAAAGGGGATGTGTTTGGCTTGGTCATGCTGATTTTCAGATGCCTGTGAGACAGTCCTGTGCTATCAATAGGTCTGGAATTGAGAGGAGAGATCTTGGCTACAAATAAAGATTTTAGGCTTCATCAGCAACGGGTGGGAAGTAAGGACATGGCAGTGAAGGATAGGTTATAGAGGGTCAAAAATGGAAACCTGGAGAATTCTAGCACTTGAGAAAGGTAGAGAAAGTTTCCAGTGAACAAGACTAGCAAGGAGCCATTTGAATTAGTTGAAAAAACGAGAAGGGGGGGGTTGGTGCTTGGGTGGCTCAGTCAGTTAAATGTCCAACTCGATTTCTGGGCTCAGGTTATGATCTCACAGTTTGTGGATTCAAGCTGTGCGTTGGGCTCTGCGCTGACAGCGTGCAGCCTGCTTGGGATTCTCTCTCGCCCTCTCTCCTGTGTGCTCTCTTTCTCAAAAAATTAAAAAAAAAAATTAAAAGAAAAACTAGAAGAGGGTGTATAAAGGAGGAGAAAATTATAAAATGGAAGCAGGAAGCTAGGTTTAAAAAAAATCTTAAGTATCTTCTGGATTTGACAATTCGCAGGCAAGGGCAAACTTCGGGAGATGTTTGGGGCATGTGAATACCAGCCTCAGTTGGTCCCTGTTCTGAGCCCTGGGAGGTCCACCTGTATGGGCAGCATCAGTGGATTTCTTAGCTCTCTGGCTTCAAGTTGGGTTTGGCCAGTGGGGAATATTAACAGGAAATCAGAGGGAGAAAAAAAAGAGAAAGGTCGAGGTATTGATCTTGTTTGGCTCCCATGACCCTTTCACGTGGGTCAGCATAGGCTGGCTCCATTCCTTATGAAGGCCAACACTCTTGTTGGATGGTCCTCTCTCAGCCTGTGCTCCTCTACAGGAACCTTTCCCTTTTCCTACAGGCCTAGGGTAATGACAGCTTCCCACGGTTACTAGCCTCTGGGGTGCCACACTATTCTTCTGGCTACAGTATCCTGTCAGCATCTTTGTAAATAGTCCCTATATTAAACTCTCCTCAAATTACCCCATTTGCGCCCTTTGTTTCCCGCTAGGATCCTGACTGATGTAGGACACAATCCAGGCAGCAGTGGGCTGGGGAATGAGTGGGAGATTATGGAATACACATTATTTTGAAAAGCACCATAGGAAAGTATAGATAATGTAAAACTATGTGCCACCAGAATGAAAAAGGTATTTTTTTTAATCTGAAGCAAAATGATAAAAGATGACGTTTCTTTGGTTTTCCATTTCAATCCCCATCTTTTTTTTTTTTTTAATGGTTTTTATTTCTGAGAGAGAGAGAGAGAGAGAGAGAGAGAGAGCATGCAGGGGAGGGTCAGGGAGAGAGGGAGACACAGAATCTGAAACAGGCTCCAGGCTCTGAGCTAGATGTCAGCACAGAGCCTGACGTGGGGATTGAACCCACGAACCCTCAGATCATGACCTGAGCCGAAGTTGGATGCTTGACTGACTGAGCCACCCAGGCGCCTCCATCTCTTCTCTTTGAAAAAAAACTTTTTTAAGGTTTATTTTTGAGGGGGAGGGGAGGAAGGAAGGACAGAGCATGAGCAGGGGAGGGGCAGAGAGAGAGGGAGACACAGAATCTGAAGCGGGCTCCAGGCTCCAAGATGTTAGCCCAGAGCTAAGGCTCAAACCCACAAACTGTGCGATCATGACTTAAGCCAAAGTCTCAGGAGCTGAAATCAGATGCTTAACCAACTGAGCCACCCAGACACCCCTCCTCATCTCTTAACAGAGGCCACTGCTCTCATGAATTAGGTATGAAACCTTCTAGCCCTCAAAAAAACCCAAAAACTTTATTAGTAGTATGTGTATTTCAGAATTTACCTAAACGCTGCCATACTGTGTATATCACCCAGCAGATCCTTTCTTTTCTCACAAATACCTCTTTGAGAATGATTCATATTGATATTTAGAGAGCTGGGTCATTTTTCTAAACGGTTACATAGTATTTCATTTTTATATTTATTTTCCTGTTCATGGGAATTTTTATGATTCCAGTTTTTCTACTGTTAAACAATACTGAAATGAACATTTTGTACCTTTCTCCTGAAAGGAGAGTTTCTCCAGGGTATATAAATAGAAGGGAAATTGCTGATCATAGGGTTTATACATTTTTTAACTTTACTGGGCATTACCAAATGGATACCCTTCCCAAGCTCCTAAAGGTAGTTCTACAAACTCCTATAAGCAGGGAGTCCAAGTTCATGACTTTTCACTTCATGATTAACATCTGAGGTTGTTGGAACTTGTGATTTTTGAAAATCTGATGATGGTAAAGTGAGTATACAAAAACAGTATACAACTGTTACTATTAGATAAAAATTATTTTTGGAGTGGATAATTCACCTACACGGTATGAAATCCAGAAGGTACAAGAGCATATGTAGTGGAAAGGGACTCTTTCCCAACACCTGTCCATTAGCCAGCAGAACTCTGCCCAGTTACTGGCTTGTGTCCTTCAGATACATTCTGTAGTTAAATGTGTGTCATACGACACAAATTGTATCCCACTTTTGCTTCAGTAGATTCTACAGTTTTATAGACTCAATGTTAACATGTCCATTTTACCATAAGCCCCGGTTCCTCAGATCCTGCCAACACAGATTCGGGTGACAACATGAAGAGCCGCCAAACCTGGGAATCGATGACTCACTGCCTCCAAAGATGCCATTACAACTCTTCCAAGGGGCTTAGAGAACCTCTCTAAGTTCCATGGTCCTAGGGTTTCCAATGGAAGCTTGTGGACTAGGTTCTTTTTAATCAGAGAAACAGTCACCACTGTATTTCCAATAGGAAGGGGTTTAGCACAGGGAATTAGAGGCTCTCACAACTCTAAGAAAGCTGCAGGAGAGATGGAGGCTAGGAACCTTTTCAGAGAAGCTGGAAGTGCAGAGATCACAAGGAAACCACTGCTATTGATCTCCGCTGCCTGCAGAGAAGATTCTCAGAACACCGAACAGCTGGAGGCAAAAATCCCACGTCACCCATTCCATCTGCTGCTCCCCATACTTCTGCCCAGAAGATCCTCCAGAAAACAATGGCTTTCTCTTTCTCTTCCTCTACCACGTATCATCTAAGTGCCTCTTCTTGGTAGAGTCTAAGCAGACCATATTCTCTTGTGGAAGAGGAGGAGCCAGTGCCCAAAAAGGCAAATATGATATCAAGTAGCCACAAATGGCAACTGGTATGGCTCCCAATAAACTCCCCTCCCTCTATTCATGGACAATAACTCAACTTCATAATACTACATTCTGTCCATAGAATTTGTGGGGCAGCCGTAATTTAGGTCATAGATTTTATATAGGCCAACAACGATTAAGCACCTATTTTCTCTTCCAAATGGTCCAGTATGTGACAAAGATTTGGGGAAGAATGACAGCAAAGGAATGCCAAGATCCGGTTCCTGTTTTAAGGAAACATCATTCATTCAACAAACTTCGAGAATCTACTATGTATTCATTCATTTCAGAAATTCTAGGAAAGCAGAACTTGATAGGGACCCATAAATATGTAATCAAAGGATAAAAATCTGCATAGGAATGATAAACAAAAAATTCAAGATAGAGATTACTTATGGGTAGGAGGGACACAGCTATAATAGGCGGTTCAAGTGGCTAAGCAGCTGACTCTTGGTTTCGGTTTCTGCTCAAGTCATGTGGGATCTCAGTTTTTCAGTTTGAGTCCTGCTTCCAGCATCTGTGCTGACAGTACAGGGCCTGTTTGGGATTCTCTGTCTCCTCCTTTCTCTCTCAAAAATAAGTAAACATAAAAAAAAAAAAAACCTGAATGGAGCATACACATTTGTGTGTATTTTTTACCTCTAGTTTTTCCTGTGCTAAAATTTCACAACAAAACTAGGTAAGGTTCTGTCCTTGGGAAGCTTATAAAGTTTAAAAAAAAAAGTATTTTTTTAGTTTTGAGAGAGAGCACACACACACATGAGCAGGGGAGAGACAGAGGGAGAGAGAATCTTAAGCAGGGTCTATGCTCAGCATGGAGCCCCATACAGGGCTCAATCCCACAACCCTGGGGTCATGACCTGAGCTGAAATCAAGAGTCAGATGCTCNGAGCTTTCAGCATGGAGCTCCATGCAGGGCTCGCATCCATGAACCATGAGATAATGACCTGAGCTGAACTCAAGAGTCTGTTGCTTAACTAATAGAACTACCCAGGTGTCCCTCAAAGCCTTTATTTTTAAGTAATCTCTACACCAAACATGGGGTCAAGAGTCACACACTCCGCTGAGACAGCCAGGTGCCCCAGGGATCTTACGTTTTAATGGGAAAGGTCTCTCATGTCTCTCTCTCACATAAACACACTTAGACACACACACACACACACACACACACACACACACAATTGACTAACAATGTCAAATTGACATAGGGCTGAGAGGCTGTCTTGGGTAGGAGAGCTTTCTGAATAACAGTCTTTGTGGAGTTATCAACTAGTGAAGTAGAGAAATTATATGTGAATTCTGCATTAAAAGAAATTTAGCATTGGCATAAACTTAAATTTTTAATATTTATTTTTGAGAGACAGAGCACGAGAAGGAGAGGGGCAGAGAGGGAGGGAGACATAGAATTTGAAGCAGGCTCCAGGCTCTAAGCTGTCAGCACAGAGCCCAATGCAGGGCTCGAACCCTTAAACTGTGAGATCATGACTTGAGCCGAAGTCAGAGCTTAATCGGCTGAGCCACCCAGGTGCCCCACATAAACTTTTTTTTTTTAAATCAGGGTGATTATACTTAAAATCTTTCTTGCTTTGGGAGGAGAGACAGAATGAAGCTAAAGATCCACCTCATGCTGACTTTCTGTGAATCTACATCAAACAGAACACTATAGACCCAAGATGTAAGCATAAAGGGGTGTGAGGTAGAGCGGTAGGTAACAGGGGGTGAAGGACAGGTGGGTTTTGAGGCAGGCTTTGGTAGGCAGGAAGAGGATAATGAGATGCAGGATGGAGCACAGCAAAAAGAAAGGGAAAGAAAAGGAGAAAAAGAAGGCACTTGCAGTTAAAGCTATAGAAGTCCTAGAAAGTTAGAAGAATAAGATCTGTTCCCTGGCCTCAAAATCTTAAGTATTTGCCCAAAGGCTTGGACTGCCTAGCATACTACCGTGTTATGTGCCTGAGGATGGTCTTAGTTAATTCACATGCTAACTCCATTCAAGCGAGCACTTCAAGTCCATATTCAGGTGAGGGAACAGAGACACAGAGCAGTTCCAGAACTCACCACCCTCCATCAAGAAGGGGAGGCAAGCGTTTGTAGGACTATTCTTAACTGCTGCCTCCTCCAGGCTTTCTAGAAAGACTTTGGTGGATAATGGAACTGAAGAGGTCTGTCTGGGAAGATTGGTCTTTATAAGGTAGAAACCTAACTCGTTCATTCCTCAGCCTCCTCCCCAGGTCCCAAAGATTTGTTTTCTGACTCCGTGCTATTTTAAGTCATATTTCCTTATCCTCCTGCACTCTCTAATCCCCTTTTCTACGTGTTGTCTCTTTCTGTCCCTCTCCTTTCCCAAAGCCTCTCCAAGGCAATACGTATATACCGAATAGTAAGCTAGGCTTTTAGTTTTCCAAATGGTCTTCAGCTTTTGGGTCTATATTTGGAGAAGATGCAGTAGATAATCCCTAGAGAGCCTTTCTGACTGTAATTTCCCCCCTCTGTCCTACATCATTCCCATCAGCTTAGAAACATAGTTTAGTACTCTCATCTTTTTGTAAAAAACTATTTTTTAAGAAAACCTTTCCTTGACCCCACATACTGTTGTAATCCTATTTCTCTACTCCTGACTTACAGTGTCTTATAAAAAGTTGTCTGTTAAGCACTGTCTTCATTTCTCACCTCTCTTCAACCCACTTCACTGGCTCCTGTCCCACTCTCTATGCTGATAACTCCCAAATTTATATTTACAGCCCCAAACTTCCTTCTTAGCCAGCTGCCTACTTCACATCTAATTTGGAGGTTTAATTTCCAAATTAACATGCCCCAAGGCAAACCCTGGTTTTCCCAGCCTGATCTACTCTTCTCCCAGCTTTCCTTATCCAGCAAATAACTTTACCAAGAGCCAAAGCTAGGAGTGTGGGGCTCACTCATCCCCGCCTCATTAGATCCATCACTGAGTGCCATCCACTCTGCTCTACCTCCAGAATATCCCAAATCTGCTTCTCTCCATCTTTATCCTCGTCTAAGCTACCATCATCTCTCACCGAAGTTACTGTTACAGCCACTTTATATAATCCATTCCCCACATGGTAGCCACAGTTAATATTTTAAAGTGCAAGTCAGATAATATTGTGCCTCTGCTTAAAACCCTCTGAGGTCTTTTCATTACATTTAGCATCAAATCTGGCCTTCAAGGCTTTACACAATGAGGTTTCTGGTCCTCCCCGACTGGATCACCCTTGCCCCTGCTCGCCCAAGTCCCCAGCCATACTTGCAGTCTGTCTGTTGAGCAGATTAACTTTTGGAGTTTCTGTACTATTTTCTCCCTCTTCCTAGAATATAAATTCCCTTGATCTTCCATTACTGGCTTCCTTCCAATATTTGGGTCTCAATTCAAATGTCACTTTCTTGGAGTAGCCTCTCCTCATGACCCAGTTTAAAACATCCATTTACTGTCACCCTGTCCTATTTTCCTATTTGACCTTGTTACTCCCTAATGTTCCATTTCTGTGTGGGTCAATCCACATTAGAATGCAAACTCCGTTAGAACCTTGGATTTCTTTTGTTTTGCCATATGCCCAGCACTTAGAATGGTGTTTAGCACACAGTACACACTCAAATATTTGTTTAATAAATTAGTGAAAGATAGCTCCTTGAAATCTGGGACTATTAGGACTCAAACTTTTATTTTTTAATGTTTATTTTGGGAGAGAAAGAACACACAAGCAGGGGAAGGGCAGAGAGGGAGGGAGAGAGAGAATCCAAAGCAGGCTCTGTGCTGGCAGCACAGAGCTCAATGCAGAGCTCCATCTCATGAACAGTGAGATCATGACCTAAGCCAGTATCAAGACTCAGATGCTTAACCAACTGAGCCATCCATAGGTCATGACTCAAACTTCTTTATAACTTTTCCCAATTGCCTAAGGACATTGCTGCTCCTCTTATGAGCTCTCAAAATGCTGATGAAAATAGACAACACATCTACCTTAAAAATTCTAGTCACCAAGGGAAAGTGAAGATGTTAATGTAGGTTTCATTCTAATGAACATTTCTGATGAGAATTTGTTGTGATAAATCAAAGTTGTACTAACTGCAATCCCCTGAACATGGTAACTCTTCCTAGGTTTGGAGTTCAAGTCTCAGAACCAGGAAATGGTTGGGAGCGTCCCAAAGGCAAAGCATTCCCTAACTGCCTTCATCCGTTCCCCTTGTCCTCCTTTTTCCTCTACTCTGTGAGGGACAGGAGCAAGGTGTATTTAACAATTCTCTTCAGGGGCCCCTGCGTGGCTCAGTTGGTAAAGCATCCAACTTCGGCTCAGGTCACTATCTCACCATTTGTGAGTTTGAACCCCGAGTCAGGCTCTGTGCTGACAGCTCAGAGCCTGAAGCCTGCTTCAGACTCTGTTTCCCTCTCTCTCTTCCCCTCTCCTGCTCAAACTGTCTCTCTCTCAAAAATAAACATTAAAAAAATTAAAAATGAATTCTTCTCTTCCATCAGGAAACAGTGTCAATAATTCCATGCCTTAGAGAAAGTCAGGGTTTCAGAGTCTGTATTATGAAACACTTTTTTAAAAGTGGGTTATAGGCACTTTTCTATCCACTCTGTAGAACTCTCATAGGTTGTGTAATGCCTCGCGAAGGGCCTGGATGCTCACCACCCACATCTCTAGTCTAAAACTAGGTTAGGAGTAAAATGAAAACTCTGCAAAAAAAAAAAAAAAATTCCTCCTGCTCCTCATAAAGTCCTCAGCTCAATTCAGATCTTACAGCCACGGAAATCCAGAGCATGTAAAGAGGTCAAGAACCTAAATAATTATTCAGCTAGTAATGAACAGTAGCAGACATGCTCTTTGAAATTGTGGAAATTCTCATTTCCACACTGCAGTCAAGAGACCATGGCCATGACCAGCAGGCAAGAAGACTGGATACCTCCCTTACTCACTGGATAGCTCTTGCCCTACTTCTTCCAGAACAATGCCAACTTGCCACACATGGGGTTCAGGAAATTTTGGGGAGGGTGGCTAGGATGGAATGGAGAGACTTTATCTAGTTGAACTACGCGTAGTTCAGGAAAGTGCCCAAGTGAAAACAATTGCATACTGAGTCATTTTCCCATAAGGCTGGCAGAGGTCTCCATAGATTGTCAAGCTTCAACCACTCTGTAAACTCTAAGATCTCGTTAAGGCCCTACTTTCCTCCTCCTCTGGGGAGAGGTCTTCACTCCAAGAGGTTAGCCTGGGAAGATATGGTTATCTTCAAACTACAACAAAGCCCCTAGTCCTCTCATAGTTCCTGCACTCCACCCTAATGGAGTTTAGGAAACTGATAAGGCAGCTGTGAAAATAGAGTGCAAAACATTCTCTTCCATTCAAGGCAGCTGGCACCGTTTGCACTTTTCACAAAGGGGACCAGGAGGCTGTTATTTTCCATTTTTAAAAATGGTTATGGATCAAAACACAACTAAACAGCCACACTTGCATTGCACAATTTGTCTACTCATTAGTGCATATGTAGCTCATAATTATGCATGTATTCATTTAGAACTTTGTACGATCAATATTTTAAAACACGCGCAAAAGTAGAGAGAATGTCAATGAACTCCATGTACTTGGTACCTAGCTCCAGTGATTATCCCCATAAATCCATTCCATGTTAATGCTCTTACAACAAAACACAACATCTTGCTGGGAGAATGAGCTCATGTGTCTCACGGGCTACAACATTTAATTTGTTAGGATACATAATAACTTCTTTAGAGTTTTTGTGAAGAGTAAAAATTCACAAATTCTGACTAATTGGCTGTAACTCTGTCCAAAGTATTGAAAAAACTGCATTATGCAATTTTTTAAAGGGAGTTTTATCACTTCCAAGTTAAAGAGGATCACAGAAGCATTGCCAACGAGAGGACCGATCAGCTTTGCTTTAATGAACACATGCAAATGGTAACTTTAAAATTATTAATTTTCTTTGCATGCAGATAGGTGCTTCAAAGTAACGTAAGATGTATTAATCAGCTCAGACTGTCATAGCAAAACAACACACACCGGGTGGCTTAAACAACATCAATTAATTTTCTCACGGTTCTGGAGACCAGAAGTCCAAAATGAGAGTGCCATGGTGGTTAGGGTTCTGGTGAGAATTCTCTTCTTGGCTTACAAACAGCCGCCTCCTGCCGGGTCCTTGTAAGGCAGAGGGCAAGCACACAAGCGCTCTGGTAACCCTTCTTATAAGGGCACTAATCACATCATGAGGGCTCTACCCCCATGACCTTATTTAAATTAATTGCCTCCCAAAGGCCCCACCTCCAAATACCACCACATTGCGGGGTGGGGCTTCAGTATGAATTTGTAGTGCAAGGAGGGATGACAGACGCAATTTGGTCCATGGCAAAAAAACATGTTTTCTTTTCTTTAAAAAATATAATTATGTAGACATTATGTATTTGCCTAGCACACCCTTTTTACTGATGGTGCAAATACAAACTTTAGAACAATTGATAACATCACACATTCCATATTGGATATATTTCATTGAATAGGTTTTACAGTATATGAAATAACTATCCACTAAGTGTCTGCCAAACGTTCACTCGTCTCTTTGCCCATACATTTCCCCCTAAATATACTGATAAGGGACTAGAAGTGACAAGGCTTTCTGAGTCTGCCCCTGTGCCTGAAGGTGGAGGCAGAGTAGAGAGGGATGGCACATTTTACCACAAACAGGCTGGTTTTGAGTTTATAGAGTTAATGATCAAAGCTTACCTAATAAAATTCAAATATATACTAAGATCTTCTAAAAGTAACCTAGATTTAAGTCTTGCTTTTTTTTTTTGATGTTTGTTTATTTTGAGAGAGAAAATGTGTGAGTTGGGGAGGGCAGAGAGAGGGAGAAAGACAGGGAGAGAGAGAGAATCCCAAGCAGGCCAGCGCAGAGCCTGAATGTGGGGCTGGAACTCACGAACCATGAGATCATGACCTAAATTGAAATCAAGAGTCAGATGCTTAACTGACTGAGCCACCCAGGTACCCATTGCTTGTGTTTTTCTAAAGATCAGCAATTTTTTTTTTAATTGACAAAAGTGAGGCTGCCTACCAGGAGACCTGGAAAAAAAAATCCAGACCCTTAAAATTCCCCTTGAATTTTCAAGTGGGTAAGTCATTATTCTGCTTCTGTCCCACGGATGCCCAGCTGTTGGTGGCTGAACTCTCTCAGAAAGGTGACCCCACTAGAGAAGTGAGGTCATGGTTGCAGAGCGCCGTTGAGAACTCACCTTGGGATGAAACAGGGCATCAATGCTCTTCATAAGACTTCTCTGACTGAAGATGAAAGTGCTTTGGGGACTTGGGGCCAAACCTCGTGAATTAAGAGCAGGAAAAAAAGTTACTTTGTGAAGGTTATCTGAGTTGCCAACACCATGAGGTAACCTAAGAATGATCTGTAACTGACCACACTGAAATTTTGTCTTGACATTTTCCCGGAAGCTAGAATATTGAAAATCAGAATGCTGGGGCACCTGGGTGACTCAGTTGGTTATGCGTCTGACTTTGGCTCAGGTCAGGACCTCACAGTTTGTGGGTTTGAGCCCCAAGTCACGCTCTGTGCTGACAGCTCAGAGCGTGGAGCCTGCTTCAGATTCTGTGTTTCCCTCTCTCTGCCCCTCCCCTGCTTGCAATCTGTCTCTCAAAAATGAATAAACGTTAAAATTTTTTTTAAATTAAAAAAATGCTTAGCTTGAGGAGTAGCAACAAATTAATTGGAATATGGCTCAGTATGACATATATCCTTATACCTAATATTATTGCTTGTGAAGCTTGGGAGCTCAGGAAGTTTTGAGTTCAAATTCTGATTTGGTAGCTATGTGACCTCAGGCCTAGGTCTTTTTGTTTTTCTTTAACTCTGTAAAACAGACATAGCACCATAAACCTTCATTAGCGGTTTTAAGGAATAAATAGTAAATGTAAATAGCTTGGCATAGTATCTTATATAGAGTAAGAGCCAAATAAATGGTGACTACTATTATTAGCGTAGCATAATTAAACTTCAACAATTTTAATTAACTACACTTGCACAATGTGAGTAAAAGATTGCTTTACTTACTTATCTCAACAACCAGAAACACCTTCTCAAGAGAGGGGAGGTAGATTTTTAAAACTCTTGTCTGTGGTAGTTTGCATATCTTTGGAGTATTTTTAAAAGATTGTTAATCAGTTGTTTTTTTTGTTTTTGTTTTAACACTTTATAGTATCCTTCTAGTTTATAGGATTCTGGTAGCTTGCCATTTACATAAGAAGCTGTGTCTTAAGTCTTACTCTGCAGGAAATAGTAGGAATATTCAACAAGCACTTTTCAGAAACAAGAGGTAAGACTTTCAGCCAAGATTCTGGGGATACAGAGACAGTGCAACAACATAAATAAGGGGTCTTAATGTAATACAAGATACCACACAAAACAAGAGTTTACTTCCCCAGTGGTATAGGAGTCACCTGCGGGGGGCTTCTCTATTGTAATCACAGTGGAAAGACCAGCTTGAGCTGATGGTAGCCCTGGGGTGCACCCAATGAGATAGACCAGCCTAGATACGCCTCTGTTTCTCATTTATGGTGAGGAAAGCAGTGTTTGCCTCAGAGACTGTGAAATCTATCTGTAGATTTCAAGGGGAAAGCTGGAGGCCGAAGACTTATGTGAGAAGACACGAAGTCTTTTAAGAAAATATTGTGAGGTGGTAATATGAAAATGATGCTCTTGAGTCTTCTTTCATATCAGTGAGGTGCTTGAGACTAGTCGGTTTGATTAAGCCAGAGAAAAAATATCCATGTGCCAGAAAATGAAGAGTGGGTCTTGGCTTGTGGTCTTGCTCACAGCAAACTTTTTTTGGTCTATTAAGAGCTAGGTAGGCGAGGTGCAAAATTCTGTATTTATGAATAGTGTAAATCAAGTTTTACTAATTGAATTCTAAAACAAGGGGGTGATTAGAAAATTGTGGAGTAAAAGTTTCATCAGGATAAAGCCTTGCCAGCTGTTGCAGGTGGTATACTAATATATCCCTGGGTACAGCTGTGGCATACTAGTGACAGGAGTGTTCTAGTTCATCTGGGTTTGATAGTCTACTGACAATCACACACACTCAGTGGGCCTGGGACTGTGTGTTATAGGTGATGTATTCAGGCTTCATCCTGAAGGCTTCCACGTGTTTCACAATCTTGGGTAATGTAATGATCTCTTCTGAAGGGGAGTGAAAATTCTCCACTGGTCCCTATATTTACCTAACTTACCTTTAGTGTGTTATCTTTAATGTACAAAAATAAAACTAGGTACAAACTCCTAATTTTATAGTTCTTCTGAACCAAAGGCTTTTTTCAGATTGAATTTGAACAAAACTATCGAGGGGAGCCTGGGTGGCTCAGTCGGTTAAGCATATGACTTTGGCTCAGGTCGTGATCTCTCGGCTTGTGGGTTTGGGTCCCGCATTGGGCTCTGTGCTGACAGCTCGGAGCCTGCTTCGGATTCTGTGTCCCTCTCTCACTCTGCCCCTCACCCACTCATACTTTGTCTCTCTCTCTCTCTTAGGAAGAAATTAAAAAAATTAAAAAATATAAAACTATTGATCCAATGATACCTAAATTGGCAATATTAATTTAATGAGATAGATATTCTTTTGCTAAAACTATATAACTGATTATAAAGTAAGCATGCTACTCTGCCACAGGGCAGGTTCTTTTTATTTCAGTGCATTTATAATGGCAATTTTTCTTTATTTGAACTATTAGATTATCTTCCTTAATATAGCGGTAATACATCATTCACATACTAAGGCCAACTCTGTTCTTTTCTTATTTGCCTAGAACAACTGGAGAATGCTGCATTGTGCCAATTTGTTCATAAACACAAAGCAATCATGAGCGGGATGTATGGGTGACTCAGTTGGTTAAGTGTCCAACTTCGGCTCAGGTCATGATCTCACGGTTTGTGGGTTCGAGACCTGCATTGGGCTCTGTGCTGGCATCTTAGAGCCTGGAGCCTGCTTCAGATTCTGTGTCTCCCTGTCTCTCTGACCATCCCCTGATCGCACTCTGTCTCTCTCTCTCTCAAAAATAAATAAATATTAAAAAATTTTTAATAAAAAAACAAAGCTAACATGAACAAAACTAAGGCAGTACTCAGTTATAAAGTGGTCATTTTATTTTTAATGAAAATGTTCTGTATCTGCACTGTTCACTGCCACATGTGGCTACTGAGCATTTGAAGGGGACTAGAGTAAGCCAGGGACAGAATTTTTAATTAATTTCCACTCAAACAGCCAAATGTGGCTAGTGGCTACTGTTGGCCAGTGCAGAAGACTAGCTTACACATTTACTACACAGTTTTTTTAGATCATCATCAGAATGAAATCACTAGCTGGGTGAGTAGGGCAATGTATTTAACCTCTCTACACCTCACTGCCTTCACCTATAAACTGGGCATGAGGGAGCACCTGCGTGGCTCAATTAGTTAAGTGTCTGACCTCAGCTCAGGTCATGATCTTGTGGTTCAGGAGTTCAAGCCCCACATCGGGCTGGCTGCTGTCAACACAGAGCCCGCTTCAGATTCTCTGTCCCCCTCTCTCTCTGCCCATTCCCTGCTCATTCTCTCCCTCTAAATAAATAAATAACCTTAAAAAAAACATTTGGGGATGAGATATAACACATGTAATCACTTATCACAGTGCTAAGTGTAAAGAAACAATGCTCAACCCCTTAGGGATGTGAGTGGGTGAAAGGCCAGGAGGATGGCTTGCCCCCTTTTCATAGTCTCCATCACTGCCATCTCAAGCCACCCCTGGTTGTACTCATTCTTTGAAATATATAATTAATATTTTCTTCCTTTTATGTGAAGTGCCAATAAAGGCATCTTTAGATAAGTGCCATTTTCATTAATCTATGACAGGCAAATTAAGTAAAAACTGTGCTTCCAATGCAAATATAGCTTTGATTAGTCACCTGCCTTCCACTTAGATTGTGCCCCTGAGCCTCTCCTATATGGAAATCCTGGAGCTGCCAGTGATCGTGAACGATTGTCACAGATGCATTAACTAGGCAAGGTGTTTAGAACTCATTTTTATTTCTCTGGGAAACACTAAGCCTAAATCCCCTTCAGAGTAGAGGGTAGAGCAACTCTGTTGCTGTTCCTGCCACGGAAGCTCTTCCAATCCCCAGGCCCGACTTAGACCCCATTCGCACCTGGCAAACATTTAGCATCATTTTCCGGAACCTGCTAAAACTTCACCTCCTTATGGGACCTTTCCAGACGATTCCAGATAAAGCCTTATCTCCTTTATCCCCTGTCCTCACCTTGTACTTTACACAGACTTGAATCATAGCAACCACGATTTTTACACTTATTTTACATTTATTCTTACCTTCTGCTGTTGGCTGAATTGTTTCCTCCTCCAATATGTTTAAGTCCTAACTTCCAGTACCTCAGATTATGATCTTATTTGAAAATAGGGTCATTTAGGGCGCCTGAGTGGCTCAGTCGGTTGAGCGTTCAACTTCGGCTCAGGTCATAGTCTCACACACAGTTCGTGGGTTCGAGCCCAGTGTCAGGCTCTGTGCTGACAGCTCAGAGCCTGGAGCCTGCTTCAGATTCTGTGTCTCCCTCTCTCTCTGCCCCTTCCCTGCTCATGCTCTCTCTTTCTCAAAAATAAATAAGCATTTAAAAAGAAAAAAAAGAAATAGGGTCATTGCAGATGAAATCACTTAAGTGAGGATGAGGTCATATGGAGTATAGTGGAGTATACTGAACCTGTTATGATCAGTATCCTTATAAGAAGAAGAAAAGAGACAGAGACACACGAGGGGAGAATGCCATGTGATAACAAAGGCAGAAAATTAAGTGCTGCAGCTACAAGGCAAAGAATGCCAAGGATGGTAGGTAAGCCACCAGGAGCTAAGAAAAGGCAAGGGAAGATTCTCCTCCACAGGCTTTAGAGGGAGCGGGGCCGTGCCAACCCCTTGATTTCAGACTTCCAGCTTCAGAACTGTGAGGCGATAGATTTGTCTTTTGAAGCCACTCAGTTTGTGGTACTTTGTTATGGCAAACCTAGGAAAAGAATACATAAAATCATTAGCTCCTTGAGGACAGGGACCTTGCTTGATTTATGTGTCCTTTTCAGCTGTCAGTGTCTGAACCAACATGGTGGACGGATAAATGAAAGAACATCCTACCTATATATACCTTTGCCTTAATCTGGTCTCAAATTGGACATGCAGAAAAATCATTTTAAATAAATTCAGTCCTGTGGCATATGGCCACACAGGCTTGTGTGATGCGGTGACCTTCAATTATTTATTATTGTATAACTTAATCTACATAAGGAAAGTCAATTGAACAGTGAACCTCTGTGCCATCTGTTAGAAAAACCACCGCTATTGTGAGGTTCAGCTCTTACTTTGCCCAACAGCAGAAAACCATAAATAATTATCCTCTAGATCAGGGCCTGGCAAACTACAAACTTGAGCCAAGTATAGCCTGCTCTTGTAAATAAAGTTTTACTGGAACACAGCCATACTCATTGACTTACACATTGTTTATAGCTGCTTTAATACTACAACGAGAGTGATGAGTGGTCGTGATGGATAGTGGTTATGACATTGCCCAAAGAGCCTAAAATAGTTACTATCTGGCCCCTTACAGAAAAGCTTGCATAGCCCTGCTCTAGATAATATAAATTGGTAGGCACTGCCAGAATGTTTTATATTAAGTGGTAAAAATCCCACCTTGAAACTGAAGCAATTCATTTTATCACACTTTGGAAGATTCTATGCTACTACTGTTAATGTTGACATGCCAGAAAAAAAACTATGTGTAGAAAGTAATTTATTTCTTCCTCAAAATGGGAGCCAGGGATTAAAAAGAAAAGAATGTATGAGCTTATTTACGTTGTGTATGTGAATAGGAGGTGTGGGTAGAATAAGTTCCAAGCAAATCTAACATATGTAACTTCTACAATTAGGTGCTCTATATAGGGAATTTTTTGAACTGTGTCCAGCTCACCAACTTGGAGAGAGGTGAGAAGTGGAGAAATGGATGGAGACCTATTACAAAGTCCAGGAAGAGAAATGCTATTCCAATGTTTATGAGAACAGTCCTGCCTGCAGTTTTATTCTTTCTGGAAAGTATTGTGGAAAGTCTTAGACCTTTTGGCGAGGTCCCTTATGCATCGAGTCTGCCACGTGACTGCATCGCCCTGGTCTCAGCTGATTGGGCCAAGGCTGGAGCCTGATCCAAAGGTCAAAGGCCTAGGTAATAGCCTGGTACAAGGACTCTGTCTGGTACAGGTGAATACTGGCCACACCAACCACATGCTCTCTTTTGGGAGTTTAGAGACTTATGGAGACAGTGAATCTATTTATCAAGATTAGCAAAGCAGAAACAGAGCATACTTGTTACCACAATGACAGGGCAATTATTATCTAAGAAGAAAATCTGCTCACAGAAGTAACACTGCATCCTGAGCGATGTTGCCATTTCCAGAGGTCTCACTGTGCCATGAGGATGGTCTAGCTTGTACCATTTTTGTCTTACTGGAAGAGAATGGGTTTAGTTCATGGTCAGCTGAGTTTCTTTATTCCATCACTTAGTCCACTCTCTTTCCATCCTATGTTCCCTCACCTGATTGTCTTTTTTTTTTTTTCTTATTCTTTTTATTCTTTACTTTGGAGAAAGGGAGAGAGCCCACAAATGGGGGAGAGGGGCAGAGAAAGAGAGAATCTTTCTTTTAAAATATTTTTTAATGCTTATTTATTCTTGAGGGAGAGAGAGAGAGATAGAGAGTGAGTGGAGGAGGGGCAGAGAGAGGGAGACAGAATCTGAAGCAGGCTCCAGGCTCTGAGCTGTCAGCATAGAGCCTGATGCAGGGCTCGCTCAAACTCGAGCTATGAGATCATGACCTGAGTTGAAGTTGGACGCTTAAGTGACTGAGTAACCCAGGCACCCTGAGAATCCTTTTTTTTTTTAAGTTTATTTTATTTTGAGAGAGAGAGAGGGAGGGAGAATATACGCATGTGGGGGAGAGGCAGAGACAGAGGGAGACGGAGAATCCAAAGCAGGATCTAGGCTCCCTTCTGAGCTATCAGCGCAGAGCCAGAAGCAGGGCTCAAACTCAAGAACTGTGAAATCATGACCTGATCCAAAGTCAGACACTTAAGTGACTGAGCCATCCAGGTGCCCCAAATGCTTTTTACTTTAAACTGACCTACATAGGGTCATGTGAAAAGGTTGTTCACCTGACTTGATCACATGGTGATAACCTTACCCCTTGTTCCCTAATATTCACTCACTGGGTCAGAAGTGCTCATTCCTATAACAGAGCAAGTCTGCTGAGCCTCTCTATTACTCTCCCTGGCATGTGCTCCTTTCCCCCCCTTCTTTTCTATTCTTCCATATGGCAACAACTCTGTGAGGCTGGGATTATGACCTCCCCCCCGCCAACTCCATTTCTTAGGAAAGAAAACCCCAGCACAGAGAGGCTAAGTGACTCACCCAAGACCACACAGCTAATAAGTGCCTCAACTTGGATTTGAACTCAGATCAGATCAGATAGAACTGTGTCTCCTCCAGAAAAGGTATGTTGAAATGCTGCCCCCCTCTAATACCTTTAATCCAATATGATAGATGTCCTTATAAAAATAATGCCATGTAAAGAGACAGAGGGAGAACTCCATGTGATAATACATGATTGGAGTGTTGTGTCTATAAGCCAAGGAACACCAAAGATTGCAGACAAGGCACCAGAAGCTAGGACCAGGCAAGGAAGGATTCACCAACAAGTATCAGAGGGAGTGTGATTTCAGACTTCTGGCTTCCAGCACGTGAAACAATAATGTTCTCTTGTTCTAAGACATCCAGTTTGTGGTTCTTTGCTACAGCAACTAACTAGGAACCTAATGCAGATGGCAGATGCCATCTCTCCCCTGTGCCACACTGTCTTAGATATTTAGGGCAGGGTTGGCTTATAAGGGATGTGCAGAGAAAGAATGTGTGCTTAAAGAGGCTAAAGACTTCATTTCAGGTGAAATCCCAAAAACAGAACCTCAAAGTACCTAAACCATGTTATTCACATTATGCTATCCATGACTGTGAAAAACTAGGTCCTCCAGTTGAACAAGTATGAGGTTCACCAGAAAGAGTATAGCAGGAGAACATCTAAGAGTTCTTAGATGCTTCCCTGGGCCCCCTTCCCAACATGCGTTTGCCATTGCCCACCTCCTCACCCCCAAATTCAGGATGACATCTAGGGACCTCCCTAATTATATCCAAGATGTTTCCCTCTTCTGTTCTTTTTTTTCTTCTCCCTACTCCTGAACCCCAACAACCACTGGTTTTTTTCCTTCTGATTTTCCTTTAAATCTGGCAGTGACATCCAAAAGCATTTCTTTAATCTGACAGGAAGAAAACAGAGTACCAAAATATCTAATCCCTGCTTTACCACTTCAATCCACATGTATTCCTTTGAACAATGTGATAACTCTTCCTGGTGCTGCTATCAAGACAGGGAGTTGGGGGTGGGGAAGGCAAAGACAGACAGAATCTGTGTGGCCAGAAGAGGAACAGAGAGGGTAAAAAGGAACATGAAAGTAGACATGGAAGTGGGTGACTAAGGGTCACCAGCTTTTCCTCCTGGAGTGGATGTTCTGGAGCCTCTTGACCCTTGGGAAATAAGAATTTTCCAATGTTTCCCTGCCTTTGGCTTGGAATCTCTTATTCTGATTTTTAGAAGTGAAAAAAATATTTTGATTTAAGCCATATGGCCTTTTTCTCCTTGCACTGGAGCTGTAGAAAACCCAGAGGGGCAGGTGTGGAAAGCAGTGGCAGCAGGGTGGGTGGTACCTAGGGTCTGTGTGTCTATAGCTTGTGCAGCTCTGTAACTATGGCAACCATGTGCAATGTCACTTGCACAGCATCATAATATGGCCCTAGAGTTACCCCTCGCTCCTCAACTATTCCTCTTCAATGCACTATCTGTGCTGTGGTTTCCTAGCTACCATCGCTCTGTTATATTTTTTCAAAGTCGTGCTTAAGTATTGTTTCTGTCTACTGTGCTTGCTGTCACTATACTTTAGTTCATCTGATAGCAAAACCAAAACCCCATTTCTTATAGATACTGTTAATTGTTAAAAAATTGTGAGTACTTAAACACATTGCATTATAAACAATCTTGATTGACCCTATGGTCTGGACAAGATGACCACTTGAGACTTTTTCTAGTTTTAAAGGTCCATGCTGGATTCCACTAGAGCTAATGATAGTATCAGTTGACTGCCTGCTTACCTGAAAATTCTTTTCTTCCTTTCTTTCTTCCTTCCTTCCTTCCTTCCTTTTTCTTTCTCTTTCTTTCTTTCTTTGCTAGCTGTTAAAATTTCCCACCTACAAGAGTAGTAAAATTAAAATTTAGGGGCACCTGGGTGGCTCAGTCAGTTAAGCGTCCAACTTTGGCTNATAAAAAATAAAATTTACAACAGTGTATGTAAGTATATCCTATGGAGTTTGTACACAAGAAATATATGTATATGTACCCCATAAATGAAAACTTCATTGTGTTAATTCTGGAAATACATACATGAGTGATGTCTTTTATTTATTGTTAAGAACAATCCCTAAATCCTCAGAAATATTTCTGCTGTAATTAAATTTAAATGCTTTTTAAAAAATTCATGTGAGTTGGCAATTTACTATGTTCATATTTTAGCTTCCTTATGTTTGGTCATTAATTGTGGTATCATAAACAGCTAAGATTTAAAGCCCTTAACCTTCCCAGGCCCAAGAAGAAGCAAGATGTCAACACCCATAAGTTATGAGCAGGCTCCCAAAGGGACTGTAATACAAAATATACTTATAATTGAATTAACTTGGGAGAGGATTCTGGGAAGATGACAGCATCAGTAATTTTTCATTCTCTCTAAATCCCTGCATAAAAACAGAGAGAAAGACTGGATAGCAAAACCCCAAATCTGTGAACAATATTTACAACAGAACTAGGTGACAAGATACCCTCACAAACTTCAAAATATAAATGGTTGGGTACAAACCACCATGCTCCATAAGAGCCGCATGTTACCAGTGTTTGCACGGGAGAAAGGATAAGGGAGATGTATCTGATGAACCTGAGCACAGGAAGACCCCCAAATGGCCAATGGGTGTTGACTTTCTGGAAGGAGGGCAGGCCAATTTGAGAATAGTAGCTGAAACTAAGAGGGGTTTTGACCAATACCAGTATTAAGCCCAGGGGAAAAGTTCTGATGGGGCTCCTGTGACTTCTCAAAACAACCCCTTCATGGGACAGAGACACCAACTGCTTAGGGTGGAATAAAAATTTAACAGTATATGGACAACAGAGATGAGAGAAAGAAAAGCTTCAGATCAAAGTGGTGTAATATCATAAAGAAAGCTGCCTTGTTTTTTACTTATTTATTTTTATTTTCAGTGAGAGAGAGAGAGAGCGAGAGACAGAATGAATCCCAAACAGATTCTGTGCTCAGCTCGACCCAGGATCGTAACCTGAGCTGAAATTGAGTCAGACGCTCAACTGACTGAGCCACCCAAGCACCTCCAAGCTGCCTTAAAAAATCCACCCAGGCACCCCCAAGCTGCCTTATTTTTTAATGCTCTCCAAAATCAATAGAAAAAGTTCTGTGAAGTGAGGAAAGCTTTCCTGAATGCTACCTTATAACAAAAGTTCAGGAAAACTAATTTCAAATTATAAGAAGCAACAGGAAAATATAAAGGTAACATAGTTTTTATAAGGAAAAAAAAAGGAGGGGAAAGAAACTGAGTAACATCCCTATAGACAATGAGAGCATTCTGGACAGACATACCCACAAAACAGAGCAAAACTGTAACTGCTAATTCCAAATGAGCTAAAAGACATTTAGAAAATGATACAAGATATGAAATAACAGAAAAAAGAATTAGAAACTCAGAAATGAAGTGATAGGACTCAAAAAAAATTAGAAATAAAGAAACAGGGGCGCCTGGCTGGCTCAGTTGGAGGAACATGTGACTATTGATCTCAGGATTGTGAGTTCCAGCTCCATACTGGGTGTAGAGATTACTTAAAAACAAAATCTAAAAAAAGAAAAGAAAAAACAATAATTTAAGAAATAATGAGTATTCTAGAAAGGAAATAAGAGAAAATAAATTCAACAGTAGTGTCTGATGAGAAACAAATGAAATACCAGAAAAGATTAAAAATTTGTTTTAATGAAGAAATAGACAAAAAAGGGTTTGAGAGAAAGCAATGGATATTGAAAAGTGACAAAATACAGATAAAATAAGTCTTTAAAGACGAAAACAAAAATAAGGGAAGAGAACAGTTACCAAAACTATGTCCAAGAAAATCTTTCTGGAAAAAAAAATTGAAATGATACACTGACAGAGTATACCATAACATAGAATGACAAATTCTAGTAAGGTTATTGAAGTTTATAGAAAAAGAAAAAAAAAAATCCTTTGAGCCCCTAGGGAAAAAAAAGGAATGTATGGCTTACAAAAGAAAGAAAATGAGATTATCATCAGATTTACTTTTTAAAATTATCATCAGAAAATGTGGTCAAATCTTTAAGATCATTAAGGAAATAAATATGAGTGAAGTATGAAGAACACAGGCAAACTGTTAATGACATGTAAGAACTCAAGGAATGTTGTTCCCATAGGCCCTTCCCAAGGAATTTAGTAGTAAATGAACTTTAGGCAAACAAAATGACGGTAGAGACATCAACATAATAATGGGGGGTGAGCATTAAAGAGTTACTGGAATAACTGAGACCAAATGGAAGCTAAAGGAGATATAGCATATAATGGCTATATGCTCCAACAATGTAGATATAGCCTAACTATAAAATATGGATTGGGAGCATATATAAAAATGGTTGTAGCATTAATATTATTATCTTAAGATTGTCCTGGGAAGACAAAAACTGGAGTTCAGGGTCTGTATTAGTCAAGATTCTCCAGAGAAACCAAACCAATGGGGTATCTATCTATCTATCTATCTATCTATCTATCTATCTATCTAAGGAGATTTATTATAGGAATTGGCTCAAGCAATTATAGAGGCCAAGAAATCTTATGCCATCTGAAGGCTGGAGAACCAGGAAAGCTGATTGTATAATTTAGTTCAAGTCTGAAGGCTGAAAACCAGAAGAAGTGATGGTGTAACTCCCAGTCCAAGGCCAAAGGCCTGAGAATGGAGGCCTGCTTTTGTAAATCTCAGAGTCAGAAGGCCTAAGAATCTCAAGTGCTGATGTCTGAGGGCAGGAGAAGATGGATGTCCCAGCTCAGGGGGTGGGGGTGGGGGTGGGGGGAGAGAAAGGCAGAGAGAAAAAGAAGCTGAGAATATTCATCCTTCCACCATTTTGCTCTATTCAGACTCTCAGACTCTCAACAGATTGAATGATGCCTGCCCAGAGTGGTGAGGGTGCTCTTTGTTACTCAGTCTACTGATTCAAATACCAATCTCTTTGGGCATTCCTTAGCCCAGTTAAGTTTGCACATAAAATTAACCATCACAGGATCCATCAAGGAGAAAGAACTCCAGAGGTGCCTGGGTAGCTCAGTCAGGTAAGCATTTGACTCTTGACTTTGGCTCAGGTCATGATCTCAGTTTGTGGGATTGAGCCCTGCATCAGATTCTGCACTGACAGCACAGACCCTGCTTGGGATTCTCTCTCTCTGCCACTCCTCTGCTTACGTGCTCTCTCTCTCAAAATATATAAATAAACTGTCTTTTTTTTAAGAAAAGGAGAAAGAACTCTGATAAACAAGGGTTTTAATTAAGAGTTCTGAAAAGGCTGTGCCTTTGAATTAGGGCAAGTTAGTCCTACCTGGATAAAGGTGATATGCCTGAAGTCTGTTTCACTGAGAGAAGAAAATGAATTCTTCTGTGGAGAGTAATATCATCATGCAGAGTCTTATAATTTTTCATATACAAAGTCTATCACTCAATAAAAAAAATCAATAATGCCAGGAAACAGGACTAAATGATTGAAAACCAAGAGACAAAACAGACCATGGAAATAAACCTACAGGGGACAAACATACTTATTTATTTAGTCACAGTTAAAAAATATGATTAGTATGTTTAAGGAATTAGATGAAAAGATGCAGAATTCCACCAAAGAATTAATATTAATAAAAAATAAATCATTGTAAATCCTAGAAGTGAAAAATATAATAAGTGAAATTAAGAATCTAATAGCTGGACACTTGTACACTGTTGGTGGGAATGTAAATTAGTGTAGCCACTGTGGAAAACAGTATGGAGGTTCCTCACAAAAATAAAAATAGAAATTACCACGTGGTCCAGTAATTCCACTACTGGGTATTTACCCAAAGAAAATTAAAATGCTAATTTGAAAAGATATATGCACCCGTGTGTTTACTGCAGCATTATTTACAATAGCCAAGATAGAGAAGCAACCCAAGCTTCCAGTGATAGATGAATGGATAAAGAAGACATAGTACACATGTATGTATGTGTGTACACGTGCACACACAAACACACACACACAGGAATATTACTTAGCCATATAAAAGTGAGATTTTGCCATTTGTGACAACATGGATGGACCTAGAGGATATTATGCTAACTGAAATAAATCAGATAGAGAAAGACAAAAACCATATGATTTCACTTATATGTAGAATCTAAAATGCAAAACTAATGAATAAACAAATAAATAAAAAACAGAAACAGACTCATAGAAAACAAATGGCTGCCAGGGGGGAGAGGGGTCAGGGAGATGGGCAAAACGGGTAAAGTGGAGTGGGAGATATAGGTCTCCAGTTACGGACTAAACAGTGCATGGGGATAAAAGGTACAGCATAGGGAACATAGTCAATTGTATTGTAACAGTGTTGTATGGTGACAGGTGGTAGCTACACTTGGGGTGAGCAGAGTGTCATGTACAGACTCATCAAATCACTATGTTGTATATCTAAAACTAATGTAATATTGTGTGTCAACTATACTTCATTTTAAAAAATTCAGGGCACCTGGATGGCCCAGTTGGTTAAATGTCTGACTCTTAATCTCAGCTCAGGTCTTGCTCTTGGGGTCACGAGTTCAAGCCCTGCATTAGATTCTGCTCTGAGTGTGAAGCCTACTTAAAAAAACAACAACAACCAACCAATTGGTGGGTTTAAACCATCTGTTGGGCCCTGCAGAAGAGATTAGTGAACTAGAAGATAGGCTGATAGAAAATATCCAGATTGAAGCATAGAGAAAAGACTATGAAATATAGAGAAAAGAATATAAAAAAACATATGGGATATGCTCAAAAGATTTAATTATTATGATTGTCAATGGAGTCCCAGAAGGAGTAGAAATGTGGCAGGAGACATATTTGAAGAGACACTAGCCAAGAATTTCCCCAAACAGAAAACATCAAGTCACAGAATCAAGAAGCTCTATTTTAAATCTGAAGCAAGATAAATACAAGGAAAACCACACCTAGTCAAACCATGAAAAACTAAATGCTAATATTAAAATGTTAAAATTAGCCAGAGTAAAAAAAAAAAAAAAAGGCACATTATCTTCAAACGAATAACAATAAAACTCACAGCTAACTTTTCCAACAGAACTGATGGAAACCAGAAGACAATGGAGTGACACCTATAAACAGTGGGGGAAAATGACAGCAAACTTAGAATTCTATAACTAGCAAAATATTCTTTAAAAACTAAGATAAAACAGACATCTTCATAAAAATTAGAATCTACAGAGTTCAATGCCAGCATATGTGCACTGAAAGAAATAATAAAAGGAATTCTTTAATAGAAGTCAAAAGAATCAACAAGGAGGCCAGAAATGCAGGAAGGAACAAACAGCACCAGAAAGAGGACATCTAAATTCATACTGATTGGTTACAACCAGGTCTTGTGGTGTTTAAGAAGCTTTTCACGTGGCCATTCATACAGATGAACCAAACACGCATTGTCATTCAAACACAGCATGTATATTCTTACCTCTGTCCCTCTGTTCTCTCCCTTACCCATCCCTTGAGTCCAGATGTATATAATAACATCTTCAGGAAGAGTTTACTGGCCATTCCTTCATTTATGTCTCCTTTCCCAGTCCTCTAACTCAGCACTGTGTTGTGCTGGTCCCTTATTCAGACATAAAATGGAGACCACTTTTTCTTCTATATTTTTAAAATGTTTATTTATTTATTTGAGGGGGGAAGGGGCAAAGAGGGGGGGGGAGAGAGAGAGAGAGAGAGAGAGAGAGAGAGAGAGAGAGAATTCCAAGCAGGCTCTACACTATCAGTGCAGAACTTGACGTGGGACTTGATCCCACAAACCATGAGATCATGACCTGAGCCAAAATCAGAAATCAAACACTTAACGGACTGAGCCACCCAGGTGCTCTTCTATTTTTTTTTTTTTTTTAATTTCACTTTGTGCTTCTTGATTTCTTAGACAGAATGTAAATTTAATGTCCTTTCAAGGTGTCTATTCTATCTTATCTATATAGTGTGTGCTGCATATATGTTTGTTAAATAATTAAATTTGTTGAAGAATCAATTGGTAATGAGTGGGCTGACCTTGTGGTTTTCTACGATAGAATCCTCCATCCTAGTTAGTTAATTATTATTCTGAGATTTGGTAAAGGCATCTACTATAAACATATACCAAAAGAGTTTCAGTAACTTCTTAGATGAAAGATCCAGGAGGGATAAATTAGATATTCACATTACATCTATAATTTTTGAAATTGATCTTATGCTCATTTAATAAAATCTTTCTTGGTATCACTGTCAAATGTATAAGGCTGGTTGCAGTATGTCACAGGTATGGCATTTATTTCATTTTAATGAGTCATTGTACTATTCCTGGATGCTAAAGAAATAAAAGTCACAACTCTTGAGTTCCCCAGAGGATATAAAATCTAATTGGAGGTTAAAACATATATATACAAAATAAGTTGAGATGAAATCTTAAGAAATATTTCAGTAACTGTTAGAAAATACGGTATAGTGAGACTAAAGCTACAACAGATAAGAAAACTAAAAATAGTAAGTGATCACACTTAGAGTGTGATTACTGGAGAAGGTATGTGAAAAGAGGTATGTTCTGGGTTTGAAGGTTAGATGGAAATACATAGAAGAGAAGAGGCATAGACTTTTTTCTAAGCAGGGAGAAGAACATAAAAAGCACAGAGGCAAAACAGTAAGTTATGTTCAGGCAACTATATACAGACAAACTTGAGGAATGGAGGGAATATGTGAAGCTAGAGACAGGCAGGGGGCAGTTGGTAGAAGACATCAAATATGTTCATTTTTTAAACACTGTTTTTAATATTTATTTTATTTTTTGAGAGAGAGAGAGACAGAGCATAAGTGGGGGAGGGGCAGAGAGAGAGGGAGACTGAAGCAGGTTCTAGGCTCTGAGCTATTAGTACAGAGCCCCACACGTGGTTCAAACTCAGGAACTGTGAGATCATGACCTGAGCTGAAGTCAGATGCTTAACTAACTGAGCCCCCAAATATGTTTATTTTTGAAATGGTGTAGAATTTTAGTTCTCTTTTCAATAAAAATAACCTTTACGTCAACAGCCCAGTCAGACCCTTTAGCAGATATAATGATGATCCCAGCTTCCTAGGCTACTAGTTGCAATAATTTTAGCCATATGAGCCTAATGGGAAAAACATCATGCAAGCAAATTACCTTGGAAATGTATTGCATGTTGACATTTGGGATATTAGATCCTGAACACAATGCATCTGGATTATTTGAGATACCTTCCCAACATGAAAAGATAAATTCAGTCTAACAATTAACAAAAGAAGATCTGTGTGTTAGATTCATTTAAAGTTCTGTTCTTTGGCAAGGTTCTTCTTAAAACTTCTGGTTACTATTCAGATGAATAACCGTGGGCAGCGATTATTCCTTGCCTAAAAACAATCTGGTCCGAGGAGTCCAGATGCCCTCATTCAAACATATTTCGGGCCAGCCCCTGGCGGTGACTGCCAGCTTAGCCCTATCTTGTGAAGAATTCTGTTGTGCCCATTCTCTCTGTACCCAAACGTGTCAGTGCTAGAGATGACCTTGCTCGGCTGACTTCCTTTTCACTTTCTGGAAAAAGCACAGCCACACTCTTCTATGAAAAACTAATGAGTCTTCACTTCTCTATTCCCACTCAGCAAATTCCTCTGGCACCACTGGCCCATCTCATCATGAATATACATTTGCTTTAGCCCTTCCTCCTCCTCCAAAACGTTTTGTGTTGATGGGCTTCTGGGCTGAGCCACAGTAAGTTCAGCAGTTCTAAATCCAGAAGCACAGATAAGGAATGAGTTTGACAAAAGGCCTTCTGAGATACCATAAATGCTATTTCAAGGCAAAGCCTTCCTTGTTTATAGAATGCATCCAATTTGTGTGCTGAATAGAGCAATGTGATGAGAGGAGGGGAAGATGGACGGGGAGAAAAATGGGACCTCACATGAAGATTAGAGTAGGGATCTGGAAATTAACTGGGAATGCTAAAAGGAATAAGAGTATAAATGGAATAGGGAAGGGTCAGTAATGTCCACATAAATCAGACCAGATTATTATTCTGATCATTAAACTAAGCATTCATTTAACCATGGGTTTATATATAATAGCTCTTGTCTATGAATCTGTACTTTGGAGTAAGAGAGACCTGGGTTTGAATCCTGGCTTTACTGCTCACTAGATCAATGATTTTGATACTATTATTTTACTTCTCCAAATCCTCATTTATTTATAAAATGTGAATGCTAATAGTAACTCCCTCAATGGGATTATTGTGAGGATTTAAAAGACAGTACTTGTGAAGAGCTTAGCACTTTGCCTACCATGCAGCAAGCACAAAATACATGTTATCTTTTATTGTTTTTGAAATTTAGGTTAGTCTAATTTCTCCATGGCAAACTGGCTTATACTTACTAGGAGGAATGCTTAATTAAAAGAATCTTATGCTGTGGTGCCCTGGGTGGCTCTGTGGGTTAAGTGTCCGACTTCAGCTCAGATCATGATCTCACAGTTGGTGGGTTTGAGCCCCATGTCAGACTTTGTGCTGACAGCTCAAAGCCTGAAGGCTGCTTCAGATTCTGTGTTTCCCTCTCTCTCTGCCCATCCCCTGCTCACGCTCTGTCTCTCAAAACATGAATAAATGTTAAAAAAAAGAATCTTATGCTGAGTCTTTGGGGGCAGCAAATTATCACCCTTTGACTGACCCTTTTAGTGCATGTGTATTTTCATTGAGGTGGCTTAATTCAAGTAGCACCTGTAAATGTAAGTATGCTTGTGCTGCCACTGAGCAAATTTTCTTATAGAAATGTAGGCATATGTTTAATAACTAGTTAACAGAATTTGTAATTTCCCCTAAGCAGATTTGATGGATACCTCTAATATCCAAATTCTGTTGTGATTTTATACACATATATAGAAACATATAAATATGTTTTTATCTATTATCTATATATATTTAAATGCATAATATTATATATGAATATTAATAAGCATTATAATAGTTATATTTTATAATATAAATATGTTATAATATATGAATATTATATAAATGTTATAATATTTATAAGTTATGTATAAATACCTATAAAATACATATATTTTATAGCTCAGCACACTGCATCAGAAAGAGATTAAAGTTACAGTCCTTATTGGATACATCTGCTTGGTCATTTTCCAGGTGTCTTATACCTAAATATTGTCCAAAACTGAATTCATTATTTCAGCCCACAAACTTCCTCTTCCTCATATTCTTTTTCTTAGTTAATGGCACAGCCATTTACCTAACAATCCAAGCCAGAAATCTGTGAATCATCTCAGACTTCCCCCTCTCCCTCACGCATCATCTCACCAAACTCTATAGAGTTTTAACTATTAAATGTTTTTTAAGTCTGACTTTCTCTTTTCCATTCCTCCTATCACTGCTTTTGTCAAGCTTCAAACTACTGCAATTGTCTCCTAACTGATCTGATACTAGCCATACTGCCTTCATATCAGTCTTCTATTAAGCTGCCAAAATGATATGTTGAAACACAACACTAATCTTCTGCACAGCAAATGAAACAATCAACAAAACTAAAAGGCAATTGACAGAATGGGAGAAGATATTTCCAAATGACATGTCAAATAAAGGGTTAGTATCCAAAATCTATAAAGAACTTACCAAACTCAACACCCAAAAAACAAATAATCCAGTGAAGAAATGGGCAAAAGACAGGAACAGACACTTTTCCAAAGAAGACATCCAGATGGCTAACAGACACATGAAAAGATGCTCAGCACCACTCATCATCAGGGAAATACAAATCAAAACCACAATGAGATGCCACCTCACACCAGTCAGAATGGCTAAAATTAACAACTCAGGAAAAAACAGATGTTGGCAAGGACGTGGAGAAAGGGCAACCCTTTTGCACTGCTGGTATGCAAACTGGTGCAACCACTCTGGAAAACAGTGTGGAGGTTCTTCAAAAAATTAAAAATAGAGCTATCCTATGACCCAGCAATTGCACTGCTAGGTATTTATCCAAAGGATACAAAAGTGCTGATTTGAAGGGGCATACATCCCAATGTTTATAGTAGCATTATCAACAATAGCTAAGTAATGGAAAGAGCCCAAATGGCCATCAAATGATGAATGGATAAAGAAGATGTGATATATATATATACACACATATATATACATATACATATATATATATACACAATGGACTACTACTTAGTGATCAAGAAGAATGAAATCTTGCCATTTGCAACAACGTGGATGGAACTTGAATGTAGCATGCTAAGCGAAATCAGTCAGAGAAAGATAAATATCATATGATTTCACTCACGTGGAATTTAAGAAACAAAACAGATGAACACAGGGGAAGGGAAGGAAAAATAAGATAAAAACAGAGAGGGAGGCAAACCATAAGAGACTCTTAAATATGGAGAATAAACTGAGGGTTGCTACAGGGATAAGGGGTGGAGGGTGATGGGCTAAATGGGTGATGGGCATTAAGGAGGACAATTGTTGGGATGAGCACTAGTTGTTATAGGTTAGTGATGAACCACTAAATTCTACTCCTGAAACCATATTACACTATATGTTAACTAACTGGATTTAAATAAAATTAAAAAAAATAAAAAATTAGAGCAAACAAAAAACAACACTAATTATGTTGACCCCCATCTTTCAATGGTTTCCTACTTCTAGAATGAAGCTCAGGTTTATTAGTATGGCCTTCATGATCTCACAGCACACCTCTTTCTTATTCTTAACCAAGTTAATTTAAATGGAGTGTGTATGTGATTGTCTCCCCCTTTAGACTCTGGGCTCTCTAAGGTACAGGCAAAGTCTTTTCATCTTTGTATCTTAGCAAATAGCTGTGTCAGTAAAAAATCGTTAAACTAAAATAAAGTGGTGACATCAGATTTGAAGTCAAGCGGATCAGCCCACACTTTTTTTTTAAATTTTTAATGATTTTTATTTATTTCTGAGAAAGAGAGAGCACGAGTAGGGGAGGGTCAGAGAGAGAGGGAGATACAGAATCTGAAACAGTCTCCAGGCTCTGAGCTACCTGTCAGCACAGAGCCTGATGGGGGCTCAAACCCACGAACCGCGAGATCATGACCTGAGCCGAAGTCAGACGCTCAACTGACTGAGCCATCCAGGCGCCCCTAGCTCACACTTTCTAACATGGTCTTTATTCCTTAAAAAAATTGAGATTAAATCCACCATTTTAGTATATTGAGTGGTTTTTAGTATATTTGCAGTTGTGCAAACATCACCACTAATTCTAGAATACTTTTGTCACTCAAAAAAGAAACTGCTTACCCATTAACAGTTATTCTCTATTATCCCCTCTTCCTCTTCACCATCAAGAAAGTGAAAAGGTACTACATAGAATGGGAGAAAATATTTGCAAACCATATATCTGATAAGGGACTATTATCCAGAATATATAAAGAACTCTTACAACTCTGAAATAAAAAGACAAAGAACTCAATTGAAGAATGGGCAAAGGATCTGAATACCTACATCTCCAAAAGAAATATACAAATGGCCAATAAGCACATGAAAATATGTTCAACATCATTAGTCATTAGGGAAATGCAAATCAAAACCACAAAAATAACACTATACACCCAATAGGATAGTTGTAATCAAAAGGACATACAGCATCAAATGTTGGCAAGGATTTGGAGAAATTGGAACCTGCATATATTGCTGGTAGGAATGTAAAATGATACAGCTGCTCTGGAGAACAATTTGGCAGTTGACAGTTTCTCAAAAAGTTCAACAAAGAGTTACCACATAACCCAGCAATTCTACACCTAGTGTATATTTAAAAAAAACTGACAATGTATACCCATACCAAAATATGTACATGGATGTTCACAGCAGCACTAGTCATAATAGTCCCAAAGTGGAAACAACTCAAATATCCATAAACTGATGAATGGATAAATAAGGTGATATAGCCAAACAAGGGAATATTATTCAGCTTTAAAAAAGAATAGGGTACCAACACATTCTACAGCATGGATGAACATCAAAAACATTATGCTAAGCAAAAGGAGCCACAAAAGACCACATACTGAATAATTGCATTTATATGAAATGCAAATGAATTATATGAAATAAGCAAATCTGTAGAGACAGAAAGTAGATTAGTGGTTGCCTAGGGGGCTGAAAGGGTTGAGAGGAAATGGGTAGTGACTGGTAATGGCTGAAGGTTTTATTTTTGGAGTGATGAAATGTTCTAAAATCTATTGTGATGGTTACACAGCTCTGAATATACTAAAAACCACTGAATTACATAGTTTAAATGATGAATTTGATGGCATATGAATTACAGCTCAAAATACTATAAAATAAATAAGGCAAAGAAAGCAACATATAAATATAAAACCAACCATTGACACCTGAAAAGGAAAAAGCAAAAAGAAAAAGATGGCTACCCTGCCTCTTCTATCTTAAGTAGGGCTAAACTGTGGGTATGATGATCAGGCTGGCAGGAATATATCACTAGGATCAATTGCTTGGAGCAAGAGAAAGGAAGGGGGATTTAAATATCCTTCAAATAGGGGTTAAGTGGGTAGAGAAGGAATTGTACATTTTCAGGTTCACCCCAAAAACTCTGGTTTAAACAATTGTTTCCAATTTGGGCTGCTAAGCCACTCTTGGAAACAGAGATCTAGTCCTGCTTATTCTGATCAAGATCTTGAAAGCATAACTGAAGAGTGCTGGCACAGTTTATCCCAGTCCAGGACCTGACTTCGATGCCAAATTTAGCCTTTGGCAACTTCTTTCTGTTGAGAGTCCCTGGGGACTTGTTTGACCTCCTTTTGGAGTGCTGCAAGGGAATTCACTTCTGGACGGTGGCCCGGCAAGCAGGGAGTGGCTCAGCAGGCTGCCTAATCCTCTATTAAGTTAATGATAAAGTGTACCTGGGCACAGTCCATTGAAAGGCCAATTCCCTATACTCGGGGTTTGGACCGGGAATTTTCCAGATAACCAAAGGTAATTCCCAGCATTAAATATTATAATCATCTTGAGAGGAAATCTTGCAGAATGTGTTGTTTACACTCCTGTCTTTTTGTACTTAGACTTTTTTCAACTGATAATCAAAGTATTACATAGCTGCTATGGAAAGCTTGGAAAATATAGTGCTAGTCTCCTTCCCTAGAGTTAACCATTGCCAGTAGTTTGGTGTGCATTTTTCAGACCTTTTTTTTTCATCTGTTTATAAGCATAGACACATGCACACATACATGCGCACACACTGATACCCTTAGCAGGTTTCTTTAATCTTTTTTTTTTTTTTAAACATAAACAGGATTGGGACACCTGGGTGGCTCAGTCGGTTACATATCCAACTTCAGCTCAGGTCATGATCTCATGGTTCATGGGTTCGAGCCCTGTGTCGGGCTCTGTGCTGACAGCTAGCTCAGAGCCTGGAGCTTGTTTCAGATTCTGTGTCTCCCTCTCTCTCTGACCCTCCCCTGTTCACGCTGTCTCTCTCTCTCTCTCTCTCTCTCAGAGATAGAAATTTTAAAAATTCTTTAAAAAAACATAAAACATAGATCATACTCTATCTCTTGGTCTATCACTTTATTTTCTATTTAACAACATATCTTGGATAGCTTTCCATGTCGGTACATATAGATCTACCTTATTCTTTTTTATGCCTGTATAGCATTCTTTTGTTAAAAATTTTTTGAACATTTATTTATCTTTGAGAGACAGAGAGAGAGAGAGAGAATGAGTGGAGGAAGGGCAGAAAGGGAGGCAGACACAGACTCCAAAGAGGGCTCCAGGCTCTGAGCACAGAGCCCAATGCAGGGCTCGAACTCACAAACTGTGAGATCATGACCTGAGCAGAAGTCAAATGCTAACCGACTGAGCCACCCAGGTGCCCCTATGCTTGTATCTCATTCTATGGTATGCATATACTATATTTAATCATTCCCTAATGATGCATATTTCCTATATTTCTAATTTTTATTTATGATCAAGAATGATGAAATAACTCCTATACAACATTTTGTGTACATATATGAGTATTTGGGGGAATGTATTCTCAGAAGTAGGATTATTTATTTATATTTTTGATACCTCTGGAAATTATTTTTAAAAACTTTATATTTTGAAACAATTTCAACTCTACAAAAAAGTTGCAAGAGTGGCGTAGTAAACTCCCCTATCTTCTTTAGTTCAATTCCCCACTTGTCATCATTTCCTTTGCTCGTCTCTCTCTCTACTGCCCCACATATATGCCATATACATACCATATTTTTCTAATCCATTTGAGACATCTGATCCATTTTGGCCATAAAGCCCTTACTTCTAAATACTTCAGTGTGTACTTCCTAAACACAGGGCATGCTCTTAGGTAACTTTAGCACAAGCATTCGAATCAGGACATAGATACAGAACTTTGAGTTCATACCAATTTCTCCAATCCACCATCACAGAGGTCATTTGAGGTTTCTTGCTTTCCATGTTTGTAACTCCTTTCTCCAACAGAAAACCACTTTCACCAGCCTCCATGTACTTCTTCATTTGCCCAATATCCCTGAGTAGGACAGATCTCCCTGCCATGCCGGTTATCTCCTCTGCTCTGCCCTGACCGCCTGCTGCTTCCTTGGCTCCCGTTATTCCAATCCTAGCCATGTTGGCCTCCACCTTGCTGGCTGCTGCCTTTCCAGGCTTTGGCCGTGACCATGGCAATTGCTGGGTAGTGGAAGTTAATTATTTTTGAATGATGTGATAGAAGAGATATACCTGTTTTTTTTAAATGAATAACTAATTGTCCCAACACCTATTCTCAATTATTTGAAGTGCTTTCATGTGTGTTTGTGTCAATAGCTAAGGACCTATTGTCTTTCATTAATCTATTCTATTTATGAGCCAAAATGATAGTTTAATTATTGTGATTGTATAACATGTTTTGATATCTGGTAAGAAGACCCACGTGATACTTAAAAAAAAAAAAAAAGCCTAGCTATTCAGTATGTACTCTTCCAGATGAATTTTAGAATTAACATATCAATTTTGTTAAAATTCCTGGGTTTAGTTGGAATTACACTGAATTTGTAAATTACTTGGATAAATGGGCATCTTTACAACATTGAGTCTTCCCGACAGGGAACATGGTATACCTTTTCATTTATGCACTTTTGAAATTTCCTTCAGTGAATAGTTTTCTTTGTGTGAGTATTGAACATACACTTTGTTCCTAGTTTGAAAAATGGTGGGGCAGCATTATTAGTGAGATCTTTTCATTTCATTTTCTTTCTATACATTTTATACATTGTTGAGATTATGCTGCATATACAATTCTGAATTCTGTTTTTTTTTTTTAATGTTTTATTTATTTCTAGGAGACAGAGAGAGAGAGACAGCGTGAGCAGGGGAGGGTCAGAGAGAGAGGGAGATGCAGACTCTGAAACAGGCTCCAGGCTCTGAGCTGGCAGTCAGCACAAAGCCCGACGCGGGGCTCGAACCCACGAACCGCGAGATCGTGACCTAAGCGAAAGTCGGACGCTTAACCGACTAAGCCACCCAGGCGCCCCTGAATTCTGTTTTTTAACTTAATATTTTGCATACAAGTTTCCTAATTAAAAATATAGTTTTATGGTTCCATAATTGTCCAACAAATATTTATGTGTCATAATTTTTTAACCATTCTTTAAGGTTGGTAAATTAGATTGCTTCTGATTTTTAAAATGCTAAATACTACTGTGATAAACATCTTTGAACATAAATCGTTGATCTATTTTGGATTATTTCTTAAAATATATTACTATAAGTAATACTTTTCTATCTTATGTAAATATAGTCCTGAAAAGTCTTGGATGACACAACGGGAAAGTAAGTTGAAAATAACCTCATATTTGTTTAAAGTCTTAATATTTTGCTCTTATTCAAAGTACCTATTCTCACAAACTAGTCCTGCATTCTTCCTCTTAGTCACTTTTTGGACATGATTAGAAAGTAACAAAATAGGGCATAAACAATAGCAGTGTCACAACTCAACTTGAGGCGGTGAGAGTCTGTGTGGGAACAAAAGCCATGTAAGACTGACCGTGGGAGGCCATTATGTCCTTATACCTGCAATTTCTGCCCTTACATTCTTACCTTGGATGGTTCATTTGTACACTTGACTTCTTTACATTTTTCAGTGTTATATATAAAATCTCTCACATCTTCACAATTTTATTATGTGCCTCATGGAGCTATTTACATAAAGCTGAGTACTGCATAACTTTATACTGGATGTAATTTAATTTTCTTGATTCTTCAGGATTAATATAGAAACAATTTTTAAAATTTCTTCCCCAAGGCCTATGGTAGTATGTAGGACTGTTTTCTCCTATGCTAAAGGCACTAAATTGCTGTGCTTTTTGATCATGAAGTCAATTCGTATGCCTTTTTTTCTCGTCTCTGCCCTGCTTAAGATTTCCAGCTTTCTCTTTCACCACTATCTACATGCCTGCATGCGATAGTTCCTTCTCCCTCTTCTAGTTTACTGCTTTTAATTTTTTATGAGTTTGGAAACCAGATTGCCAAGTCTTTTAAAATCGAATCCACGTAAAAATTAATAGCCTCTGAGAAAGGGCTTCGGTGAATCTCTAGCAGTAATAGGTATGATGTTTAGGGCATGGACTTTGGTGATTTGTTTTGTTTTTGCAGAGATCTTTTTCCATCTCCTTTATTTCCCTGGGTCTTTTCTGTGCTCCAGATAGATGAGACTATTAGATAACCAAGTTCCATATAAATGAAGTTCCATTATAATTATTATATTGGTAACATGCTTTTTTTTCTTTCTCTCTACTGAATTCTGATTCTTCTGAATTCTTTCTTTTGTTCCTTTTACATTGTGTGTCAGGTTGGGTTGACTAAATCCAGAAAAATGTTAATTGGGCCTGAGATATGTGTGATAAGGTCCAATTGAATTGAAACCTCTCTATATTTCACACCAACAAAACCACAATTCCCTTATATTTAAAATTTTTTCATTTCTTATCTAAAGATTCTTTTGATTAAAAAGAAATAGGGTATATTCCATTATATGAAAGAAACCAAAGACACTGTACAGAACTCTACCATATTCTTACCTTTACTTTTACTCATGGCTAATTGATAAGGGCTATGGTACTAAACCAAGATTGTGTGGTCATTCTCTGTAAAGGCCAAATATTCTCCCTTTGCTTCTAATTGCCTCTCCTAATATTTATTAACAACCTTGAACTACTCAGGTGCTTTGAGTGAAGGGATATGGCAGGTTCAATAAAATCCACACAATATTGAAGAAATCAACTCAAATGTCATGACTTATTAATGGTGGGTCAGTGGCATCATCTTTTGCGTTTGGGCACAATAAATACTCTTGATGATGATAATATTTTTATGAGGATTAGATTAAATAATGTAACATATGCAACATGCCTAGGCATAGGCCTATTAGACTGACTGATAATAGTCCATAGAGACTTGCTATGTAGAGGCCAGTTAACTTTTACAAGATTAAGTAACAACTTAATCTTCACATCAACCCTATAAGATGGGTATAGTATTTAATCCCCAATTCACAGATATGTAACCTGAGATCTAGAAATGTAGAATGACTTTCTTGAGGTTACACATTTAGTAAATAGTTAAATTAGGATTTGGGAGCAGTTGGTCTAGGTCTTAGGTCCTTGCTCTTAAATACCTGTGCTATCTATATTCCCTGTGTATGAATATTCATTTTCTTCCTTTCCTCATCTAAATTCAACCTGTTTACTGGTCTATTTCCACTTGGGTGACTTTCCATTATCTTAAATCAAGAATTCTGGAGCCCATGGATGGGTTTCAATTAATATCTTTAACTCCTGAATTAATCAGGACTCTCACATATAAATGGCAGAAATGGAGCTCAAAGACGCTTAACCATGGTGGAATTTCAATAAAGGACTAGGGTATCTCCTGGAATCCAAGCATAGAAATATAATGGATCCATGGCCTCAAATGTCAGTAGGGTATATTTCTTACTTCTGACCTCTGTTTATCTCTATGAGACACTTTTTCTCTTCTCTCATTCTGCATTTAAGCATTTTCTCTTTCTCAGGCTCACATGTTAGGAAACAGATCAGCCCACAGCATCCATAGCTTCAGCTACTAGGGAGAGAGTGATTTGATCCTTTGAATACAAAGTACAAAAATTCTAGAAAGGACTCTGATGGGCCAAGCTTGGATCAAGAGTACTCTAGCAGTTAGTTCCAAGGGTATCTATTACAAATGCATAGCAAGTATAGGTATGAATATACTATATTATATATATACTAAAAGAGAGGATCCACTGGTTCCATCAGATTCTTGAGTGATTTGCAATTCAGAAGCAATACAGTACTACAAACACAACATATGCTAACACCATCTCTTTCTATCTTCCTTTTCAAAGCAGTCCTTCTGACTCCTCTGCTTCTATCAGTCTTCTAGACAGTCTTGTCACCTTGCTGTATTTTGCTTCTCACTCTTCTTTACCCCCTGCATCCAGTTATTCAGAAAGTTCTATTAATTCCTCCCACACAATGGCTGTTGGAACTATTCCTTTCCATTTCTACTGCCACAATTCTTGACTATCAACTGTCACCTTCTTTAGCTCATAAAATAGTAGTATCTTCTTAACCATATCCATATCATTTGTCCTTCCTTGCTGAAATCCACTCATTAGATAAAGTTTTGAACACTGTCTTCTTGTCATTGTTCTGCTCAGAGACTTCACAGTGCCTCCTTTTCTGGGCAATACTCTCTGCAGTTCAGTTCTGGCCCAGATGTTGGTAAGATGTTACCAGATGTTTTATCTCTTGATAAGAAAATACTCTTCTATTCATCTATGTGTGTTGCTTATTGGTCTGTTTCTTTTTAGGTTTGCATCATGTCTATTTTAGTTTACACCAATGCTTGTCTTTGTTAAGAAAGCAACTCACCTCCAAAAGGGGTTCATTCTTTGACATAAGAGTTATACTTATTCTCTGCTTTAAACTTTTGTTGATTCTCCCTGGAATAGTCCTTCCTTCTATCTACATATTTTTCCTTTTCTACTTTCCTCAAGTAGTAGTCCCATATCATTCCAAAGTTATCTCCCCTCCTTTTATGAATTATTACAGAACTTACTATTTTACTCATGTTTTGACAATTCTATATTATGCTGTATTGATATTTAAATGCTTAAGGCATTTTATTTTCTAAGTAGATCATGAAGTTTTAGTAGCCAAGACATTTCTTAAATTAGTTAAATATGCTTGGTGGCACTTAACCACAGTTATATGCATACAGTAGGCACAAATACTTGTCAGGCATTTGTAAGCGTCAATGTAGAAATATATGGAGTTTTGTTTCTTCACATTGTACATGAATTTTTCACTTTCCAAAAAAAGAGATTTACTGAAAACTTCTTTTAAGTAGTAGCTCCTCTGTGTGGAAATACTTTTAAATGTTAGTCTTGAAATTATTAAATAGTCATCAAAAAGACTGAGGCGGGAGTTGGTGGGTGAAAATGTTGAAGCTATTGAGTTAGAGGTTATCAACTACAGATAAAAAGAAATGAGATTATGAAAAACAATGAGAAAAATCTTTTATCAATTTTTCAGACATACTTTCTTTTTTTTTTAATGTTTTATTTATTTCTGAGAGAGAAAGAGAGACAGCGTGAGCAGGGGAGGGGCAGAGAGAGAGGGAGACACAGAATCTGAAACAGGCTCCAGGCTCTGAGCTAGCTGTTAGCACAAAGCCCGATGCGGGGCTCAAACCCACCAACCGCGAGATCATGACCTGACCCGAAGTCGGACGCTCAACTGACTGAGCCACCCAGGCGCCCCTCAGACATACTTTGTCTGTGTAATATTGTTCACATTTTTAAAATGATGTATTCTGTGTTCTCATTTATATTTTATATAGCATGATCCTGAGCGTAACTGACAGGGGATAAAGTTTGTTTGGGTTGATTGTGGCTCTTCTCACCATTCACTGTGATCTTGACCTGATCATTTAACCTCTCACAGCTGCCCAGCCCCTTTCCCCTACCCCCCCATCCCCTTCCGGAAAACTGAGATAATACTGATAGGATGTTGTAAGCATTAAATGGTGTAGTTATATATAAGGCATTATTAAAGCATTTACAGCCAGTAGTCAATCAATCAATGGTGGACGTTGTTATTCTTCATTCAACAGGCAGAGAATTAAGGGTAGATAAGGTGAGCCGGATGGTTTACTTAAGAGACTTAGAGTTGCCAGGGGAAGACATATGCAGAGGTGAGTTAAGTGTGCAGAATTGATAGACCAAAAAAGGGCATTTTAACTGGTAAAGATGGCACTGACAAGTTGAGCAGTATAGGGTAGGGTTGGGCTAATTCATGCACATTTGCATGTTCCTCTTACATGGCAGACGCTGTTTCCAAATTTAAGTTATAGACAAAATTATCATCTTGACTAGAATGGGTTTTTAGTAAGTTAAAAAATAGCATTCTCAGGATTTCAGGTATCACTGACAGAAAAGCAAATCAGGAGAAGAGCTGAGAATAGGGGTGGCTTCTCTAAACAATGTTGCTTGCCATCCCTACACTACCCCACTACCCTTACATCTGTCAGAGACAGAGTATTTCCTTCACAAAGTTAGAGTATGGCAGCAAATTCCAAACCTTAACAGCAGTACTATGTGGAAGAGAATGGGCTGAATAGAATCATGTTGGATGATCAAAACAGTTCAGTGAGGCAGTGAGTTCATTCAGTGGGTACTCGCACTGCTCAGGGTGAACATGGGATTTGGGGAAGGTCAGCCAAAGGAAATGGAGACTGATCTTTGGGAGTATGATGAGGATAGTGAGTCAGAGTTACTCACTGCATCAGAGCAAGAGACCTTGTGGGTCATGGCTATTAGAACTTACTGTGGGAAAATCCAATAAAGAGAACTCTGCTGCTAAAACTGAACAATTACAGCGTTTTTTTTTTTTTTAATTTCCAGGAAAAATGGACTCAAAGGTTTTCATTTTGTGAACTGTTACTAAACTTTTGGTACTTTCTACTTTGTGAAAAGTTGCAAACAAATTTTAAAGGAAAAACACAGACCTATTATTTCTTAAAAATACATTTAAAAAAATATGTGAGAGATCTGCACAAACATAATATAGCCAGATTCAGTGCTAGTAAAACTGTGTCATGTCCATATGGCAGAATTAAATCTACCAATATTTCATGGGGTTCCACAATGAGCACAATAATTTCTAAGTACTGCCACCTGAACTAGTTTGAAAACTAACACATTACACCCCTGACTGCCTTTTGTTATTTCTTGCCAGAAGGGAATGTTATTAGTTATTCAGTGAAGCTCACAGGCAAAGGATGAGATACAAAGTAATCTTTAAAATAAAAAAGCAACAACAAAAGCCAAAGGAGAATTGACTAGAGTAAATCTGAGTGTAAGAACAAACTAACAATAGTTACTGCTCACCTAAACACTTAACTACATACCAGGCTCTCTGCTTAGTATTTTTCAAAGATAATTTCATTTGCTTTCTACAGCCTTCCTATAAGGTATCATCACCCACATTAAGTAGATGAAGGAAAAAAAAGACTTGGAGATGTAAGGTCATATAGATGGTAAGTGATGGGTGACATTGAGATTTAAACCCAAGTTTCCAGATTCGAATCATGATGATGTTATAGCGCCTCTTTGTGTGTATGAATAAATCTTTTTGCATATGTATTAACCCTTGTAGTCATTAGCTAGATCAAGATATTAAACATTTCTGGCAACAGTGAAGGCTCCTTCCTGCCCTCTGTCAATTGTCCCATTAGTAATCACTACTATTTGTCTATCACCATAGATACATAGGTCATAGCTAGAGAAATCTAAGTTTTTGGAGTTACACCGAAAGATTCCATATACTGGGGTGCTTGGGTGGCTCAGTCGGTTGTGTCCGACTCTTGATTTCGGCTCAGGTCATGATCTCAGGGTTCACAAGATAGAGGCCTGTGTGGGGCTCCGTGCTGACAGCAACAGAGCCTGCTTGGGATTCTCTCCCTCTTTCTCTCTCAAAATAAATAAACAAACATGAAAAAAATCCATATACTAACCCTTCGCCTTGTTGTTTTAGCTGTAATATTCAAAGCTGTCTAGCTCTAACTTTTCAAGCATTCACTGTAGAGGCTAGCTGTTGGAAATGGCTTCACATGCAAAGTCTGGTATTTAGATAATACTAATTAAAAAAAAAACAAACTCCTAGGGCACCTCCTGGTTCAGTTGGTTGAGCATCAGACTTGGGCTCAGGTCATGATCTCACAGTTCACAAGTTCCAGCAGTTCATGAGTTCGAGCCCCTGGATGGGTTCTGTGCTAACAGCTCAAAGCCTGGAACCTGCTTCAGATTCTGTGTCTCCCTCTCTCTGTCTCTCCTCAAAAATAAGTAAACATTAAAAAAATAAAAAATAAACTAAAAACAAAAGTATCTTAGAAACACCACAGTCACAGTTTCCTCCACTCAGGTAATTTGGGGCTTCTGTTTCCAATCATGGTGTCTCATGAGGACATAGATGACCATGAAAGGTCCTCTCAGTTTATGGAAAGGAAGACTAGCCAGGCGGAGTATGTAACAGTGATTGCGTTGCATTCTGTCACAGCGCATGGAAAAAATTAGTGCCCAGATATCTTCCACCATTGACGTGCTGTTTTATGATGCAAGGGAAAGGAAAAGAGGAAGAAGATCTAGGTGGAGGGTAAAGGGGGAAGTAAGACCTCCTGGGAGCCTTTAATGTGGTGGCTTTCAGGGCCTTGCGCACTAGCTCTTAAAACCACATCACTTCCAAGGCGCCTGGGTGGCTCAGTTGTTTAAGCGTCCAACTTCAGCTCAGGTCATGATCTCACAGTCTGTGAGTTCGAGCCCCACATCGGGCTCTGTGCTGACAGCTCAGAGTCAGAGCCTAGAGCCTGCTTCGGATTCTGTCTTCCCCTCTCTCTGCCCCTTCCCCACACACGCTCTGTCTCTCTCTGTCTCAAAAATGAATAAACGTTAAAAAAAAGGAAAAAACCCACATCACTTCTTGTCCAGCCTGGCAGGGACAGAAGCCGCACCACAACTTCACCTCGGGCTCGCAAGCAGTGGTTGGTGAAATTTCAGCAATTGTTCTAGATAACACAGTCCCCCTCCTCTCTCCTCCCTCCCCACCCACCTGCTCACCCATTGCTGGTTTTCCACCTCATTCTGATTCCCACCACAGCCAACTGTGGCATTTGAAGCAATTTACAGATTACAGTTGCACATCAAGCAAAGAATGACCGACATATGTGGGATTTGATGACTCTGGAAGTGATGTGTACGTACGGTGACTGAAGCTGGGGGAAATCTGGAGGAACGTTCTGGCCATTAACGCGGGAGGACAGGCCCAGAAGTGGGCGCACGTGACAGCAGCAGCACCTCGAGAGTGACATCACCCCTTCGGGGGGCGGAGCCGAACTATTTAGGGCCTTGTCTGCTAGTGAGCTTCCATCCTTCTTCCCCACCAAATGCCCTCGACCCCACCAGTCAGAGACCCCTGAGGAAACGAGAAATGCCCAGACCTCACAGAGCGGCAGAGTCAGGGCCCATCCTCTCCGCGCAGACACGGGTTCGCTTTTCACTCTCTCTCCCAGCCGCTCCCCACCCCCAAACTGTGGAGGGGGCGGGGGCGCGCGCGCTCCACCACGCACGCGCCCCCACGCACGCGCTCTCCCTCCGCGCTCGC
>NW_027532607.1:1952153-1958766 GCF_008692635.1 Crocuta crocuta
CGGTCCTCACTGGAGATCCCGGGGACTGGGGCTTGACCCCGAGGTGCAGCGAGCCCCTCAGAGCAGGTAAGACACCCGGGGAGCCGCGGAAGGAGAGGTCGCCTCAGTGACAGGGGCGTTCGGCTCCAGGGAGAGGGGCGGGGGCGAGCGGGGAGACAGCGAAACGGGCAGCGAAGTGCCTCCGGTGTCTAAGGCATGGGGAAGGTTAGCTCCAAATGTGACACTTAGGGTGGCTTCAGATGGGGCCGGGGATGGTCACTTCGGTGTCACCGAAGGTGTCAAGGAATTTGGTACCGAGAGAGTCTCTAGATGACGGGGACCCGGGATGAGATGCGAGGCAGATTGCTAAACGTGGCAGGGAAGGTGGTGCAGAACGAGTTGCAAAATGTGCCCCCAGAATGCAGCATAAAAAGTAGTTGTGAAATGTGCCAGGTAAGGCGCAGGGTGGGTTGGCCTGTGTGGCATTGAAATTCATGGCAGAAGTGTTATTACTGATATTAACCATCTCTCCTGGGAAAGGAGATACAGTGTAAGAAAAGATTAATAAGGCTCACTGCTATATATTTTATCACAGGAAATCGAGAGGAGCTACGATATGCTATTTTTTTTTGAGATAGAGATAGCATGTACCCACGTGAAAGAAAAAAGCATACTGTATCTGGTTATGAGATGGGAAAGAAAAAATAGGACTAAAATAATTCCAGGTTTTGCCGTCAGCTTGTAGAGCTGTGATATAATTGTATCCTGTCCTTTATTTCAGTTGTGGAATGTTTAAAATGGGTTTCACAAAACATAAACAATGATAATTAGCATTAGGAAGATTTGGTGTTTTGGGTCTTTCACTCTGTTCTCCGCTCCTCTTCAGGAAAAGAAAAACAATAAACAAACAAACAAAAAAACACCCCACCACATCTTGACCATAATTCTGAGTTCAAGATCATTAGGCAAAGGGAATTTTTTCCCCCTATGTGCCCTTGTCTTCATTTTCACACAGGTGAAAATATTTGGGATGAGGAAAACAAAAGGGATATGGTGAACAAAAGGGATAAATTTTCAGGCATTTTGAGGGGTTAGAGCCAAAAGCTATTGCGGTGGTTAATTACAGTGAATGACACTAGTGATATATATATTCTTGGGTGTTCTTGGTGTTGGGGCGGCAAACCAGGGTGAAAAAATCAAATACAGTAAATGTAGCCTAAAAAGCAGCAACATGGATACTGTCAGTGGAGCACTTCTTGCAGCGTTTCCCAGGTGCATCATCTTAGGAATGTGAGCGCAAGAATAAAATATTAAATATTCTTTGTCGCTCCCTGTCTCTGTCTCTCTCTCCCTATAAAATTACCCACATGCTGCGAAACACTGTGACTTCCATTTAAGAAGAACATCTGTGTTTTGAGAGGGTTGTCAGAAAATAGCTGGAATTTCAGAAGTAACAAAAGATAGTTCAATGGGCTATGCAATATAACTTACATATGTGCATTCAATGAGTGCCTATACGCTATGAAACAAGCAGAAATATCTGGATGTGTTCATTAGGATGTAGTTAATGGTTGAGATTATAGTGTTTTATGTTGTGATTATTGTAGAGAAATTGAATTACTTGCCTGATGTTGTTCTTACAATAACAGTAATTTGTCAGATAATCTGAAAATTCATACTGACTGGCTTCCTCCTGGATCCACCATTCAGCCACTGAGGAATCATTTGCCTCAAAGACAAAACTGGATTTTCCTTGGTGATTAATATCGGGTGTTAGTGTTTTCTGTAGATATGTTACTCACCTTGAGGCTGTGTTGGGGCTAAAGCAGAGAGGAGAGAGCCAGAGGAGAATAAAGAGCAGTTCTGTTGGGTCTTCCTGTTTTGTTCTGACTGGAAGCCGTATGTACTGCCACCCCCTACTGTCTGTAGGAAGAGGAGTTGCAGAGTCCCATTCTTTTCTTGTTATCACTGCCCCCTTGTGTAAGGGAAGAAATTGATAGTTGCACTTGGGATAACTGCTCTCATATTGTTCTTGACAGGGAGGTTATGCGGATCTCTTAATGATCTATTCTTTTCAGAGTTGTAGGGCTTTAAATTTACTGTTCATCAGGTTACAGATTTTGATGTCTGTTTTTAATAGTATCTAGTTTTGGTCAATAATTCAAGTTTCTTAGAATGTTTTCAGTATGTTTGGGAAGATGGTGGAGTACTATTATTGGTAGGAGGGCTCAGGTAATAGCTCACTCTTCTATAGCACCTACTCTGTGCCAGTCCTTTTATACATGTTGTAATCAGTTTCAGTGTCCTGTGAGGCATGTTATTTCCATTTTCTGATGAGAAACTGAAACACAGAGTTGTTCAGTAACTTGCATAGGACAGTAAAGAATCAGATTTAGCTAGCAAGTGGACGAGTTGGGTTTCGATTCTGTAAGTAAGTAGTAAGACACATAAATGTTAAGCCTACAAATATATCAAAAGTATAGTTACTTATAGTATGAACATTTCTCTTCTGGAATTTAGTTTTGTAAATTATCTCTGGGATTATGAGTAGAGGAATAACAGTATTTTTTATGTGGTTAAGGAGATGATTGTGATGGAGGTTGATTTTGGGGAGAACTTAAGAGGTAGAAAGTTACTTTCAAGTAGGTTGGTTTGTGTGTCTGACTGTTTGTGTGTATATGTATACATAGTGTGCCATGAAGGTTTACTGGTGCTTTCAAAAAATTTTTTTAACGTTTATTCATTTTTGAGAGACAGAGACAGCTCTAGTGGAGGAGGGGCAGAGAGAGAGGGAGATACAGAATTTGAAACAGGCTCCAGGCTCCGAGCTGTGAGCACAGAGCTCAGTGCAGGGCTGGAACTCATGGATGGCAAGATCATGACCTGATCATGACCTGAGTTGAAGTTAGATGCTCAACTGCTCAGCCGACTGACCCACCCAGGCATCCCTACTGGTGCTTTTAAAGACATAGTAGTATACACACACACACACGCACGCACGCACGCACGCACACCCCCCTAAATACTATCTCTTTAAAAGCACCAGTAAATTTACTGCTAACTTTCTCAAGAAAAATTAAGGAGGAATTATCTATTTTTTTCTACCTATTCACACTTTTGTGATATCTATTTTATTATTAAAAGGTTTTTAAAAATATTTATTTATTTTTGAAAGAGAGACAGAGCTTTAGCAGGGGAGGGGCAGAGGAGAATGAGACACAGAATCCCGAGCAGGCCCCAGCCTCTGAGCTGTTAGCACAGAGCCCAGTGCGGGGCTCGAACTCACGAACCTTGAGATCATGACCTGAGCCAAGGTCGGATGTTTAACCTACTGAACCACCTAGGCACCCCTAATCTCTATTTTATTTTAAAAAGCTACAAAAATGGATTGAATGAATATGTATATTTTACTGCTTCCATAAAAAATTGTTGGCTTAGATTTTTCTCACACTTAAACATTGTTTTACATATGAACTAATATTTATAAAAATGTGTAAAGAATATCACCTCTTATACTTGTAACAATTATTTTCTTCTCTAAGCCAAACTTTGCCATTCTGTGATTCACATATTTCATATAATCAAACACTTCTTCCATTTTTGTATACATTTGTTGATAAGGGAATTCAAGATAATCTGATTATGGCTAAGACTTATTCAGGATGTATGTTTATGTACTTTAGTGTATTTAATAAATTGTCAGAGACTTGATCATGCTCTGTATTTTAGATTGGTTGGAAGTTCCTTTTAGCATACTTAACATAAAACCTAATATGATGTTTGCATCTTTATCATAAAGTTTTTTGTTTTCTTAAGTTTATTTATTTTTGAGAGAGCTCACATGAGCGGGGGAGGGACAGAGAGAGGGAGTGAGAGAATCTTAAGCAGACTTTGTGCTCCATGCAGAGCCCCAGATGGGGCTTGATCCCAACACTGTGAGAACATGACCTGAGCCAAAATTGAGAGTCAGACGCTTAACTGACTGAGCCGCCCAGGTGCCTCTCTTTTTGTATTTTCTGAATGACTCTCTGTTCATTATTTTGAATGGGAAGAAAGTAAGCCTAGAAAGAAGTATAGTAATCCCCCCATGTCTTCAGGGGATACATTCCAAGACCCCCAGGGGATGCCTGAAACCTTTTATAGTATCGAAACCTGAAATACAATATTTTTTTCTTATAAATACATACCTATGATAAAGTTTAATTTATAAATTAGGTATAGTAAGAGAGCAACATTAATAAAATACAACAGTTGAGCCTGGGTTGCTTAGTCAGCTAAATGTCCGGCTTTGGCTCAGGTCATGATCTCATGGCTCATGAGTTCGAGCCCCACATCTGGTTCTGTGCTGATGGCTCAGAGCCTGGAGCCTGCTTCAGATTCTGTGTCCCTCTCTCGTTCTGCCCCTCCCCTGCTCATGCTGGCATGTGCTTTTTCTCTTTCTTTCTCAAGAATAAATAAACATTAAACATTTTTTAAAAAAAATAGGGGTGTTTGGGTGGCTCAGTTGGTTAAGTGTCTGACTGCAGCTCACGTCATGATCTCATGGTTCATGGGTTTAAGCACCTTGTCGGGCTTTGTGCTGACAGCTCGGAGCCTGGAGCCTGCTTTGGATTCTGTGTCTCCCTCTCTGCCTCTTCCCTGCTCACACTCTGTCTCTGTCTCTTGAACATAAACATTAAAAATTTTTTTAATTTTAAAAATAAAATGAAATAGAACAGTTGTAACAGTGTGTTGTAATACAGTTGTGTGAATGTGGCCTCTCTCTCAAAATATCTTACTCTATTGAATTCACTCTTCTTGTGATGACATGAGATGATAAAATGTCTACTTGATGTAATGAAGTGATATAGACGATGTGATGCGACCTTAGGTTACTGTTGACCTAAGTGTCAGAAGGAGAATCATCTGCTTCCGGACTGTGGGTGGATTAGCAGAGACCACTATACACTAACCCAATATTAGTTCTAAAAGGTGAATATTAGGGTACTTGATATTAATTAGATGTAAGGTGGAACAAGTGTGCATAAAAGAAATTCATCAAAGTTCTTTCCTTCTCATATTTCTTCCCTTTATAATAGAATTAAAATTGACTTTCTGAGACATACTAATTGGACATAGTAGTTGAATGTCTTACACAGAATCACCAGTGTTAGCTGGAATATTTTTACTCAGGATTCTAAGATTTTATTTCAAGGAGCTAGAACAGGCTGTTGCAGATGGCTGTATACTTTTCTAGTACTAGTCTGACCAGAGTAACATATAAAATAGTTCAGAAACTAGTTTAATTATTTGGACTTTTTTTTCCCCTTTGTGAATGAGTTGAAGCTCAGCATTGTCATATCTTATGAGTGCCTGTAGTTAACAAATACTATTATTATTTGGAGAGAAGGCACTGTATACATATACTGTATAAAAAAAATAGTCTTTGTTATAACACCATGAAAACTGTCAAATAGCATCTTTTGTATTATGTGAAGATGTATCACATGAAGATTGTATTAAAAAATGAGAGGTTCTTGGGTGGCTCAGTCGGTTAAGCATCTAACTTTGGACCAGGTCATGATCTCATGGCTCGTGAGTTTGAGCCCCGCATTGGGCTCTGGACTGACAGTGCAGAGCTTGCTTGGGATTCTCTCTCTACCCCTCCCCCGTGTGTGTGTGTGTGTGTGTGTGTGTGTGTGTGTGTGTGTGTGTGTTCACGTGCAGACTCAAAATAAACTTAAAAAAATGAGTTGAGGAGATGTGTATATGATGATGGAGGGTACATATGCCTGGTGAGTCTCTTTAAAATTCTATGGAGGGGCACCTGGGTGGCTCATTTAAGTGTCCTGCCCTTGATTTCAGCTCAGGTCATGATCTCACGGTTGTGGGTTCGAGCCCTGCATTGGGCTCTGTGCTGACAGCATGGAGCCTGCTTGGAATTCTCTCTCTCTCTCTCTCTCTCTCTCTCTCTGCCCCTCCCCTGCTCACACACCACACACACTTTCTCAAAATAAGTAAATAAACTTAAAAAAAAAAAGATTCTATGAAAAGATATAGGTTAAAAGAAGAGCTTAAAGACTTTTAGCTCTATTTTCCCAACCAGTGGCCCTTTTCCTCTCTTTTAAAGGTATTTTACCTTGAGCATTTAAGATTCCAGGTAATATTAGATGGAGAACAAGAAATGTGGGCCTAAGTTTAGGAGGTTAAAGTAGGGTAAGGATGCAATAAATGGAAAATGTTTATGATAGGGATTGTTCTTATTCCAGAAAGCTCTAAGCAATTACAATACCATAATTATTTCTGGAAACAAATTTATTAGCTCAGGTTATTTTATTTAACAAAAATATTTGTAAGTCTTTAGAAAGCTGTGTTTGTGGATGTTTTAAGTATAAGATAAGTTGCTTTTTATGGGGCATACGTTACAAAAGTATCTTATTATGTTCAGCTTCTGTTTGTCCTTGAATGGTTGAAGGTAAATTGACTAAGTTTAAGAGGCAAAAGAATTAAGTTGATATTAGTTTTAATCATGCTTTGTTTTTCCCTTTTATTCCCCATAATGTTAATTTCTGCCTTTATTAAGTGCATATCTCTCTCTCTATATATCCTGTCTCTCAGACTTCTTACTTCTTGACTTCATTCATTTTATTTTTAA